>NC_142032.1:66032152-66338552 GCF_982192425.1 Myodes glareolus | reverse complement strand
AGAATCAGGCAGACTTTACTGATAGCTTTACTATAATGACTGTGTCAATCAACTTCCAAGCTAGAACCACCCTACAGATGGAGCCATGGGACTGTCAGTGGTGATGTTCCATGGCTCAGTGGCCCACAGCCTGTAAGGAAAGGCTGAAGCTGTCCTGATTCCCTGCTGGCCCTTCCAGCAGGATGGTGCACACCTGAGCGCTATCCAGTCTTCTGACGAGGAACAGGCCCACTACAGACCTGCTGGTTTTTCCTCCAGGACGTCACACAGTGCAAGTTTCAGCTTGAGATTCCCTGCTTGACAATCATGCTTTTGTTTCACAATCTTTTAATGATTTTTAATTTGATCTGATTTTATTTATTTTTGATGAAACTTATTTTGGGGAGCTGGAGCTAAGAGCACTTTCTGCTTTCGCAGAGGAGGACCCAGGTTCAGTTCCCAGTACCAATGTGACAGCTTGGAACCATCTGTAACTCCAGTTCCAGGAGTTCCAGGGCCCTCTTCTGAGCTCTGTGGGCACCAGGCATGCACCAGGTATGTATTCATACATATAGGCAAAAGTACTCACACACATACATATAGGCAAAAGTACTTACACACACACGTAGGTAAAATATTCACACACATAAAAGAGACTTTAAAAACAAAGGATTTTAGATAATCTGTAACACACACACACACACACACACATATACAGAATGCCACATGAGGGTGACTTTATTTTTGACAACTATACTGCATGACAGTCTTTTCTCCGGCTATTAGGAAGGGGTCATTGTTACTAAAGCAAAGGAATACTGAATTCCAAGGCAGTAGGAGCCAGAGTGCCCTGTGGGTTCTTACCTGTCCCTTCCAAACACAGAGTGGGCTCTCAAAGGCGTGGATGGACCACAGCTGGGAGAGGCTAGAAGGGGAGGTAGGGTCTTGCCCCAGAGCTTGCTTTTCTGTCTCTAGGCAGACTTCCCTGCCTCCGTTACTTTGCCTGGAATCATGCATGAGTCGAAGCAGATGGCACCGTCATGGTAATTAAATTATCCAGAGCCTCTGAGTGATTGCACTTGGAAGCCAAAAGCAACAAGCAAGCTAAATGTGAGGAGTCGCAAGTCCTTCTCCACTCTGATGGGATCTAACTCATTGATAGGATAAATTTGATTGGGGTTCAGATGGAGTTAGTCAGTGACAATCTCTCATTTAGGAAAATGCTAAGTTAATTTGTAATTCTAATGTCCTCTAATGTCAAAGAGCCAGGAGGAAAAATAATCCTCTTAAAAATGCTCAAGTGCAGCCTGGAGAGTTGGCTCAGGGACTGGGACCATTTGTGGAGGACCCAGATTTGTTTCCCAGCACCCACACAGCAACTCACAACCGTCTGTAACTCCAGTTCTTGGGGATATGACGCTCTCTTCTGGCCTCTATGGGTACTGCATACATGTTCTACAGATACTATACACACAGGCAAAATACTCATATACATAAAATAAAAATAAACAAACCTTCTTAAAAATATTCTAAAGTGGCGCTATTGCTGAGAATGAGGTTTCTCCTTATAGTCCTGGAGGGAACCAATCCAGTTCACAGCGTCAGGTCACTGCGGTTCTGTGACTCCCTCAGTTCCGAGATGATGCTGCCCCAACGACAAGGCCATCAGGGCAAGTGGGAAATGGGTGAGAAGGAGCAAACCTGTGCGTTGTGTGGTGGTGAAGACTGGAAGGTGAGGTCGTGATGGAAAGAGGTAAGCTGGTGAGGGAGCAAAGGCTAAACTGCCTGTGTGGTTGTCTATGGATCAGGGGTCAAATTGCCTGTGTGGTTGCTTTCATTTTGGAACTCAGAGAGCTGCACCACCGAGAGAAGGCAGCAGCCCCAGCAGGATGGAGCTTTCCCAGGAGAGTTGATGACTCCTTGGGCAGTGGGATGCTCATTGCCTGGAAAGCCGTGTTGCTCTGTTCATGTGAAACACACAGAAGGTCTCTAAGGCTGCCCTGGCTGCCTCTATCTTCCTTCTTAGACCCAGGCTCAGACGAACCTTCCTGCAGCTTGCTGGGCAGAGAACAGGACTTGAAAGGCTCAAGGGGAGAGCGGCCAGAGCAAAGCTGGGAAGGAAGGGCGGGAGGCAGTGGGCATGACTCCAGCTACCCTTGAGCAGACTTGGGTAAAAGTGTACCCATGGCCTGGAGGGAAAAACAGGCTGGAAGGCTGGTATAGGGGTGTCAGCTGGACACAGGATGCCCCTTAAGGCCTTATATTGACAATGAACATTTGTTTAGTATATGTCAGTTGGAAGTGTTAAATGTTGTGTTAGTTAGCTTCTGTCTCTGTGACCAAATATCTGGGGGAAATCACTTTACATGGAAGACAGGTTTATTGAGCCTCACTGTCTCAGTCCATGGTCTCTTGGTTCTGTGGTGAGGTGACATGTCATGGTGAGGAGTGATGTAGAGAAGAGCCAAGATACAAAATGAGAGAGAAGAAGGGGCCGGGTTCTGATGCCCCCTTCAAGGGCACACCCCAGTGACCTAACTTCCTTCCACTGGTACTTGGCACTTCCTGATAATGAACCCTGAGACCCAAGCTTGAAAGACATGGCATCTGACGAGCATTTCAGATCTAACCTGTAGCATGGCACACACTTATACTAAAAAAGAAGAAAAGGAAGGAAGGAAGAAGGAAGAAGGGAGAGAGGGATGAAGGGGGAGGAAAGGAAGAAAGAAAGAAAGAAAGAAAGAAAGAAAGAAAGAGGGAGGGAGGGAGGGAGGAAGGAAGGAGGGAAGGAAGGAAGGAAGAGGAAGAAAGGAAGGAAGGGAGCTGCTCCATCTAAAATTCAATTTTAGCTAGATGCCTGTATTTTTATACCCTGAATGTGGTAAGGACAGGCTGGTGGCTTTCCTAGGGCCTGGAAGGAGTGCAGAGGAAGGAGAAGTAGCCTCTTGGGGGGTCCCTAGGGAGGTGGCTCAATGGTGTGCTGTGCAGGGAGTCTCAGGCCATGGTCAGCTGGGCAGGATGAAGCCCGTTGGGGAAGATATAGCCTGGCCATGCAGCAAGGTCAAAGCAACTGCACAGCCACTTTCTAGAACGAGTCTGAGAAACATATTCCACGGTTCCTCTGAGGTAAATCTGTCCAGAAATGAACTTCAGTAAACACTGCTATGTGGGAGGCAAGATCTGGTGCCATTACCACCCAACTTTTCTGGTAAACGCTCTTGTGCTGTGAAACTTAACAATAGAAACCACAGTAGCTGATAGCTAATTAGCTTTTACTGTGTAGCAAGCTCAGCTCTGAGTGTCCCATTCCACAGCCCTCAACTCTCCTGGAAGCTGCCATTCACTATCTAAGAGCCCCTTTCTGAGTGAATCCCCAGGCCCAGACCTGTCTCCAAAGAGATGCGGAGCCTGGTCTGTAGGAGGCATCTAAGATTCAGAATTCAGCGGCCCCCTGTGGAGCATCTTTAATTTGCCCAGTAAACCTTAATGATTTGAATCTCAGACAAACAAGAACCAAGACTTCAGCACAAGTTTTCAGAAATTTTCCATGGGCATATTTATTTTAAAATACTTATGATCTAATCTAAAATTCAAGTTCAACTAGGGTCTACAATTAAGCCCAGAGAGATTAAATAGCATGCCCCAAATTACAAAGCCAGGAAGTAAGTAAGGCAGAGTTTGAGTCCAGGGCAGAGGTTCAAACTTCTTAATTCCTATTTACGCTGCCTGGTCATCTTTCTTATGGTGAACAGATAAAGTCTGCCATGGGCTCTTACTGACAGTGAAAGACTAACCGCAATTATAAATCTGTTATTTATAAATGGAGATCTCACTGCTCTAAGGAAACCTGGGATGCGGTTTCCTGAGAAGATGCATTTGTCCTGAAGGAGTTGTACTGACCCCAAGACCAGAGGACAAAGAGAAGGATAAAGGGATGAGGAATATTCCAGGCAGAGGAACAGGCTTGAGGAAAAGTGTCCACTAGGGAGAAGATCTCTCCAGGAGAGACAAGCTATGAAATATAGAGGACTTGGTAGACAAAGAGAAGGCCACGCCTTTCATTTAAAAATCCTTAGGAATTTTCAAGTGGAGAAAAATCACTGAACCCACTGCACTGCCTCAGGTGTGCCACATGCTTAGCTTAGAAAGGAAGGCAGGCAGAGCTGGCGTGGGTGAAACAGGGGCAGTGAACCTTGAGGGGATGGGTGTGCAAAAGGAGTAGACAGTGAACCCACTGAGGCATGGGAATGTGGCAGAGATTAACAGGCTGAGCAGCCAGATGGAGAATTCCAACTTCAGCCAAAGGGAAACTGGCAGTCATGGGTCTCCAGCCTGGAGGCAACCTGACAGGCTGACATTTTAGGGGAGTACCCTGACTACATACGAACTGTGGGTCTGGTGCCCGGTATTGTCCATAACCACTATGTCAAGGGCTGGCCTCACTATAAGTAGGGTTAGAAATGGGTTCCATAAAGTTGCTGGTTCCACAGTCTGGAGGGGGTCTTCAGAAAACTGTTCAGGGTAGGGGCTAAGAACCAGAATAACTGCAGGGCTGAGTATGAGTTAGCAGGGTATGGGAACCATGCCTATCCAGGTTCAACAGGGAAGGACACAGCTGAAGGAGTGGTCTCAATTCTGTTCTGATATGGAAGAAAATAAGTGAGCATGTGCGCCAAGAGATGTGGATCAGACTGAGACTCACTCAGACTGAGAGGGGACCAGGACAGAACTCTTTAGATCTACAGATGGAGCAGACTGACACTGGAAATCAGAGATGTCAGATAGGGAGAGAGGTATGACCCAAGGACCTCCTTGTCCCTTATCACTGCTTCCAGAGAGTTGAGGATAGGGAAGAAGCCAAAGGCCGAGAGCAACAAGAGAATGCACACAGCTTGTTCCCTGGCCCACAGAGAATGGCATTATTAGGAGGTGTGGCCTTCTGGAGGAAGTGTGTCATCATGGAGCTGTGCTTTGAGGTCTCATACATGCTCAAGCCATGCCCAATGTCTCAGTTCACTACCTGTTGCCTGAAGATCAAGATGCAGAACTCTTGTCTTCTCCAACACCATGTCTGCCTGCAATGCTTCTGTGCTTCTTGCTGTGATGATACTGGACTAAACTTCTGAAACTGTAAACGATCCATCTCAATTAAATGTTTTGCTTTATAAGAGGTGCCGTGGTCATGGTGTCTCTTCACAGCAATAGAAATCCTAACTAAGACAGAAATTGGTACCAGGGACTGGGGTATTGCTGTGATAGATCCAACCATACTTTTGTTTGGAGGAACTTGGACTTTGAGAGTTTGGATTAGAAAATCAGGGGAATGCTTTGAGCACTGCTTAATGGGACATACTAGTAGGAGCATGGAAGACAGTAGTGCTGAAGGTGATTTGAACTGTGGGAGCCTGGCTCAAGAGGTTTCAGGGGAGAAGAATTTTAGTTTGTGGCCTAGAGCCTGTTTTTGCGATAATTTGGCTAAGAATGTGGCTGCTTTTTGCCCTTGTCTAAAAAATCAACGTGAGGCTAAAGTGAAGAGCTTTAGAACAATTCCAATGGCAGAGAAAACCTCAAAACAGCCCAGTAATGAGTATATTGTGTGATTATTAGCTTTCACTCTTATGCAGATCTATAATGAAAAGGAGCAAACTGAGCAAGGAAAAATACAAAAGGTAAGATTTGAGGAGAAAGGGGGCTCCAGGAAGTGGAATGGAGCTAAATCCTGTGTTCAAGGAGGTAAACAAATGAAAGGAAAGACTGATGTTAAATGGAATAAAGGGAGTGGAGACCTCAGATACTACTCAGATAAACTTCCAGCTTGTAAAAAGGAATTAAAGAATAGCTTAGGTCCAGGAGTGGTGGTCCACACCCTTAATCCCAGCACTCAGGAGACAGTCAGGCAGATCTCTGAGTTCAAGCCCAGCCTGGTCTACAGAACAAGCTCCAGGACAGTCAAACTTAGGCAGTGAGGGCAAACATGGAAAACAGAAGGCTAGTGAAGACATAAGGAGCAGAACTTGGCAACTTTGGCCATGTGGTTCTGGCTTTAAAGTCAAGGATGCAATAAAGGGTTTACAGAAGCTCCCTCTATGACTAAGGAAAGCTGCTGATGACAGGCATGTGTCAGGGTGTACCTGAACGGAGGTCCAGATAGGCCATTGTGTGAAGTTGGATTGCCTTGGAGACCCCAGATGTTGGTGATGCCAGAGTCATGGAATACCTGCCAAGAAAAGCTACTAATAGGGAGTGCAATCAGTCCAAGAGAAAGAGGTGTGTGGCAATCAACAAAGATAAAAGGAATTGGAGATCTGAAGAGTGCTTTGACATTAGACATGGAGATGCAGGGTTTGGAGCTTGCCCAGGTAGGTTTTAGTATTGTTTTGGTTCAGCATTTCCTCACTATACAATCTTCCCTGCCTTTTGGAATGGTTCAGATGTTGGAGTATGTGAATTTTTTTTTAATTTTAAAAACTTTTAAATTGAATCTTTAGGGGTTTTACATAATGCACCACTATTTTGTTCATCCTCTGGTTCCCCCGTCATCCCTGTTGCATTCCCTCCCATAAAACAAAGCAATCAAGCAAGCAAGCAAAAACAAGAAAAGCAAAATAAAAAGCCCTAAAACTAATAAACCAAAGCAGAACAAAAACCACACCCAAACAGAAAAATCTGTTTCTTCTTCTCTCCTGACTCTCTATCACCTCTTCATCTGTCCTGATGGCATTGGAGACTTCGGTGTGTCATATATTCTAGCCCTTTGTCCCAGCAGCTTGATTGGCAACTGTTCATTGCAATGAGTCATTGGTCTGGTTCAAGGTCTCTCAATTTTGGTACACCAACCTCACTGGATCCTCACCGGAGCTCTTCTGGGGTATCCTGTGTCTTGGAGATCTTGTGGGTATTGTTCCTCAGGACCAGCTCCTATATGAGCTCCAACAGAACCTAGATGGGGTAGATGTTAGCATGGGTCAACCCAAGGCCCAATTGTGGGCCTGGGTTTTAGCCAGGCAGGTCATATCAAATCATTGGGGTCATTGTCCTTGGGTGCAGGAGCAGAGTCAGCTACCCTACATGCATGTCCTCAGGGTAGATTCATCCTCGCCTGTCATGAGTGGTGGGGTTTCTCTCTCCCAAGTGCAGGGCCTATTCTCTTGCTATAGTGGACAGTGATAAGCAAGGCTGGCTTTCCCAGGCCAGAGAAGGGAGAGGCTGGCTCAGTATAGCCCTCTGATTTCATCTCGCAGGATTCCTAAGGACTTCTGAGATGACTCTGGCCACAGACACCAACACAGACCCCAACTGCAGCTGGGCTATGGACCCAGGCATGGCTCAAGGCAGCAACTGAGGCTCAGAGAAGATCCTGGCTCTGGGTGGATGGAACAGCCACCCAGGTGGGAATGGTTCCAGCAGCCGTGTGGTTGCCGGATGCCACCAAGGCCTCAGGTTTCTGACACAACCTTGGGCCTCTATGTGACCATGAGTGGCAATGTAGGACCTGGACCTCAGGTCAGACCCCCAACCATGGTAGGACCATGGACCCCAACATGATCCTTAGCAGCAGCTGGGTCTGGATGTCACCACTGCTCCCAGTCGCAGCATGACTCCAAGACACTAACTTGGCCCTTGATCTACATGGCCTTTGATGGCAACAGGAATATCAGTCATCAGATAGACCCTCACTGCAGTGGGCCACAGACCCTGAAATGGTCCTCCGCTGCAGCTCCAGCCCACACGTCACTGTATCATTGAGTAGCAAGCGCAAGCCACTCAGATTTGACCGCATTTTGGTCCTCGGATACCAACCCAGACTCCATAACTGGTTTGACCCTGGGTTTCTTCACGGAGCTCAGTGGTAACCTGAATCACATATGACAATCCAGACCCTGGCCACTACAGGGCCACTGGACCCAGGCCTGGCCCTCGGCAGAAGCCTGGGCCTGGAAGACACCCTGGTCATAGGTGGTAGTGCACATCATCCATATCTGTATGGCACCTTCTGTGGTGTGGCCCTCTGACTCTACCCAAGCCAAAAGGCTCTGGCCTAGATCCTGGGCTTCTATTTGGACCCTAGGGGTAACCTGTGCCACAGAGTTCAACAAAGACCCTGACACAACTGGGCCACAGACCCAGACATGGCCTCATGCAGCAATTTAGCCTAGTCAACTTCCTTGTTCCAAGTGGTAGTTCCAGGCACTCAGATTAGGACGGCTCTGATGGCATCATGGCCCCTGGACACCAACAAGGTCACAGGCTTCATGTGTCCTTTGGTGGTACTGTGGGAACATGGGCACCAACATAGACCTCAGCTGCGGTAGGACCATGGACACAGATCATGGACATGGACACGGACACTGGCTGTCACCATGGCCCCAGGTGACTGCAAAGGCCACCCAGATCAGTATGGCTCTAGTGGCAGCATGCCTTGTGAGTCCAAACTAGGCCCCAGGAGGTGGCCCAGGCCTCTGGAGTCAGCATGGTACTCAATGGCAACAGGAACCGTGGATGTCAACACAGACTCTGGCTACTGTAGGACCAGAGACCCACAAATGGCCCTTAGTAGCAGCCTGGTATGGACATCACCATGGTCCTGAGTAGCAAGCCAACCTCCCTCCTCAGTCTACTCCTGACTGCTGTCACCATGGACACAGGTGGCAAGCTGGCCTCCAACATCTGCCCAATCCTCTCCATCTACCTTTATTCCTTATGTGTCTTTCCATGGTGTGTGAATCACTCAGCTTCTCTAACTCACTTGATACTCTGCCCCTTATTTCCTTAAAATGAGGGGGGCCCATATGCCTGACTCCATTAAGTGCCAGGTAGGTCCCTAGCTGCCCTCTCACCAGCCTGAACCCAAGGACCTGGCCTGGCTTTCTTCTAACCTGCTTGGCCCGTAGGGAGGGGCACTATTAGTAGGTGTGGCTTTGTTGGAGGAAGAGTGTCACTGTGGAGGTGGACTTTGGGGTTTCATATATGCTCAAGCCACGCCCAGTGGACAGTTCACTTCTTGCTGCCTACAGATCAAGATATAGGATTCTCAGCTACTTCTCCATCACCATGTCTGCCTGCCTGCTGCCGTACTTCTCACCATGACACGACTCAACTAAACCTCTGAAACTATAAGCCAACCCCAATTAAATGTTTTCCTTTATAAGAAGTGCCATAATCATGGTGTCTCTTCACAGCAATAGAAACCCTGACTAAGACAGATATAAAAAAATGAAAGTAGTGTTGGGATAATAAGCTAAAAAGGAGACATAGCAGTCAGCAAAGGTAGAACTTCACTATCTGGTGAGTAGGGTACTCCCCAGCAGATAGGGAGCCTAGACCTGTCTGAGCCAAGGTGACTCCAGGGAGCGGCCCTGAGGTGTATTCTGAGATTCCAGGATCTGTGCCTTAGAGATTTGAACATTAATGTCAGCAGTATGCCCTGGGCTGTGAAAATAGTGAAGTGTGAGATGAAGGAGGACTGTCTGGGGACTGAGAGGAAAGGCACACTCCTGAAGATTAGACGTGGAGAATCCTTAGCATCAAAAGATGTCCAGACAGAGCCAGCATGGAGTGAGAGAGTGGGTGGTCTCACAGGAAGAGGATCAGAGTGAGGTGGTAGTAATACCAGTTTGTGGAACCCGGAAAAGACAGCAGCTCAGCCCCAAGGCAAGGCAGGAGCAAAGACAGTCTTTGAAGGGGGAAGGAAGTAGGGGGCCCCTGAGTAAGAACTGCAGCAAGAGGAGGCTCCAGAACCCACAAGAAAGGAAAGCTACGTCTTTAAAGAGTGGGCATCACCAAGCATCTGTTTCTGAACTAAAAGGTTGATTGATTCAATAATGGGGAATTCATACATATAATTCATTAAACCAGTAGGGGGAAAATCATCCAATCAGAATAAAAATCAGGAGCAGAGGTTCCTGGAGATGGGAAGGGCACTTGATAAAATCACTCTCCATTTATGAAAACAGCAAGAGTTACCAACACAAAAGATGTTAGCTGAGATTGGAAGCTTGGCTTCAGGAAAATACTTGTTCTGTTTTCCTTTGGGTTTCTGTGACAAGTTCCCTGACTGACAGGAACTTTGGGGGAAGAAAGGGCTTATTCAGTTTACAACCCCAGGTTTAAGAACAAGCTGAGGCAGGCACTCAAAGCAATCAGTCACACAATATTCCCAGTCAACAGCAGGGAGAAACGAAGCCCTAAACTGCCAGCTTGCTGTTGCTTTTGTTTGACTTTCTCCTGTTCGATAGGGCTCAAAACCACCTGCCTAGGGGATGGTGCCGCCACAAAGGGATGGGTCTTCCTACGTAGTTGACAATTAAGACATCTGCCACCAGCACGGCCATAGGACCAACATGATCTAAATAACCACTCAGCTGTAATTCTCTTCCCCGGTTGTGGTAAACTGACATTTAAAACTGACCATCACGACAATGAAAACTAGTCACTCTCAAACCCTGGTATAGAATGTGAAAATCCGCCAAAGTGTTTGGCCATGTGGCTCCCAGCTCCAGCCCTGTGGTGGTGTGGGGACATGACTGCATCCCAGAGCTCCATCTTGTCTGTGCACCCCTTCCTTTCTAAAATGCTCTTTCTTGGGAAGGATGGGTTATGCCACACCTCGACATTGTCCATCCAAACAATGAAAGGGGTTATCGGGTAGCTGAACTCAGGACTGTAGGTTTCTGATGCAGGATATTTAAAGGATGGTTCTTATACATAGATCCTCTTGCCTGATCTTCTTGTCACTCAAAACTTGCCTGGTTTGGTTTGAAACAGCCCTAACCCTTTTTCTCCCTAGTATTGTTACCGTTTTGCCCCTTTCACCCTTCCTTCCTTCCTCTCTTGTTTTTCCCTGTAGAACTCTCTAGGTACCACGGATGAGTGCGAGACTCAGGTACAAAATCCACATCATCACCTCCGCTGATCGTGGTATAGTGGAATGGTCCAATGTTTTAGCTCTGGGGACAGGTGGGATACAGTGGAGGGTCTCTGGTGTAAAAGGAAAGTGTGATGCCCTTGCACAGGTGTCTGATTTATGCCCCTCTGAGTCTCTGTTGGGATTTGCACTAGGGTGAGATCAGGTGGCAATGGCTTGCTGTGGTTGTCCTGCCCAACAGACTCAGGCTTCAGGGAGTGTAGGGCAGGGTTATCACATCAGTGGGGATTGGATATTTGCAAAAGGAAGCATTTGGGGGTGAACGTAGATGAGCAGGGTTACCTATGAAGGAGAAACCTATAACTTCCTGTGAGGGAGAAATGTGAAACTCAATTATACCCTTGATGGGTGATTTCTCCCAGATTAGGTGAAGTGTGTAGGCCATGGCTTCTATCCACGCATGCCAACCCAGCAGCCTTTGTCTTCTCTTTGTCTCAGCCCTAGCTGCCTTTCTCTTCTAGAACACCAAGTGCTTGAAATCACAGTCTGGTCTATATTAAAGCCAGATTCTAGATAACAATTGGCTGAAGAGAGCTGTCAAGGCAGCTGAGAACCTCCCGTCATCACTAACACCTGAGAAGGAAAATCTCCCATGTAGATTCTGTGTGTCCTGGCACTGACTAGCATGTCTGCGTCCAGATCTGGGAGGGGGCATTCTGGGTAGAGCAGGCTGGGGCCCCCAACTGGCCTAGGGAGGAAAAGGCTCTTTAGATACAAACTTCCTCTGACGTAAGTATAAAAAGGGAAAGAAATCCAGTGTTTAAATTTTCATAATGAAGGGATCCACACACTGAGGGGTGTGCTAATTAGCATTGCTTTAAATTATTAGTGAGTATTTAAGGGCATTTTAATGATATCTTTCAGTATGGGTGGGAAAGGGCAGGAGGTAACGGTGGGCCTGATTTGAGAAGGTAGGTTAGACAGGACACACGTGCTTATCTACACAGTGAAGGAGTGAACCCGGAGTTAATTGATCTAGGATCCCGTTCCAGCGTTTTTGAAGTTAAATGTGGAACTGGAGGCAAATGTGAAACTCCCTCTAGGGCTGGGTGAGAGGTGGGGCCTGCCTGAAGGCTGACTCTGTTTAGTGACAGTGTTTGTGTTACCAGAGAGTCATCATCTGAAGCCTTAACCCACAGTTTGTGATGTTAAGAAGCAGGGCCCAAGATGGATTAGCATCCTTATTGTTATGATCTGCTAGCCTGGCCTGTCACCTGGGTACCCTGTCCCTTTAAGAGACAAACCCAGCCTGTTCCCAACCTCCCAACTCCACCTCCTCCAGCCTGAGCTTTCTCTCTTCTCTACCCCTCTTCTGAAGAGATAACTTCTGTTCTCTCCCCCTCCCTCCCTTTCTCTCCTTTCCTCTCTCTCCCTTCCTCTTCTCCCCTTGTCCCCTTCCTTTTTCCCTTTATAACCCACTAAGTAAACTCTATACCCAAACTCTCGGTACATGGTGTATCTGTCTGTCTCTCACCCACCACAGTCTCCCACCCACCACTGCTCTGCCAAGGCCTCAGGTGACCCATTGCTGCTCCACTGAGGCCTTGGGTTACTCACCATGGCCCCTCGTGGAGCCGGTCTCCCACCGCCATATCTTTAAAAAGAATGACACCTATAAGAAGGACATTGGCCCCTTTCATTGCTCTCTATCAGGTGAGGCTACAAGAAGGTGACTATCTGCAAGCTAGGAAGCAAGCCCAAGGAAAGCTGCAGCTCCACGGCACCATCATCTAGGTTTCAACCCCCGCAGACTGTGGCATTTTGTCAAGACTGTCAGCCCATCTGCCCTAGCCCATCTGACCCTAAGGTCATCAAGCTAAAGGCCTTGCAGAAGGAAAACTTGAGCTTCTAGGAAACACTCTGGGCTTTCATGTTTTTATAAGAGAATTTCTGGGTCACTTTCTCAGAAAGAGCAAAGTCAGCACCATTCTCAGCTCTTCTCCTTCGTTACCCCTTTCCATTCATTTATTCAGAAATATCTGTCCTACACAAAACATGTACTGGATCCAATCCTCATGCTGAAATGTTCTCTGCTCCACGGGTTCATAGGAGAGTATGAGGGTACAGGCACATTTTCACTGTCGCATTCACAAAGACTAGTGGGAGATGCCGAGAGTGTGAGGACATGAAACAACGGGAGTCTCGGCCCCGACAGGCTGAGCAAAAGATCTCAGGTGGACAATAAATCAATATAAATAAAAACGACTATGTCCTCTGGCCTCATGGTTTATCTATGAATATTTATGCAGAATAAAGTATTAAAAATGCTATTGATAAGCTATAGTCTAGGGTTTCAAGCAGTTTGTCTTAAACCCAGGGGAACAGGCCCAATAGAAATCTGAATAGCAAACAGAGGCGGGTGGGACTCTGCCTGACATGAGACAGCCAGCACAGCACGCTGCCTCTAGGAACTGACTTCGTGAGCTCCTCTTCACAGCAGTGTGTCTCCTATCCATGCACATGGTACACCCCTCCGCTCACCTCTGTCTCCTTTAGAGAACTTTAAAAACAAATGAGGGTGTCCTTTTTTTAACAAGTGTGTATACCTTGACGTCTTTTCAGCTGCATTTTCTAAGTGCCTGCGGCCGGTATTAGAGATGCTATTTAATTCAGCATATTCATAGCCTCCTCAGCTTTTCTTGGTTTGTGTTTTCCTGGTACATCTTTTGTGCAAATCTACAAAAGCATTCATGTCACTGTGACATTTCTGCTTTAAAAAGGTAATGAATAAAATCATAGCTACAAAAATAGGCTGGCAAGGCATAACCCCAAATGTTAACAGCGTGTCCTCTGGAGCAGCGTCACCATAGGCCGTTCTCCTTATTTGCTTATCTCAGTGCCATATTCTTTATATATTTTCCAGGTTCCTGTTCTGAATGCATATTTATTTTGTAATTTGAATAAACACAGCTTGCTATTTTTATTAAGACATAGTCTTTTTCTCTGTCTCCTCTATGTATGCCCATAAGGTAAATGATTAGAACACAGGAACATGCTTTTTTTTTTTTAATAGACCCCCAGATATCTGAAAATTACTTATTTCTGAAAGTTAATCTTCGTTCCTAATTCCTTAATTACAGCTTACTGAATACTTCTTTAACTTGAACTCTCTTTGCGACTCCCACAAAGCAACCTATGGTGCTGGAGGGGAGAATTATATAAGCCCAGGTACGGAGTCTGGAGCCCAGGGAAGGTGGGCACTTTTTAGACACCTCAGCGAAAGGCTCACCTTGTGACATGAACTGAGAAATCAGACTGGGATGAGCTCTCCCTTCGTAAGGATTCTTCACATCCATCTCAAGATCCTCCACAGCAATGTGTATGTCATCCACAAGCTATAGACATGATGGAACCAGGAAAGATACCCACCAGACAGGACCTTCTGTAAGGCTCTCACGACATCACCCCGGCACAGCAAACACTTGACTAGTCACGTGAGTTGGAGACCACAATGCGACCTCACCGACCCTTCGTTTTCCCTCCTGGGAAGCAAGTCTCTCCCTAAGGAGAAAATAAAAAGATTTTTTTTATCTGTTCTTCCTTTGTTTTGCATTTTTTTAAACAAATAAAATTTAACATACACATATCTTAAAAGACCAGGAAAGTGGCTAGGGAGATGGTGCAGTTGGTAAAATGCCTGCCACACAAGATATAGTTTGAATCCTCTTCACCAACCAGTTATGGTGATATGTGCCTATAAACTTAGCACTGGAATTGGGGGGTGGGCAGAGACAGGAGGATCCTCAGAGTTTTATGGAGAGCTACTCTTGATGGATTGTTGAGGTGCAGGTTCAGTGAGAGACCTCGTCTCAAAATCTCAAATGTAAAGAGTCAGGCAATAGAGAAAGACACTGGACATCACTGCAGATGTGCACAAACATCTGTTATTCTCATTCTCTCCCTCCTCCCATCCCCAACACACACATGAACACAGGAATGAAAGAAAAGGAAGGGGGTTGTGTATTTTGCCCTGGATGTTGATAAGAAATAAAAGAATATGGAAGACTGGGGTTTATCTCATTGGGCTGACTGTTGCCTTCTACATTGGAAAAGCAGTACAAAGATATTGGGGTGGGAATCCCACAATCCCAGCAAGTGCTCCCACTGTTTGCAAGGAGGAAGAACATGCAGACAAACCATCTTACAGATCTGCTTTTCTTTGAAAAATCTCACATTTCACTTTCCATTCCTACTGTGTCTTCTTATTGCAGGCCAAGGGAATCTGTGACATCACCAAAGAGTGGCTAGTAAAATACTTTAATACTCAGAATTACTGAAAGTGTTGGGCATGCTCAAATATGCCACTACATGATAGACATCTGGATATAAAGAGAATGATTGGAGATACCAGCCCACGACAGCCACAGTTCTCCCAGTGGCCTCTAGAGGCCCCCTTCACAGCAGGTCTGAGCAATGGGCTTGGACAACTGATGCACCCATGGGACATGCGTGGGCTTCTTAGACATCTCATTCTGTCATTTCTGTAGAGAAAGTTGCCGGCTTCCATGTTCCTCCATGTTTGGCAACAGCTAGTAAGGACCCAGATCTCATTTCATAACTGTATCTCCTACTGTGTGCTTTGCTTATGGAATGCCACACACTTTAGATTTATATTGTACATTTTCTGTAGCTTCCTTGGCATAAATAGTAGACAAATTTATGTGTTTATAACCCACATGCATCTGGCAATAATTCTTAGCTTTAATACATTTTAAAAAGTTGGTTCTAAAAAAAAAGTTGGCTCTAATAAAAAAATGAGCTATTATTTCTCCTGATAACCCATCAATGCCTTAGGTTGCTTGATAGTTCTTGGGGACTCTGGGCAGGGTACATCAGTAAACTCTGAAAGCTGGGGAAGCCCTGCCTAGTAGCTGCATAGAAGGCAGTCTGCTCCAGGTCCCAGGGTGAGGAATTCTGGACAGTAATATCAATACATTTTTTTCTTAAATACATTTACAGTCTCAGTCTCTCTCTCTCTCTCTCTCTCTCTCTCTCTCTCTCTCTCTCTCTCTCTGTGTGTGTGTGTGTGTGTGTGTGTGTGTGTTGGGGGATAGTTGTTCACAAACTCCAGCAAGACAAAGGTATCAACAAACATGAAATAGTGCTTTTTAGTTGTTATATCAATATATCAATTAAGTGCATGAATATAGATTTTGCCTTTAAATCCACAAAGAAATATACCTTAGAGTGTTTTAATAGCAAGAGCTCGTGGACTTCAGATTCTTCACCAAAGCCAAATCTGGAAGCCTCTTCCCAACCCTGAGCTCTGCCAACTATCTGCAAGTGGCCAACTGGCAAGACTGTGTCCTTGTTACAGTGTCCACACACCTGAGTGTCCCACCCTTCTTCTAGGCCCTTGATGTACCAAGTGACCTCATCAAGCTCATAAGTAGGAATATATAACAAGGCTCTCTACAGATTCATACCAAACCCCAGTGCCATGGGCCAGGCTCAAGTTCATGGGATGGCCCACACTGGGCTGGAGAACCTCCCTGTTGACTTGCATGCACACACTGGATCTCAAATTTGGAGCCCTGCTGACACAAGAGTGGCCAAGTTAGCAAAGGAACCAAGCCTAGAGAATTCTACTGAAGTTCTTAGCCTTTAGCCAATGTGTCTGTACCCCTAAGTGAACCTTCAACAAACTGAAATGTGACAAAGGACCTTAAAAATAGAGGCCCAAGTGAACAACACCATAAAAAATACCCTCGTTGGACCAGGAACACCTTCAGAACAAGATACCATCTCTCCATTTGTCACCTAAAAGATGCCTGTTGTGTGAGGACTCTGGAAACGTTCAGAAGTGCTCGAGTTGGGGAGAGATACCTGAAGCCTGTGATACCATCGTGGATCAATGCGGTGACTAATTGAATGGAGAAAAAAGAAAAAACAGAGGCAGCCCTGTTCTTAGAGCCCCTCACCCTTATCTGGCTGTATCCATGCTTGGAGAGCTCCTCTGTGCCTCACTCAGGACAACAGCAGGGTATCTGTCTCCCCTGGATGGACTTTGTGGGTTTGGCTGGGGCAAGCGTAGAGCCAGGGTCACATTTCACAGCAAAGAGTGTCATTACTCAAGACATGTACCCTAGGAGCTATACTCCCAAGAAATATGTCCATTTAATCATTTTCCAACCTGTTTGCCTTGTGAAATTCATTATTTTTTGTGGGAATAAATATCTGTCAAAATATAATATTGGGGTGGCATTTGAAGCCCTACACATCCTCAGCAATAATAGCTCCACATCTTCTCCTCTGAAGGGTGTTGTGGAATCTCTCCAAGGATGGGCCCCCACCCCATCGTGGGGCTGTTTCCCTGTCACTGGATGGTAAATATTCTTAATTGGTTTGGGATGCTCTCCTGGCAGGAATCCACTGCAGGGAACTCAGAATGAGCTCCCTTCTGCAGTCCAGGGCAAATGAAGTCTTCGGCTGAGACGCACAACATCCCATTACCACTCACAAGAGCCTGTATTTACTGTATTTAATGTTCATTAAGAGAACTGGCTGGAGCTGAGTGGCGTAGCCAAGCACACGGGCCTTTGCTTCTGCTGGTTGATTTCACCCCACCTTTTATCATCAAGGAAGAACAAAAGCAGTATAGAGTCCAGTTAAGAGACCAGTCTCATGCTCTCCAGAGACCCTGGCATGAGGGTCAGACCTGGATACGGTCTAGGGATGTGTGGTACTGATACAGGATCCTGGCTCTCCTTTCTGCTCATCCAGATTCACCTCCCCCCATCTCCTCCAAACCCTCTTCCAAGTACACCTGCTGCAAGCGGTATTAACAGAGATGAGTGGAGAGCGGATGCCCACAGGACCAGCCGCCAAGCATCCGGCTTACAATCCTCTATAACACCTGCTCCCGGAGGGAGCCTTGGCTGCCAAATGAAAACATCCAGCCATTTAGGAAGATGAATGGAGCAAGCCTCAGCTTCCTGTGCAGCACCACACGCAATAAAACCTCCCTGTTCTGAAGCTCAAAGCCTGGCAGGTTCAGAGTGCCGGACATCCTGACTTCCCTCTGCTACACTACTGAAGGCTGGCTTCTGTGAGCTTTGTCCCTTACCTCTCCATCCAATCCCCACCGCATGTGTTCTTTTCATTGCTCTACGCCCACCCAGAGCCCTAGACCCCAAATTGCTTTCAACAAAAACACAAGTGACTTGCTTTTTTGAGTTGCTGCACTGAGGAAAGCGATTGTGGACTTGATTTAACCAACCAACACTTATGCTAAGCCCCAAATTTACAGTCCAACTGTTCTTGGCTCTTCTCGTAAACACATTTCAATTGAAAAGCACAATTTCAGACTTGAGGTGAGGCAAACCAGCCAGCTGAACTTAAACGGAAATAAAAAGAAACAAAGCGTGATAGCACACAGGATAGTAAAGAGACATCTAAATTCATTCTGAGACCAGCGGGGAAAGAGCGGGATTTATGTAACCCATGAAGACAAGACAGACACATTCTACAGTCTAACCTGGGGTAACATGGGCCTGGCAATGGAGGGAATGAAGGGGGGTTCACCACAGGGAGAAAAGGTTTGCTTCTTCAGTGGGAATGAATCTTTGACTCTCAGCCTTGGTTCCCCAGTGGGAATGAAGGCTTAATTCACCATAAGCAATAAAGGTTTGGTTCTTCTGAGGGAATGAAGCCTTGGTTTTTTGAGGTCCTCTGGGAAAGTAGCTATCTGAGGTCCAGTGACTGTGACTCATAAACCTGAATGCCCCGGCTCTATAGAGCTCCTTTCTGGGGTCTGGGGTGAAGTTTTCAGGTCTGGTCTTAGTTGGAGTTTTCAGGTTCAAAGTACTACTATGTTTGGAGAATCTATTGTCTTGGGCAGTTGTCTCCAGGCTGTGACATTTCACACCAGGGCAGCACCAACCCTGGTCTTACCATGTCTGTTAATTTAATTACTTGCTGTATAACGCATCTCTCCATCAAACCTATGCTTCATCAATAGACTAGCAGCTAAAGAAATTTTGACATGAATCTGCTCTGCTCAGAAGCAAAACACCTGTCAATACTTGGCCTCAAATCTCAGACTCAGTCCCTGGAACTTATACAATTTATGAAGGCTGTTATTATTTCATTGCTTCAGAATTGGGAGACTTGAAGCTTAATAACACGTCATAGAGCGAGTGCCACTCTGCATAACGGGCTGTGGCAGCTCTGGAGAGCATTCTGGAAGTTTACTTGGTGTGACAGGAATGAATATAAAATTATTCGCAATAGATACACCAATAAAAAGAAAAAATTTATTTCCATCATGAAAGCACTCTCCCATGTCCCCGCTGTCGCTCAGTAACGGGATGCAGACCAGACAGGATCCTTGGCTCTGCTCCAGCATCAGCTTCTCTAGGACCAGCCTCCTTCTGGGGCAAGAAAAAAATGCATCTCTTGGCAGTTCTGAGAGCTGGGTTTTCATCCTTCTATTGACTCTAGATGACCTATAAGGGTCTGACTTGGCAAGCTGGACCAGTAGGAAGCAGTCTTTCCTCTGAAAAATGTCCTCTTTCACCTGGCATCTCTTGGAATGCTACCTCTGGGGGAAGTCAGTGCCATGTTAAATACTTGTATTTATTCAGCACATCTGAGGAAGACCAGTTAACCCTGGGGGAGACCTTGTGAAGAGGGAGCAAGCTCCTGTGTTGTGTTTGCTTTCTCCAGCCATTCAGCAAGCAAGCATGCTTTGGAGGTCTCTGGAGTCTGTTATAACATGCCTCTGCCTGGGGCTTAGAGACTTGTGAGGTGTGTCCGACACTGCTGGTCCCTGGCAGCAGCAGGAAACAATGCCTTTCTTATATCTGGTTTAGTACTGATTTGAATTAATCAGGAATCCCTCCCTCCCTCCCTCCTTCCCTCCCTCCCTCCCTCCCTCCCTTCCTCCCTCCCTCCCTTCCTCTCTCCTTTCTTTCTTTTTTCTTTCTTAGATCAATAATCCCTTATGCCAAATTCCTAGATAGGCGGGGAAGACAGGACTGGAAGCTGGGAAAAAGAAGGCAGTGTGGCAGATGCCATGGCTTTCCTCTCCGAGACGGATGCTGGTTAGACTCATGCCAGTAAGCCACAGTCAAGTGGTGATACACATTAGCGGAGATGGGTTAAACTAATATGTGAGAGTTAGCCAAGAAGGGGCTGGAGATAATGGGCCAGGCAGTTTAAATGAATACAGTTTCCGTGTAATTATTTCTGGGGCTAAGCTAGCCAGGCAGTGGGAGCCAGGCGAGAGGAAAAGTAGCCTGCAGCTCCTCATTACAACACCAAATTTCCTTTCCTAAATCCCAGGTACCCTGACTTTATAATGACTTAGTTGGCCCATCTGACAGGGAATCTCTGTTTACACCATGGAGGCCCTGGTATTTAGTGCTCTCAAGTCTATCTTCTCATTAACTTGGCAGATTAGGTATCTGCCTGCCTATCTCTCTATATCTATCTATCTATCTATCTATCTATCTATCTATCTATCTATCTATCTATCATTCTTTCATTTATGTATCACCTGTCAATTTGTTAACCATTTATCAATCATTTATATCTGTCATCTATCTATATATAGCTAATCTTCATCATCATTGCCATCACCATCTGTCAATCTATCTATTAGCTCTCTATCTCCCATCATCCGTCTATCTATCTATCCAACATCTCTTCCCCTTCCTTTCCTCTCCCTCCACTCCTCTGCCTCTCTCCTCCCTGTGCCAACTGAATGATTCGTGGGCAGCTGGTGACATGGCCCAAATAATTCCAACTGAATGGAAGAGCCACAAGTAAGGACACACATTTTAATACACAACACTTTTGCTTAGCTATTGGTGCATGAAATAAACAAGGAAACAGTTGACTGATGTGAAGTAACAGCTTTTACCAGACATACAATTCTGTAATTCCATAATTCAGACACAGCACGCCCGGGCCTCTGCTGGGGAGGTTGGAGGTGGCTTGATTTTTTTTGAGTGGGCAAGTGTTTGTGGCTTTAATTCTTCTTTAAACGACATAACTGCATTCAGAGCAGTCAAGATGGCTCCAACATGTGATAGCTGGAAAACCCAGGCTGCCGGCATATCTCTCTCTCTCTCTCTCTCTCTCTCTCTCTCTGCAGGCCATTCCTGAGGTTGATGGTGATTCTTTAAGGTATAATATCTCAGTGTGTTACAGATAAAAATTGTGTTTACTGAGGTGTTCATTGGTCATTATAATGTATCCTAAGTTCATTACAGTGTCAAATTCCACCCAGAGCAAGGAGAGGGTGGAGGACCCACTTCTCAGGAGGGAGTGTCAAAGATAACACAGTCTGCCCATACCCTTTCCTGCTTGGTGCCTTGTGGGTCACAGATTTGTGCAGAGACTCCAGGTCTTGAGGGAAATCTGACCTGGCTAGAGCAGGACGTCTAGGCGGTCTGGGGGGTTAGACTCCAGGGCCAGCTGCCAAGGTAATGGGAGTGATGGTGTCCGACAGAGTTACTTAATAACCCAGACACAAGTTCAAAGACAAAACAGAATTTTCAGGATTCCTTTTAAATCAGTACTGAAAAAGCAGCCATCCTAGGAAGACCCCACACCGCAAACTGCTCAGATAACCTGCAGGAGAACTCTCTCCAGGACTCACCTTATGAAATAGTGGCCGCCTCTGCCTCTCAGGTCTAAGAACCTGCCTTACCTGGGGTGGATCTGATCACCCCTCAGCTCCAGATTGCACGCTGGTCTCATGGCTGCAGCAGCAGGCTGTGCCCAGCATCACATCAGATTTATTTCCGACTCCCTACCACCTATTCGAGGATTGGATGTAGCCTCATCTTTTTTTTTTTTTTCTCTCTCTATTCTTTTTAAAATACAGTTCCATTTTGTAGTATCAGTGGAGCTGACCTACTCTGGAGGCAAAAGTAAACATTCTAATCATTCAGAATAGAAAATCACTCAGTAGGAGAAGGCGCCTTCAAGTGCCCCCCGCTCTTCCCATCACTGCTGCAAGGGCTGCTCCAGCAGTGAGATATATGTCCTCGCCGATGCTGGCATACAGGTCTGACAGCTGATTCCTGCTTCGCCCCATACCTGCCCATGCGGCTCAGGGCTTCCTTTCTCTGTGTTCCATCCTCACTCTGAGAACTGTGCAAATCACTCTGGAGGTGGCAGTCAGTGGACACTGCTTGTGTGTGTAAGAGGTATCTCTTGCAAAATCGGCCTGCTAGGAATGTGAGCCTACTTGAAGCCCTAGCCAATGGACGGTCTGAGGCACAAAGCAAACCTCCTGGCAGTCACAAGTGGGTAGCCCAGGCGAGGCTTCCTGTTCAAACAGTCCCATTCAACCATTTGTGATTCCAGCAGAGATCTCTGTGTAGAGGTTTCCGGATACTACCCCAAATTTGCATCTCATTGTTCTTAATTATGGAAACCTTCACAATCTCATTTTTAATACGATCGCAGTCAGTTCTCCAGAGAAATAGGATTCTGATGGAGAATCAGACTTCCCGACAACGTGAATGTGAGGATGCGAGGGAGAGGCATCATTAGATGTGAGGAAGCCTGTCGTAATTGAGCATCATGCAGCTGTGCCCTTCCAGGTGAGAATGTGAGGTGCCAAAGTGTTAGGGTTGTCTTGAGATGGATGAAGCAAATAGCCAGGAAGTCGTGACTAGCACAGAGGAAAACAGGAGTGGTGGCAGAGATGCCTGGGCATAATAGAGGGGACGCTCCCATGCGATCTGGACATGGCTACCTCCCTGCCTCCTCACTGCTTTTCAATTCTTACTCTTTAGTACTGGAATTTGAGAAATACATCATAAAGATACAACTGTATGTATATATAAAAAAACCCTCTTCTTGTCTAGAGGAAGCTATGTCTTTTGGCCCTTCATCTAGCTCTGCAGTGACCAATTTTCCAGCTTCCTAGGCACAACATGGGCCTGTCTATGTGTGGCTCCTCACATCTGGCTGGGAGTTCCAAGCCCCACACCCTTGCTTTTGCCTTGTACAATGTCCCTACCACAATATGATTCATGGTCCTCCCACGAGAACCCTGGAGAGACATAAACAATCCAGTCTTGTGGGTTCTCATGGGACACAACACCTCAGGACTTAGTGATTTCAAACAGTAAGCTCACAGAGTTGGGGGGCTGAATCAGGGTGCAGATGAGTTCTGTGGCTTTATTTCCACATCTGTCATTGGGTTGTCTGGGTTGTCAGGGTATTCGCTGGATCCAGGAGTGTCTGCTTTTATGCTTGTTCCTGTCATTACTGCAAGGCTTTAGTCCTCACTGGAGCGAGGCAGGCCTGGAAGGAGGCATAGGAGAGAACCTAGTGTGTTTCCCTCCCTTACCTCTGGGAGGTGCTTCTGGAAATGACTCATCTCCTCTGAGGCTCAAGTCCACCAGTGTGTACCCAGCAGCTTGCCTCTCCAGTGGCTCTCACCAAGAGACTCAGGCCGGGATTTTTGTGAGTGTTATTTCTCTTCAGGTTGGTGACTGGATGCCTGCAATGTCGCTCACTGTCTGGGGTATTTCATCATTTTCTCAACCATTGCCTCACCTGGGACACCGCCTACATCACTACGACACGTCGCCATCTCACTACTAATGATTCTTTTAGGAGAACCTAGCAGTCTAGTTTGCCTGGGATCCCACCTCTTTCTTTCTCTCTGTGGCCACACCTACTTCGGTTAGGTCAAGTATGCTCCGGGCAGGAGAAGTTGGAGATACTTATCAGTACATGTTTAAAACAAACTGCGTTCTCACTTTCAAAACATTGGGGTTAATTTTTGAAGAAAAGAAGACACACAAGTTTCTTGATTTATGGTGGGATTATCTAGATGAACCAGTCATAAGTTGGAACTATCACACATTGAAACAACACTTCCTCCACCCAAGATCCTGTGCATCCGGTCTCTGCAGGATCCTGAGCATCCCATCTCCACAGAACCCTGAGCATCCTAACTCTGCAGTATCCTGTGCACCTTATCTCCGCAGGACCCTGGGCATGCTATCTCT
Organism: Myodes glareolus; assembly: GCF_982192425.1. Classification (NCBI taxonomy): domain Eukaryota; kingdom Metazoa; phylum Chordata; class Mammalia; order Rodentia; family Cricetidae; genus Myodes; species Myodes glareolus. Next base: position 66,314,669 of record NC_142032.1, on the reverse strand, counting down.
GCAGGACTCTGTGCATCTTATCTCTTCAGTCCATAATGAGGCGCTTCAACTTATTTCACTCATGATACTGGGACTGGCTCCCAGCGAGGATCATGCCACATACCATTCTACTAGAAAAGGATCACAATTCAAATTCTAAGTGTGGTTGAGCATGCCACTTTCAGAACAAGATGAGGTCAAAAATCCCCGAGTCAAAGCTTCTAGACCCAGAACAGGGATGGAGCACAGATCTAGATGTGTTACTTTGCATAATATTCAAGATGTTTTTCATGCAGCAAATGACTGACATTCTGTGTGATCCACTAGGCTGGTATAATGCTGATGCCCAGGCTTAGGTCTTTGGCCATGATTCCCCATTCACAACAACATGAAAACCAGAACATGAAAACAAGTTTCCCTTCTGCCTTGTAGGGTGCATGAGATGAACTCTTCAGTATTTAGTGGTGGAAGAGCTTTAGGTAGACAGCGGCATACCCGGTTCTGAAATCCAGTTCTACCCAGTGATGCCCTTCTCTGTTGTATCACCATGAAGCTACTTCACTGAAATCCTGTGCTGTGAGAGGGCTCTTTGCATGGGCCGTGCACAGAGAATAAAGACATAGAAGTGATCATTGGGGAAGTTCCTTGCTCTAATAAAATTTAATTTGACATAGTAAACCCGCTGCCTTTCCATGACATATATATGGGGATTACATAATTATAGAACAAACGATTTTTCTGAGGAGGATGTGAAAACCGGTGATTTAGCGCACACGCCATGGAAGATTCGCAGCTCTCCCGTCCTCATTAAAGGCTGACTGTCCACACAAATCACTCTCAGTGCGGTGGCCCCTCCGATGCTGATCGTCAGAGCAGCCAGGAGAGGCTTCAGCTCCACGCATCTGACGGGTGAGAGATTCTGTTGGACAGGTTTCCACTGTGATAGACAGAAGCAATATCTCTTAAGCTACAAACATTTAAGTCTTTATAAAGACACTGTGCCTCATAAGGTACTTGGCGAATATTTACCCAACACCTGCAGCCTAGACAGAGATTTTCATTAAGAGCGGAGAGGTGTTTCAAGTCCTTTCAGGGCCCATTTCCTTTTCCTTCTGTTTTCTTATCTCTCTGGTTTCGCCCATCCCATCCTTTGTCAGAAAAAAAACAGATTCAGGCACATCACTCCCATGGCAGCCGTGCTCCTTTTCTGTGCAGAAGTCACCAGAGATTCTTAGAGCACCGGGACCAAACCACTCTGTTCTGATTCACAGGCACAATGGTCAGAGAAACTTTGGACTTCCCCAGAAGAGGATGCTTTCCCACATGAATTCCTGAACTACCGGCCATTGCCTTACCGCCAATTCCTTCTTATCTCTTGCTTGTAGAAACCCACAGACCCCAAAACTCACAAGTGCAGAGCTGAACCCACTAGCCCCCCCCAGGTCTCCTTCTATCCTTCTAGTGCCTGGCCTGTCACCTCCTCACTTAAGTTGTCCTTGGCACAGCTTCTGATTTCCTTTACTGCTCTTGACTCCCGTGTTCCATAAGCCATGAACCATTGGAGGATTTCACCGTGCGAATTGAATGCCTCTCTCCTGTTTCTCTCCTTCAATATCTTTGCTAAGTTACCTACAGTCAGAACCTCCCAATTGCTTCAGTGCATACAGTCAGAGCTTCACAGTTGCTTTGGTGTATACAGTTAGAATCTCACAGTTGCTTCAGTGCATACAGCCAGAGCCTCCCAGTTGCTTTGGTGCATACAGTCAGAGCCTTACAGTTGCTTCGGAGCATATAGTCAGAGCCTCACAGTTGCTCCCCTGGGCTATTGGAATCAATCACTACAATCACATATTGGCTCAGTTACTGGAAAAACCATGCTATGCTGCAGCCTGGTTTCAAGCTTTTGTTTCTATCTGTGTTAGGTTCTTGCCCTCACCTACACAAATGAAAAGCTCTCGTACTGACATCATTGCGCCTTTACAGAAGCATTTGTTTTATATTTTACGTTGAATTTCTCTTTATGGTGTTTCAGATTTTCCTTCTTCCATCCCTTGTACTCTCTTCTCCAAAGGGAATGTTCCAAGGTATGAAATGCCTGTCTTTAGACTTATATGAGTTCTTTAAGTTTTCTGTTTGCTTGCTTTATCTGAAACATGATCTTGAAATGAAGCTCAGGCTGACAGCAAATCCATGATCTGTCAGTCCCAGACTTGTGGGTGCTGGGAAAGACTTGTAGCCTTAGACCACCCTATATAAAACTGTTAGTAAGTTTAATTTTCATATATGTACATATTTAATTTATCTATAGTACATTGCATTATAAACTTGTGTCTTTTATTTTTTCCACAAATACTGTATTCTTAAGGGAATTCTCATTTCCATTAGTACTTCTAGCTTGTCTCTTAGTGTCCTTAAGGGAGAAATTTTCCTTCAATGGAAAGGCAGTTGCTATACCTTGTTCTCTTTTTTCTCCTCCTGCTCCTCATCCCCTTCCTCCTCCTCTTCAGCCTCCTCCTGCTCCTCATCCCCTTCCTCCTCCTCTTCAGCCTCCTCCTGCTCCTCATCCCCTTCCTCCTCCTCTTCAGCCTCCTCCTCTTCCTCATCCCCTTCCTCCTCCTTCTGAGACAAGGTCTTATGTGTAAACCCTGCTGTCTTGGTACTTACTATGTAGCCCAGGTTGATCCACCTGCCACCATGATCCATCTCTAGTACTGAGATAGGCATGTTTCCTCTTCTTTCCTAGTTTTCTCAGCTATTTTTGAACAATGTTTTTCTACATAAATTATAAATCTATTATTTTAATTCTTTTTTTAAAAAATTTCAAATTCCCTGGAATAGTGCAATAGACCAGTTTATTGTCTCTCATAGTTCTTTTCTTCTCTGGTTTGGCTTTTTTTTTTAATTTTGTCATGTGATGTCAGAAGTTTACCTATGATATTATTTCAAAGAAACAATTTGTAGTGGATTGAACGGAAAATGTTCCCCACAGCCTCATGTGATTGAGAACTTGGTCCCCAGTTGGTGTTGCTGTTTGGGGGAGTTTTAGACCTTATGAAGTGTAGGATTGCTGGAGGAAGTACAACCCTCGGGGTGGACTTTGAGGATCTGTGGCCTTACCCCACTTCCTGCCTGCTCTCTCCCCATACCTCTCTGTCCCTCCTCTCTCCCTTTCCCTCTCCCTCTCTCTGCTTCCTGCATAAAGATGAAATGTAATCAGCCAGCAATGGCTGTTCCTTCCTGCTGCCTGTTTCTTGCCTTTGCTGTCATTATGGACTCTTACTCTCTGGAAGCCAAGCCCCAAACAGCTCTTTACAGGTTGCTTTTGGTGATATTTTATTAAAGCAACAGAAAAGTAGCCAACACACAATCACTTTAAACTTCTGTGTTTTGTTTTGTGTTTTTCAATGTGTACAAAATAGAAAGCATAATGCCACAGATCCCACGTCCTTGAAAGCGAATCACATCCCAGCTGCTCAGCTAAACTGAAGTCATATTCCAGCGCTTGAGCTTTCAGAAGCAGGACACAGTTATAGAGTGGCTTTATCCATTAATGGAGCCAAGAAACAGCGGCCGATTTCACTTATCTTCATCGCTGTAGGTCGTAGACTTCATTCTTGGCTGCCGTATAGGGAATCCTGCTTTCTCTGCTTTCCCACAGTGTTCATCTGCTCTTTTCCTAGGTGCCTGAGTGGAAGGCAGTGTGCTCCCTTTCAATAACTCCTCTTTTCTGATGAATGATGGCTGCAGCAGCGCTCAGCCCATGGCCAACCAGGGCTCATCTACACAAGTACAGGCTGTATATTTTAATGGCGTGCATATTCATGATTGTTCTGGCTTCGACTTCTTGCTTTTCTTTTTATGGATGTATAGCTTCCCTTGTCAACCGTCGTGGCTTTATCCTAAATCATGGTGTGCTCATTACGAGAAGTGCGGCACCACTTTCTTAGAGTTCATGTTTAAACATTATTTTTCCATATTTGCTCTAGCCTTCATTCACTTGTGTTCTAAATTGTTTCTCATTTCTCAAAGCTCTTTTTCTTAATCTGGAGTCTGCCTTATGATGGAGAAATTTAACATACTTACCGTTAATGTGACCATGCTTATGACTTTTTCTCTCTCCTATCTGGTGAGTTTTATTTATCACATTTCCCTTATCTTTTATTACTTCTCATTGGATAGATGAAACTTCTTTTGTGCTGATTTAAAAATTATGCATTTTATTTCTACTTATTAGGTGGGTGACTTCAAAGAATTAAGATCAAGATTTTTTTTTTTTTCCTGAGCATGGTGGCACAATCCTGACATAATAGCTCCTAAAGAGACTGAGGCAGGAGAATAACAAGTTCAAGGCCTGCCTGAGCCAGTGTGGGCAATTTAGTGATACCGTGTCTCAAAATGAAATGCAAAAAGGGGATCGGAGCTGCGACTCAGTGGTTTAGTGCTGGCTGGCATATGTGACGCCCTCGGTTCAATCTGTTATGCCCAACAATAAAAGACAAATGCTTCCTTAACTTCTTTTAAATTTGTTAACCTTTACAGCATCCTCACACCTCTTCGAAAAATAGGCTTAGCAGAACACACATGTTCTTGCCTGCCTTCCCCCTGCTGTGGTTTAAATGTTTGTGTTCTATCTAAAATTCGTGCTGAGAATGAATCCCCAATGCATGGCAATGATAAGGCTTGCCTTCAGGAGGTACCAAGGTCTTTGGGGCTAGCCTGTAATAGAGGAATGGGGAAGGCATGAGGGATCCCTTTTCATCCTTCCACTCCTCCGTGTGAGGACACAGACACCTGCCATCTTGGAAGCCAAGATCAGTCACTGGGCTCTGACTCTTCTGGAACTTCGATCTTGGGTTTTCCAGTCTCTAGGGCTGAGAGAAAGTGAAATTGCTTTAATTCGTACTTGAAGTTGGCAGATAGTTTCTTACAATGGCAGGAACGGGATGCGTTCCCTTCCTTCTCTCATGTCTTCAGATATGCTTTCTGTGACCTCGTAGGGAAAGTCTTCTCTAATAAGCTTCAAGTTACGAAACTGAAGCAGCAAGCTCTTCACATTCAGAGCTCCTAGATGGACCACAAACCCCTCAAGAGCCAGTGCTGATGGGTCTTGGATACAGGTTCAAGAGACACACTGAGAAGGATTGTTAAAGCTAAGAAGTCTATTAGAAGACTTATTAACATCATGGATGGACAAACAAACAGGAAGCATGCCAAGGGCTGTGAAATGGAAACAGGCCCATGTGGTAGGGTCCAAGACCTTTCTGGGAACTCTATGGGGAGGGAGCTATGCTTCACAACACAAACCTGCAATCAGTCTCTCAGATTCTCAAATTGGATGCAGTGAAGGGGTTGGGGATCAGGATGTGTATCTGTCCAAATTCCTTTTGCTATAGACTCACTTTCCCAGGTAAGAATTTCCTGCACATAGAAGCCTGTTTGATGTAGGTGGGTCTTCTTTTTATTTGTTGCTTTCATTGGTTAATTAATAAAGAAACTGCTTGGCCTGATAGGTTAGAACATAGGTAGGCGGAGTAAACAAAACAAAATACTGAAAAGAAGGCAATGAGGCAGTCGCCATGACTCTCCTCTCCGAGACAGACGCAGGTTAGTCTCTTTCCCGGTAAGCCACCACCTCGTGGTGCTACACAGATTACTAAATATGGGTTAAAGCAAGATGGGAGAATTAGCCAATAAGAGGCTAAAACTAATGGGTCAGGCAATGTTTAAATGAATACAGTTTATATGTTGTTATTTCTGGGTGTAAAGCTAGCCATGTGGGAGCCAGGCAGGAATGCAGCCCGCCGCTCCTTCTACACCTGTTAGCTAGAGGTTCACAGGCAATGTTCTCAGGAGGGTGCCTGTCAGTATCTGTGGAAGAAAAGAGGCTGTGGCCCCAGAAACAATCTGGTCTGGATTCTACTATCACAAGTAGCTGCAAGTTTCCATGATGTCATCATCTTACAACCCCAAAAGAGCAGATATTTCCCATGGTGAGATGGAGCCTTGTACCAGCATGTGACAATCCACTCTCTGTGTCTTTCCCCAGCTCCGTATTCAGTGATGCCAGGATAGGAGGCTGAAGTTGCTCATGTTAGAAAAATGGATACAACAAAAATTGACAAACATTACAAATATGCGTGTATCTTCCCCCAGGAAATGTACTTAATGCTCCATTAACATGCTTTCCGATGCTTCCTACATATTCATTAAGGGCACAAAACCAGAATACTTTTCTCTCAAGATATTGAAGCTAGATTTTCTGCACAGGGATATTTCATGAAATTTCTTCTCTGCAAGTAGCAGAGGGAGCGTCTAGCTGTGAGCAGAGAATGACGGGGACCGAAGACCACAGAAAGCGTCGGCTGACACCGCAGAACCACTGGGCTCTGGCCCTGCTATCTCACCCGACATTGAGCTGACTTAGATAAAACTGCAATCTCTGTCCCTGAGCACTCTTCCGCAGCTGCTCCTCGGGCCTCCGGGCAGCAACTTCCAAATGAAGCAGTCGTTGGTCCCCGGGTGGACTGTGAGTGAAGCAGGTGAGGATACCATACCTAGTCTCCATCCTCGTGTTACTGGGCAACAATTCATATCCGGTCTTTTCCTTCAAATGCGTTGGCTTGGGTGGGTCTAAATAAAGAGATTAATTATGGTCCATATCAGGGGTTTTGGAAAATTCGACTTCTCACATTTTTGTAAGGGCTGACTAGCGATCTTGATAAGATTGCATCATGGGTTCGGCCACGCTAGCTGGCAGATCACTTCTGTCTGTGCCGCCAAATCTCGTCATCACGGTAAGATACAGCGTGTTCCTCCACGGCTGCTCTCAAGACTATGTGAAGTTGCTTGAGAAAGAGTTAATTAGTTCATATAAATATGTCTCTGCCTGTTCTGGGATGATTTTGAAGTCATGGTGTTGTAAGTAGAATTATTCTCTGTTGATGTCTCCCTTCTCAGAGAGCGAACTCTCTTTTAGAAGCTATTAAAAAAAAAAAAACCACTGATGTTTGTAAAGACTTTTCGTTTTTTTATTCGTGAAGTCTGAGGATTTTCTTGGAATCCTGAAAGGGCAGAAATAAAAAGCCAGGCTGCTGAGTGACTGCAAGCAGCCATCTTGGTTAAAGGAAGTTAAAGAGATAAGAGGTGAAATTGGCAGTCTCCCACACATTATTAATATTGTATGACTCCAAAGTGATGTATGCTTCCAACAGGGAAGTCAAATGCAAAAAAAAAATGTTCCTTAGATCAATTTCAAGGAAAGCAATTGAGATGAGGAGTAATCAATGAGTCAGAATCCCAGGCTTCACTCCTAAGGTCCCGAGTATAGCTTCCAAAGTGACCAATACATTCCATTCAATCTCATGCCCTGTCCTATCAGGGAGAGGTGAGGTGAAATAATTTCTTACAAAGGTCAAAGGAGTTAATATTTATTAAAATGTCCAAGGCACTTCAAGAACACAGGAGGTATTGTAAAGATGCTTATTAGACAAATGCGAACGGACACACACACACACACACACACACACACACACTAGTGAATGAAACTGTTAGCAGGCCAACAAGGAGTTAGAACTGTGGTAACCATGGAGAGCTGCAGCTTCACTTTGGGGGCTGTATCTCCTGACTGCCTGATGTATCTTTGAGGCTAGACACGGCTGAAGATGTAGGTGGGCTATTCCTTCAATCTCAGACACTGAGGCACCAGGGAGTTTTCCTGCATGTGTGATCTAAAGATCCGCATTCTCAAAAGACCTGATGTCATTAAATTATCACTCATATTGTGGGTCTGAGTCCTTCTCCCCACCACCTACAGGCTTTTCTAGAGGACCACAAGAAGATGTACCCCAAAAGGGAGATCCAGTTCACTATGATTTCTGAGGGAAAGTGGAGAGAATCTTACCCCCATGAATAGGTCGGTCTCTTCTTGAATATTCGTAAAGAAATTTCTTTGCATTGAATAGAGCACACTGTGTCTGTGGGGTTGGGTACCAGTGAGGAAAGGGAGCTTTTCATTACAACTTGGTCGGAGTTCTCCAAGAAGAGATCTGGGATAAGATTTCCTACTCAATAGAACACAGCTAGATGACTGCAGGAAGCTAGCTGAGAGAAGGTTGGTGAGACCCAGCAAGAGATCAGACAGATGTAGTGTCCAGCCGAGATGCACGCGACCCCACTCTTCAGGGCACCCTGGAGCAGAGGAGGTCTGACAGGTGGAATCTGGATGGAGGAGTGGCTCATCTTCCACTCATCCGGACACTGCTAAGGTCACTTTGCAAGTGCATCCAGGATCTTAGGGTAGCCTAAACATAAGCATGGTCCTCTACCAGAGGATGCACTGCCTGCCTTTGCCTTGGGAGAGGCAGTTTGCAGGAAGTAAGAGGAAAGGCATCTGAGGGGGAGGGACAGTAGAGACAGACAGCCCTGGTTGCTATGCTTTGTGTGTGTGTGTGTGTGTGTGTGTGTTTTGTATTAGCGCTTAGTACTCCCAGTTTGTCACAAGTCTACAGGGCAAAGAGAGTGCTGGGGCTTCAGCTGTAGACTAAGGAGGAACTAAAGGCAAAAGAGTCTTGAAGCACTGAGGACATCCCAGTCAGTTGCCCTTTCACTACCAGGGGCTCTTACCTCCATGTATGTGAGACCCAACCAGAAAGCAAAACAAGGACGTTTTCATGCAGTTCTTCTGTAGGCCCACAGGGAAGAGGACACAAACATCTACCCTGGATAATATTCAGCAGGAGAAGGGATACAAGCAGGGAGAGCACAGGTTGAGGAAACAGAAGCCGGAATACCTGAGTTCTGGGGAAGAGGAAATGGACAAAGGGAACACAGAGGACTGACATCTGGGAAGACTTTGAAACTAGATCTCCTGGTTTCAAGTGTGTCCTCTGCCTGAGGATTACCACCTGGGGAATACAGAACCAAGGGTGGAAGGTGCCGTATCCAGTGGGATAAGCCAGCCAAGGCCATCCAAAAAGAAGCTTAGCCTCCAAAATCCCTGTCCTCTTCAATCACCCAGCCTCATGCAGACCTCTGGAAATCTCTTTTGGAAGAATTCTAGAGTGGGAACACAAAGTGGTTGGCCAGGTTTGATGATGTGATAGGAGAGATAAAACACCTCGGATGAGAGAGACCTCAGAGTATCTTCAAGGACAGCAGTCTCAGCACTGGTCAAGGTGGAAGGTGCTCTCCCTCCGTACCTTGTCAACTGTTGTCATTCCTGAGTGCACTCTGAATGGCCAATAGCGAGAGCAGGGTGGGGGTGCCTCCTGGATGCCCAGTCTGCACCCTCGGAAGTTTCTTCCCTAGTTCAACTTCCTGCTCTCTTACTTATTTTCTCAAGCAACCAACAAGAACTTAGAATGAAAAGCTCCTTGAAAAAAATCAAGCGCAAGTGGCAAGCAGAGGCCACCCCTGCACAGGATGAAGCAGCCAGAGAGAGATCTTTTTGTTTGTTTGTGTGATTGTTTTTTTTTTCAAAGAAGATTTGCAAGTGCCATTATAGAGCTAAGATTATTTTCTTTTTTTAAAAAGGAATGGATCAAACAAGTATTTGTTTTCTAAACAATCGGGGAACTCAGGGAGATAAAGGCAGCTAGCTCCTGTACAGAGAACCCCCTGCTGCCCTGTGCCTGTGGGCTGAATGCTTAGTTCGCCAATAGAAACTGTGGCTTAAAAATCTGCCAAGTGAATCAAGCATCATTTTCCTATGTAAATAAAATGGTGAGGATGAATTATTCAGGAGATGGAGCCAGAACATTTGCATGCATCCATCATGTATGCAGAGGTATAATACAGTGTATCTCTCTCAAGATGTTTTCTAGTATTTATGAAAACAATTCATAAAATTAAATCTCATTAGTTCTAGATTAGCACTTGACATTCATCAGACTAATGACTGTGGTTGCTGGGGGTGGAGAAGATGCCCATAGTACCAGTACACCTCATGTTCCACATTGTGGTGAGGACTGTTCGGTTGAATGGGCCCTGCCCATTTTGCAGATGCTTTGCTCCTGGGGCAGTATATTTCGTATCTGTCGTGAAACGCAAGCCTTCCATTTCTGGAGGAAACTGAATTTTTGTTCAGTTTCATATTTAAAAACAACCGTGTCAGCTGAAGCTTCCTGAAAGACATCTACAGATGCAATCACAGCCATTTATCAAGCATGGAATTCTTCTGCTTCTTCAGACTGTTGAATACACGGTGTCAATATTCCGCTCAGTGCTGATACGATTACCTGGCTCAGCAGTGAAGCCAGAGAACTGGTGAGTGTATCCCCGTGGCAACACAAGTACTCGGCTGGAAGCGGATACCTACTCAAGACCATTCCTAAGGAGCCATTTGTACTTGTGTCTCTAATTCCCTGGGTTCACGCTAGATCAGACGTGTTCTGTGGGGAGACGCTCGGAAACTTCTTATGAGACGTCTCTTGAGTACTGCCAAAGAAGTAGAGCTCAAAGTGGGTACTATACACACAGTAGTATATCCTCGAGCCTATAAACATGCGATTTTATAGGACTCTACTTTGGTAGCAAACGGAGTAGATCAGGAGTAGACCAAATTACTGCAAAGAAAACTTGTTTAGACTGTTCTCTATCAAAGCACCAAAGGCCTAGAGAGCTGGTTCAGTTGTGAAGGGTGCTGGCTGCTTTTGCAGAGAGTCCAATTCAATTCCCATCACCCACATGGTGGCTCACAGCTGTCTGGAATTCTAGTTTCAAGAGGTCAGACACTCTCTTCAGGCATCAGGCATGCATGCATGTAATGCACATATATAGATGTAGGCCAAACATCCACATGCATAATTTTTTTTTAAAAGTTCAAAAAAGAACCAAAGGGTCTTCGTATCTGAAATATTGTCAGTGAACTATGTATCTTTCCAATTGCCAGGTCTTTAAGCATGTATTTCCAGCGAGCTACACGTCCCAATGCAAAGCACCTTTAACCTGAATACCATGTTTGCTGCATGCTATTGTCGAGGTAGCAAGCTCAACAATCAGAGCCTGTTTTTTGTTACCTGCAAAGATTCAAGCTGCAGGAAGTGACTTTGAGGCTCCAGGTGACTCAAGAGAGAGGTCAAGGCCACAGAGAGCTCTGGAATCTCTTGGTTAGAGATGATAGCGAATCCTCGATAAAGATCCGGCAGTACAGAACTGAGCCTTGAGGACATCATTCATGGAATGGCTGCCTGGAGGAAGAGGCTACAAACACAGACCAGCAGGCATAGTCTGCAGAGTGACTCCCTGGAGGAAGAAGAGGTGACCAGGGTCACACACTAGCAGGATGGGGGAGCAGAAAGCCAGCATGTAAAGGCTGAGGATTGGGTCATTTTATGTGAAGGAGGCATGGCTATCTTCTGGAGATGGAGAATCAGTGAGTCACAACGTGTCCTGTAAACAAAGCTTCAGGGACCAAAGTGAGCTGGTAGGGGTACAGGCAGCAGCTGAGGGATGGTTGCTGTGAAGATCCTTCTTTCTGCAGAGAATCAAGATAGCTTGGAGGCAGGGCTGAGTCATGATTGCCAGACAGGCTCTCCCAGAAGTCAGCGCTGCAAACAAAGAAGACGCTCATTGGGATGCACTGTGAGCTATATGTACATGGAATTTTGTTAATTTTATAGTATACTGGAAACTACATAGTGACAGGGACAACAGCTTATTTGCATGCTTGGCACTTCCTGAAGTGTCAGCCACATTGCTGGATACAATGCCTGCTCTGTTGTGGCCACAGGAACCAAGGAAGTCAGGTTTGTGGAGCCCTCCGGGCAGATCACATGAGTACTTGAGAAGCCATCCTGGCATGCATGGTACCTGAATGATACCTGGATTGTGGTCTAAGTTGTAAACACTAAAACCTGCAAGGTTTAACCTAGGAGTCAGCCGTCTTGGTCCTTCTTGGAGTTTTGAAGTCCGTCTAGACCATGCAGCTGAAGGCTCTCTCATCAAAGAGAAAGAATGTATAAACCAGGAAGACATGCCATGGGAATGGTTCTTCTGGGATGAGAATAAAGTTGGCTAGTCAGACTTCTATTTCCTTTCAGCCCCAAGTTTGCATAAATTCTTGCTTTTGGGCATTTCAAAGGTTTCCTATCCTTGGGGAGTTTTCTCAAGAACAAGCTCATCACCGTAGAGGCTGCTGGCCAGGGTCCCTGGGCTTCATTTGTCCAAACAAGCCCTGCTTTCTGCCACCACAAAGGCACACGCTCACTCTACACTCCTGATTGCACTATGGAGTCTGTTAGTTGTATCTTCAGCAGGATCGTAGCTCTGGTGAAATCTGCATTGATTTTTAAGCCCTGCCCACTTGTTAGAAAGTGGTATTCTTTCATTGTATGGTTTCTTGTTTTGTTTATGTGTTCTCAGAAGCTGGCAACCTTTAAGTACTTACAGGCTTTCGCTTGGGTTAGCCTTTCCCCGAGGGCATTTTTAGCCTAACGCTCTGGTATTAATAAGGGTTTTGTAAAAATGTTAAAAAGATTCACCTGTTGGAGGGGTGAACTTCTGAGTCAAAGTGGCCTGGAGGAGTATTAGATAGCAAGATCATTCTCTGCTTTTCTGTTCTTTATAATTAAGTCCAGATGCTATTGCAAAGTTCAAGGCTCAGAGTTTGCTCAGCGAGTGATCTTGACCCCACACATTCACAGGCTTTCCCCAACACTGCATGTCTTTGTCTACAGTCTATACACAGCAGTCCCTACCACCCCTTTCTGTGATGTCCCCTGTCTTGTTGAGACATGTATACAACTGCATCTCATAAAACTCTTGACTGTAAATGATTCTAGTGAGATTTCATCAGTGAGCAGCAACAGCCCACCTGCCGGAAAACTGAACATGAAGGTAAGAAGATGGCAGATGTGCACACAGCTGGCAGAGGGCAATGATAAATCAGAGACCTCAGTTTTTCCTGAAGAGTTCTGGGTCTCCACTTTGGAATGGCAAGAGGCTGAGACTGGGCTCCCTGGGTGCAGGACAGCGAGGACCCAGTGTGTCCCGGTGAGTGCCTTCTTATCCCTGACTTGTCCCATTTTTCTCTGCCATATATGTCTCTTGCTGCTGGCCTCAGAGTGTCTTGAGCAGTTCTGTTTTCCTGATCATGGCACAGAATAGGGCAAGGTGGGAATTACAAGCTGATAGAGGATGAGAGAGTAAGCAGAGTCAGAGAAAAGCCATGTAGTCGCCACAGGAGACAGACAATGGACCCTGGATGAAACCTTACTGGGTAGGCCATAACCACATGGCTATATACAGTAGAAATGGGTTAGTATAAGACTTAAGAGCTAGTCAATAAGAATCATGAGCTAATAGGCCAAGCAGTGTTGTAATCATACAGTTTCTGTGTTCTTATTTTGGGTCTGGACAGCTAACAAGTGGTCTCTGCCTATAAGTTCCAGGGCATATGATGACCTCTTCTGATTTCCATGGGCAAAAGACACATGCTTGGTGCATTTGCGTTTACTCAGGCAAAACACTTAAACATGTAAAACGAATGGATAAATTCTTAAGAAAGGTATGCGTATCTGTTTAACATTAACACACGCAGAGACATAGACACAGGTGCACACAGAGACAGAGATGTATACACACATGCACACACTACACACACACACACACACACACTTATTTTGAAGATACAGAAAATATGGAGATTAACCAGTGAGCCTTGGAATCTCCCCCACCTCACCTGTCTGCATGAACTCGCTTATTAATTTCGACTCTTTCACAGTTCCCTTACCTGCCTCCAGCTGCTTGCTATTGGGGTCATGGTTGACTTGTGGCTTCCTTTTCAGTGACTGAAAATTTGAAAACAATGTCAAAACAAAAGACTGTTAGTTTCTTCCTGTGGGTGGTTAGGTGTCTGGCATAGGGTTAGCTCACTGAGTCATTAGTTAATATTAGCTACCTGTGACAGTCACCTCTCACCGAGTTCTGTGATTACAACAACTCCCATTTTGCAGCTCAGGTGTTCAGAGGCAATCCACTTCACAACTGTTGCCCGGCCTCTGTCCAGGTGGGACTCAGAGTCCAAGCTTGTAAACCCCCATCTCTGTGCCAATCGCATCTCTCCTTGGGCCCTCACAGCATCTCCGCATCTGTTTCTCTTATTGTCTTTCTTTATCCCCCCTCCCTCCTAGGTTTTCTTCTCTTCTTTGCTGTATCCAGCCTTGAGCAGCAACAATCAGGTATTTCTTAGGACAGGGGGCTTCCTTAGAAACACTTCTCCTCTACCTGGCTTTTTATATACCCTTCTACAACCATAGCTAGTCAGGGTGGATGGGCCAGACACCAATGTGATCTGAGCTCCTCATTTGACCAGCCTGATAGGGAACAAGGCTCCACAGAGGAGTACCAAACGGTCTCTGATGACTCTTAGAGATCTAGAACACTGAGTAAACATGTCACCTCCTGTCCTGGCACAAAGCTGGCCAAATCAGCTTGGTTCCACATCACTGCTGCTACCACAGCTGGTAGCTCTCGTTCTGGCAACTGTAATACTGGCACTTTCCCAGAAACCCAGGTTGCCTCCTTCTTGTCTTAAGCCCTCTCTACACCCAGAGCAAGGTAATCACCAAGTCAGAAATGTCGGATCCAATCTCCACTCTTTTCCTAGTGTATCCATCAGGCACATCCTGGGCAAACATCCTTCTCTAAACCTGGCCAAGTGCCCCAGCCTCTGCTCAGGTGGGGTTTAGCCTGGCTTTCTCCAGCAGCTCTGATGGTGGGTGCCCATGCAGGAGACGCTGACAGGGTGAGAGCAACAATCGGCCTTGCTCTATGTAGCCTCCATAGCCCCTGTCTGTCTGAGTCCTTTGGATGACACTCTTTCTTCTTGCCAGAACATTGTGGAACACTACGAAGTATTGCAGGTCAGGCTGACTGCAGCATCAGCTAGATTCCCAACTAGGAAAAGTGCCAATGACTTTAGGTGATGATTGCTGACCCCTCACCTAAGAGCAGGGCTTAGGTAACCCAGTGACAGGCACATTCAACATGCTACCCAGATCCAGGGCATCTTTGTCCATGCCTTTGTCATCACATAAACATCCCAAGGTTGGCATGGAAATACCTTACAATAGACCAGGAGAGAAAATGACCCGTGGATGGGAGCCACGCATATGGTTTCATTTAGCCCTCAGGGGAGCAGGGATTCTCCCCAGGTGCACGACATCACTAAACTCCAGGGGCCCCTTGGAAGTGTAGTTCACTCAGAAGCTTGGGCCAACACTATCCATAAACTTATCTGGACATGTAGTCGGCCCATTTCTGAGGCCAAGGTCAATAGATGAAGTTTTAGGTCACAGAGATGGTGAGTAACAATCATCGCGACAGCAGGCTACTCCTCGTTTCTGAGTGTCTGCTCAGAAATGTCCTTCTGGTCAGAAGGCAGCATGACCCGCTTTTCAGAATCATGGTTCAGGCAGTGCTCAGAGATGAGGTTCTCTGGTCATAGGTGTTCACATTGTCCCTGGTCTGCCTCCCCACCAGCAGCTGATCAGGAGCCTGTGGGCATCCTTCCTGAACCCCAGCAGACCCCAGACGGGTGGAGTGTGGGATGGCAGAGCAAGACGGCTCAGGCTGAGACACTCTGTAGTGACTCTGGTGTCTCTCCTGGACTGTTCTTTCTTAAGGGGTGGCTCTATGGGAACCACACGACCTTTCGTGGTTTTGTTATTATTTTATTTTGTTTTGCTTGTTTGTTGTTCTTTTGAAGAATCCTCCAGAATATTGTCTTGCTTCAAAGTACTGTAAGAAAGGTTGATATTCAGAAAATTCCTTGGACTGGGTGCAGACACAGAAGCGTATAGAAAGATGAATCTGAATGTCTCAGAAACTGACGTCATAAGCCCTGGGCTTCCCCGACTGCTATTTAGGGATGCTATCAAAATAATCTCCATTCATCCCCAGTCCCAGCCCTGTTACCCCCTTTGAATGCCCACTCCCTAGCTGATCATAGACTGCATTCCCTCTTTAGGGATGCTGTCAAAGTGACCTCCATTCTTCCCCAGCTCCCAGCCCTGTTACCCTCTTTGAATGCCCGCTCCCCAGCTGACCATAGACTCTAGCGCCTTTGAACCAGACAGTGGTGTGAGTTTGAACCTTGTCCAGCCCAGCAGTGGGCCTGGTAAGGGTGAATAGAGACATGGCTGAGGGAACGAGAGGACCAAGCACACCGCAGCAACTACTCTTTCCCATTATAAAAGCCCTCTCCTCGCGCTCATAAACCCCATGGAGCCTGGAAGAACTGCCTTTGGCTGAAGGCTGCTGGAAAATGTCTCTGAAACACCGTGGAAATCTGAATAATTCCCATGGGAGAGATTTTCCCATCTGGCCCCAGAGCTTTCTGTTTGGCTGCAAACACAGCTGAGCTGATAAACGTGCCTCCTTCAGGATGAGGAATTGCAGGTGGTTTACGGGAACGACGGGAGAGAAACCAAACTGCTTGCCAACAGTTTCCTTCGCAAAGGTCATTTCTCCCAAAGGAGGCGTGGGTAACGTGGCAGCAAATGGTAGACTGCGCCAGTTGGGGCCTTTGCTACCTTCCGGTGTATTTGGACTGAGATTCCCTCGGGAATCTACCTCACTGTGAAGTGGGGGAGGCTATGCTGTCCCTGGCCTTGTGGCAGCAGCTGGCACTTGCTGAGACCCTTGCATTGTTCCAACAGCAACAGAAGCCTAATTCTCACATCGTACCCTGAGGAAGGAGTTGATTTTCCAAATTTCAAGCCGTTAAAATCAGCTGGTGGCTTATTCTTTAATCAGCATCTAAGCAAGCTGCATACATTTGCATGCTTGCAAATACAGAACTCAGCCTGTCCGGTACAGGCTAATTAAGACTTTTTTTTTGTAACAGTCACTTACCTGGCCATTCTTGACCCTGAGCCATCATTAGGCACCTGCTGCTCTTGTATTTCTGAGATTTCAGCAGCATGGGTCTTTCTAAACACACTAATTAGCTTCTAGTTTTACAAATAGAATTCTCTCAGACATGCCTGGGTTGCAGGTGGACGCAGGTCATTCGTATTTGGGACTCTGAGGGTGGATGGTGTTCAACGTGTTTCAACTTCAGCAGTGCCCATGACTTCCCTAGAATGTCATACCTCTCGACTCCAAAGAGCAATGGCCCTAAGAGAGATCCTCCAGGAGCGAAGACCCCAGGGTCATGAAACCAAGCCTTTGTTGTATGGTAAACCAGTCACTTCTAAGTCCCAATCTTGCCAAGCCGTGGCCCAACATGAAACTCTTACAGAAATCTCTAAGCGATTGGCGGCCTGAGCTGGTAGTTCTTGTAAGCCAAACCCTAAGAATCTGCTGGGGTTGGGTTGATATTTAGCAGAGGGTTTTTTTTTGTTTTTTTTTTTGACCTGTAGGCCAGCCACTAGCATGCAGGTGGACACTCTTTGAAGGACACAGGTTTTGTAGTGGAGAGAGCTCAAAGCAAAGCAGAGCTCTGGGATTCAGGCAGGCATGATGTTTAGCCTCCAGGTCTGCTTGCCCTCTACTGTGTGCAAAACGTATTCACACCTGACTTGTCTGTCCAGGTCTCTCTAAGGGCAACGTATAGTTGTCAAAGACGGAGAGGACAGCCATGGTTGTCAGAAACGGAGACAGATATTGGGGAGAAGGACGGGAAGTGGGTGACCAGGGGTGTGGTTACACAGGAAAGCTAACATGTTGCAGTGCCGTGTTACTGCTATGGCTGGCAACAAGCAGGGAACTTCCCAACAGCTTCTAAAGAGGATTTTCAATGTTCCTAGTACCGAAAACAATGAGTGTCAGAGCTGATTGATGTGCCAATTATCTAGATCTGATCATTAGGCTTGTAAGCACGTGTTGCAATGTCATGCTGTACCCAATAAATTTGGAAAGCCACTAGGTGTCAATTAAAAACAATTGAATAAATAAATTAAATCTATCAAAAGCACACTCCTAAAATAATGAGAGTGCATCTTCTGGGGCCAATAAAACCCTTTTCTGGGACAGTTCCCTGATCTGATAGGGAGAAGCAGGGTACTGTCTTTAGGAAGGGCAAGAAAGTCGTGTCCTCTGGGGGCAGCCTAGTCTAGTTCCAGTTCTGGTTGCAACAACAAGACAGTTACATACTGGGTTGTAGCCCCAGAAGGCATTGTAGGCTCCTCCAGAGACCAAATGGGTGGACAATGATGCAGTGTTTGGGATGGCAGCCGGGGCCAGGGTGAGCACATAGTTAGGGCAAGAAGGTCATGGATAGGGCTCTCAAAACCAGTGCCAGGTTCCAGATACAGACAGTCTGCTTTTGAAAGTTCCTTCACATGAATGAAGTTTCCAAAGAAAAAATTGATCAAAGTCGGTGGGAAAACAGTTGAACCTCTAGGTGGGGCGTCTCTCCTCCTCTCCGGTCTATCCCGGGTACCTGTCCCCCACCCCTACCCTAGCTCAGACTCCACAGCTCAGCTTCCAGCCTGCATGGCACAGATTCACCTGCTGGAGCACCATTTAGTCAGAACAGACACTATCTTCTCAGCCTCAGCAGCACGCTTGAGAATCTGTTTTCTGTACACCACTATGGGATTTCCAGGGTTGGTCGCCATCACAACATCCCAGGATGCTCTCATTTGCCTGCTGGAGGGAGTCTGGACTCGGTCTGTATTTCTGGATGCTCATGCACAGGTCTCTGTGCACACTTCCTTCCTTCCCTCTTGGTAGATTTGAGTGGAATTGTGGGCCTGCTCACAGTGAGGGGGCGATTAATTTGTGCGATAATGCACACTGTTTCTCTCAAATCAACAACTCTGAAGCGTGTGAGAGTCCACTGCATGGTACTAGCTATCCCTAGGGAGCGGAGAGGCCTCCTGTGGATTTAGCCTGCATTTCCCAGTGACCCAGAACAGGGGACATTTTGATGTAAACTCAGGCCAGGCTGAGTCCAGTTTCAGAGAAGGGCAAAGGACTCTCTTGGTATCTGATTTGCCATTTCTCAGGTGTGCTGGTGGGGTGGGGAGAACGTGTACTCTCTTCCCTTCTGTACCCCTCAATGACAGAGATAGGTTTTCACAAAGTAAATGCCAATTTCCCCCTGAAAACTAACAGACCGGGGCCCAGCACAGTGTGCAGCTGGGATGCGGAACCCTCTGCGTGCGCCTCCTCTGTGAAGGGTCCTCCATGTGTGAGAGCTTGTGAAAAGCTTTCAGATAAGAGTAAGGACATACGCCTCCTCCGGGGCCCTCATTGAATGCTTCTCAGGCTATGCTGTGTGCTATGGTGAGGGTCAAAGAGAGGAAGGAAAAGCTGATTCCGAGTGGCTAATTTCTAAATTAGCAGACAAAATGACTAATCTCTCTGTTTTTTTATTAATTTATGTTTGAATTTGCCACTTCTAAAGCTGATATGAAATGTTCTGATTGATGTAGAATCCAGCTTACTTATTCATCCATTTCCTAATTCATTTGCTCATTCATCTACTTGTTTGCTCCCTCATCCATCCTACTTATTCATTTACTTACTCTATTCGCTTTAGCTCTACATAGCTGCTTGTACTAGGGTCTCTGCTTCACAACCATTAATTAAACTGTTAGTTAACTTCTCTATCAGTTTACTAATTCCATAAAACACCCACCCCAGCAATAGTGCGTTTCTTCCCCTCTTCTCTTCCTTCATGCTTTCCCCCCTTCCTTCCTTCCTTCCTTCCTTCCTTCCTTCCTTCCTTCCTTCCTTCCCCCACTCTCTCCCTTCCTTCCTTTCTTTCATTCCCCCTTTCTTACATTCCCTTCCTTCCTTCCTTCCTTCCTTCCTTCCTTCCTTCCTTCCTTTCTTCCTTCCTTTTCCCCTGTCTTCCTTTCCTTGCTTCCTTCCTTTAGACAAACACTCCCACTCTAGTAAGAGGCCCTTAAGTCCTTCCCCATCAGACCTCCATCTTGATCCCATGCTCCCATTCTGGCTGTACCTGCAGAGTTCAGTTCTAGTGAGAATCTTGCTGCATTACCTTAGAGTAGGGCTCTGAGCTTTCCCATTCTCCTTCAGTATCTGAGCAAGTTCCCAAACTTCTTTCTTTGAGGTTGACTATCTTGGTCCACTTCCACCAAATCCTAACAGGTCATGTGAGCAATCATTCTCATACTTGATGCAAATTTGGACCTTCAAATCCAGGCCCCCCTATTGTGGGTGCAACACACATATAGAAGGCTGATGTCCTTCTATAGCCCTGGATTTTTCTCCTGTAGTCCTAGGTCCTGTTCATTTGAATGAACAGATTTCATTCAAATCTGTTCTTTCCGTCAATATGAATCATTGTTACTTCTATGCCCAACCTTGGGGCGGCCAGGGCACTTGGTTGCCATCTTCACTGGTCTGTGGAGAAGGTGCCCAGGCAGGCAAAGTCAACACAATATAACAGGACAATGGAAATGACTGACTGCTTTTCTTGGGTGGCAGAAAGAGACAGAAGGAGAAGAGAAGATGTGCCTTCTCACCATCTGTGAGGACACCTTCATGTCCCCTTCATTAGATCACCATTCTGTGTTCAAGACCCTTCTTGATTCTGGTACCAGACCCCTCTGCACCATAGTGTGTGCAAATACTACTGAAAAGAGGGGCGGGGCAGAGGAAGTGTGGCTGGAGATGGAGACTGCCCCATGAGATACATAATGTATCTATCACTGCAGTGATGAGCAATACTATGTTCTAACTCTTACTGCCTGGCCTAGGACCCCAGGGCTGACAGAAAAAGGCCTCTCTACCAAGAGAGTCAAGGCTGTGTATGTGTGCTGATCCTGGTCACCAGTGACAAAGACAGCCTACTAAAATGGGAGTCTGTCACACAGGATACCAGACTGTCATTCCACTCAGCACATAAGTGACATCCTACCTGGAGGTGTTGGGAACCTCCATAGCCAGGTCCTATGGCTTCAGAGGTCTGTGTTCCCTTTTGACTGTTGGGAGAAAATATGGCTGGAAAAGGACAGAGTCTCAGGAGTTGAAGGAATTGAGGTGCAGAAAAGTGACCTCACTTTCAGCATCTTAGTCTGTGAGGACAGAAATGAACCCGTACTTCACAGGGGACTCAAAGCCTGCATGCTCCCACGATTCATTTAGAGCCATTTGACAAAACTCAGCCAGGCACCCAGGCATCAAGAAATGACCAGGTCAGCAGAGGAAGCCGGAGGGAGTGGCCCTGGTGAGGGAAGAGTGGAGTGAGCCACCTCTTCGCTGTCTCTCTGTCAAGAGCCTATAGGAGAAGGTGGGCTATTTCCTGCAGTTTCTTTACTTGATACAGTGGGTGGCGCCCAGGGTGTCTTAGCAATAAATGGTGAATAAGTCCAAGAATGCAGGAAAGAAGAAGGAACAATGGCTTTGGTGCCGCACTAAGGAGTTGAGGCATGTCTGCCTCCTGCTCTCTGAAACTTTGGTCAGACACATGAGCCTGTTTCTTCATCTGCCACATGGAGATAAAGGCCTTGCATCTGCATCTGAGGCCTTGCCTACTGCTGGGATACCCAGATACCTGGCAAAGTCATCTTTCTCATGGCTAGGGCTCTCAACAGCAGGGCACAGGAGACAAAGGAGGTTCAGCAGAGCTCGGAAAGTGTCCCCACGGAAGCCTCTGTCTTCCCACGCAGTCTCTCCCATCTCCGGTTTTCTTCACGGAATTCAGTCGTTCTCTCCTCCTATCCACAAGGAGACAGCAATTAGAGACTTTTCGGAAGTCACACTGCCTGCCCAGGAGATGATTGCTACCGGACGCAGGTGGCACACCAATGTCAAAACTAGCAGAGTGTGTGACCTGACCTCCTGAAAGGACAGAGGATGCAATCTGAGAATGTGTCTCTTCCCAGGACCAGAGCGAGCAGGAAGGAGCCTTGTGCTTCACTTTATTCCAGTTAGTTGCTTGTCGACTACAGTTTCACCAGCTCTTCGTGGAAGCTTCTAAGAATCCGTCTATCCTGGGCAACCGCAACAGTGAAGGGACCAAGAGACCAATAGCTCCAGAGTATCCCGAGGGGACAGCTGTGATATCAGGACAGCCTTTTCGCAGGCTCAACTCCAACTTCCCAGCATGCAAAGGTTAGGAGTATCCACACTCACTTTCTCATTGGGACCCTGCTTCTGCTGCCACACCTCCCTGATGTCATGGACTGTAATAAGTAAAACTCTAATAATCTGTGCCCCTTGGATTATTAGAATATTCTAATGAATCTTTGGCATGAATATTTGGTCTCGGCAAGGAAAAGAATTGCCTAATACAGAAACCCTCCATGGAACTGCCTTGACAGAGGATTATGCCTGCTCCATTGGTCTCCTCCTGAGTCTGTCATGTACTTTGTGACTCTTAATCCAAGTGGCCATGAGCATGGTCCCTAAGGACAATGGCCATCATCTCCTAGCTATGAGCAGAGGCCCGAGACAGAATTTTGAACTTGGGTTACCTCCCATCTTCCTGTACCTTTCTACAGGTGGAGCAGCACTCAAGGCTACCGCAGGAGGACTGACACTCTGCACAAGCTTGTCTCCAGCAGCCACTCTTCCTTCGTTTAGTGCAGGTTCCTGGCTCCTTTACATCAAGAAGGCTGTTGGATGTGTGTGTGTGTGTGTGTGTGTGTGTGTGTGTGTGTATTCTTGCCATGCCTTTGGACTTCCCTTTTCCCTTCTCTGCTCTCTGTTCCTGTGCTCAACACACTGAGTCGTCCCCACACGCTACAGTGGTCCAGGGAGCAGTCAGAAGCACGGCAAGTATTACTGTGCATTGTGGTCTGGGCAGGGGAAAACAAGGGGTAGAAGACATTCTCTAAAGACCCAAGGTGGGGGCTGGAGAGATGGCTCAGTGGTAAAGAGCACAGACTCTTCTTCCAGAGGTCCTGAGTTCAATTCCCAGCAACCACATGGTGGCTCACAACCATCTGTAATGAGATCTGATGCCCTCTTCTGTTGTGCGGGCATACATGGAGGCAGAATGTTATATACATAATAAATAAATAAATCTTTAAAAAAGAAATTACTCTTTAAAAAAAAGACACAAGGTGATGATTTCAGAGGCTCTAAAGTGCCCAGTCTGAGAGTCCTTCCCTGCAGCGGGATGCATGGACTGCACAGTCTTCAGTCTGCGGTTCCTTAGTGCAACAGACAGGCAAAGTGCTATGGAATTTCAGAAAGTATGACGTAATGCTGATGTATGCTTTACTCACGTCTCCCCTGATTTCTGCCTGCAGAAAGTGCACTCCAGGGACTGACATGGGAGCCAGGGAGGGATGAGTCGATAAAAGGGTGATGGAGGGGAACAGGGGATAAAGACGTGCGATCTGAGGGAGCTGGGGTGAAGATGGGGGCAGGGTGTTCACAACTCAGTCTTTCACTGATGATACAGAGGTAAACCAAGGGGAGGCTTAGCAGATGAGCTATTCACAGGATTTCACTGGAGTTGTGCTGACAGAAATGCCCTTTCTTCACTTAAGGAGGTGAAGCATAGAGGCTAGAATACGTGTTCTTAAGGGAATGAGTCTGATTAAGTCTTAAGGCAATGAGGCCCAGCACAGGCATGCGCTTCTTCAGGGGATCTTCATGGAGACCAGGAGAGGTTTCACCACAGTAATGTCTGGCCAGAGGTGCTGCAATAAAACTTATTCGCCCTTCCTTTCTTCCATTGAGATGCAAACCCAACCCCATAACATGTCTAGGCTTTCACTGCCCCTAAGCATGTGTGTGAAATTATATTTAAACAGTGCTAATGCAGCCTCTTATTACAGCTCCCTCCTAATAGTATGTGGGATTGGAGACCAAGACATATGACCTTGTGACTAGAGGGAGACTAGACACCACGTTTAAAATCCCAGTGAGCACTCATAGGTGCTCTCTCTCTCAGAAATTATTGTTATTATAAAAAAGTAACTCATTGTCTATATTTAAAATACTTTACATATCACTTTCTAAACTTGAAACTGCGTTGACTCAGTTTTATTCTCTTCTCTGTTACTGTCTGTTCATTGGACTAAACAGCAGGTTTTGTGATGACATTTCCCTACATGGATACAAGCTACCTTAGCATTATACCCACTCCTAATTCCTCTTTCTTGTTTCTGTTCCCTGATCCCTTCTTTCTTGCCAGTTCCCCTGCTATCTTCATGCAAAGAGGAGAGAACATGTGATCGAGTGTTCCTTCCAAGACATGGGATGGCTTCCATGGCCGCTGAATGGAATCTTTCTGTGGGTGAGTGAGAGAAAGCTCACAGAGATTGGTCACACAGAAGCCTGGAGGCTTTTGTGACTCTCCTGATGGATAGGACAGTAGTTAGAAGACGCCAAGTCACCTGGTGTCTTACTTAGGTCTCTATTGCTGTTGTAAGCACCATGACCAAAGGGTTTATTTCACCCTACACTTCCACATTGCAGTTCATCATCTAAGGCAGTTAGGGCAGGAACTCAAGGGAGGAACCCAGAGGCAGGAACTGAAGCAGAGAGGAGTGCTGCTTACTGGCTTGCTCCTCCTGGCTTGCTCAACCCGCTTTCTTATACAATTTAAGACCACTCGCCCAGGTGTGGCAACCACCCACAGTGGGCTGCACCCTTCCATGTCAATCTTTAATCAAGAAAATGGCCCACAGGTCTGACTACAGGCCTATCTTAAGGAAACATTTTCTCAGTTAAGAGACCCCTTTCCCAGATGTGTCTAGGTTTGTGTCAAGCACACCTGGCAATCTTAGCTCTTCCTTTGGTTCTGAATTTTAAGTGACTTCTTGCACAACATCCTATTTCAACCCTCAGTGCAAATGGGCTTTTATTTCTCCTCATGGGGAAGGCAGGAGTTCAGTATTTGGTTTTTGTGTGCTGGGTGACATTATGAACTCAGACAGACGTAAGTGTGATGGAGCTGAACCTGTCCACTTCTTTCACTGAGCACATGAACTGTAGCTTCATGGTGGAATCGCTGTGCATCTGAAGGACGGGTCCTGCAGACCTGGGGAGAAGCTGGGCCTTGGAAGGGGCCCTCACCACTATAGACACCTCTAAGGTAAAAAATGTCTTCTCTAAAGCACCAAAAATAATGAAGTACATGTGCATCCCCCCTCACTCCTGAGAGTCACTGCTGTGGTTGTTTCTCCATGTCTCATCTGTGGACCTGGCAGGAAACAACACTCTGACACTAAATAGAACGCTGTGGGCAAACACTCAAAACTTTACTTTGCCGGGGAGGGGGGGACTTTGTAAAGAATTTCTTTCTTTTCTCTGATCATATTCTTTTTTTTTTTAAATGATACTTTTAAGAACTTTTTTTTTAAAATACCAGTTTCAGCCACATGATCATCTGCATTTATGTCCTAGTCATTGGAAAAGACCCTCAGGAAGACTCCACTCCCGTTCTGGAATGAAAGGTGGAAGACAGTCTTAAAACAGTGTCAACTTGGACTTGAAAGTGAAGTCCTTCCTCTGGCGTTATTTCCAGTCTCTAGAAGTAAGTAATTTTTAAATCAAACTTCCCTTGAAGAATTTTTTTAATGAAATAGTTGTAGCAGATTATGCATACATACAGATGCACACACAAATACACACACACAAGCACACACACACACACACACACACACACACACACACACACAAATC
Organism: Myodes glareolus; assembly: GCF_982192425.1. Classification (NCBI taxonomy): domain Eukaryota; kingdom Metazoa; phylum Chordata; class Mammalia; order Rodentia; family Cricetidae; genus Myodes; species Myodes glareolus. The sequence goes on along the minus strand of NC_142032.1, from coordinate 66,289,130 downwards.
CTACTCCTGACACTGCACTTCCTGATCATATCTGAGCAGAGCCAGAACCTGCTCATGGTCACATCCCCCTGAATCTCTGAGAGCTGTCCTGGCTCCACAGAGAAAGTCAGACAAGCTATTTCTCAGCAGCTGCTGTGAGCCAGGCAGCATCAAGTCCCAGGGACCAGGCAGGGACCCAGCACCTCCACCGCTGTGGGCTGATGGTCCGGCTATTTGATTAGAGTTGGAACCCACAGCTCTCCGGCGAGGCCCCTGAGTTCCCACACTTGGTGCTGCTGGCTGACCTGCTCCTGTTGAAGCTGCCAGGGCCAGAGGAGGGGGAGGGCATTCTCAGAGGACTGCCCTTTTCATCATCTCATTTGCAAGTCATCCTGAGTCACACTACTGCCTGACAAGCTCTTACTTTACAATATAAACCTAATTTCATTCAAACTCGCATCTTCAGGCTGTGTCGCACCCTCGAGGGAGAGAGTGGAGGCTTAGGAGATGAAATGGGCACTTTTACTTAAAAAATGCATCTACAAACACCTCTTGCTCGGTGAAGCTGGGAGCGGAGCTCCCGCATCTACGGAGGCGATACGTTTCCCTTAAAGATAAAGTGAGTAATCGTGGCCACTCCGGTTTACCAAAACAAATAGACTGCGGGATTGGACTGCGGTCGATGGTCTTAAATGAATACTCTATTGGAGAGAAGCCATCCATCTGCAGCTTCCCTGAAACTTACTGATAAGCCATAAATCCATTAGGAGATTCTCCCTTCTGCAATTTAGAACGGAGGAGAAAAAAAAAATATTTATACAGGAGCAGCCGTGTTTGGGACGACGGTTTTCACAGACATGATTCATGTGTGATAGATCATTAGTTTACAGCCATCCTTGAGCTCCATTTTAATCTCATTATGATCCCTGTGATGTTTACTGTACAAGCAGGCAGAAACCTGTGCATATTTATGGAAAGTAGTGGGGTTTTTAATATGAGCAGATGAATAAATCCACATACCCTGAAAGGAGGGAGATAAACGGGGTTCAGATTGGCAGCAATTTTACACATAGTTTTCAATTAAAATGGAGTTGAGTGGAAAGGCACTATGCTCATTCCTCAAGTCCCTGTTGGCTCCAAGGTGGGTAGGAGACTCAATGAGCCATGAGTCTCAATGTGGCTTAAGTCTCTCAAAGACTTGCAGGTAGGTTCGTGTGGGAACTTGGGGGGAGTGTGTCTTCAGACCCTTTCTTTGCATCAGCGCTGGGCACAGAAGGCAAAGGCTCCCGGAGCAGATTAGACAGACTGGCTAAGGTTTTGAGCTGTGAGCTGATAGTTGTAATGTGCCATGTGTTGCTGTGAATGGCTGAAAGAGCAAGGAAGAACCCTGGATGGACCAGACTGAAAACATCCCCCTGCCGATGAGCAGTAGGAACATGATCCGAGGCTGTTTTTGTTTCAGTGAATCTCTGCTCTCAATAAGAAAGATATCTCATCTAAACCTCATTTAATTATTTCATATTCCAACAGTTCTCCCCTGCACTAATGCTCAGACATCACAACAGCTTAATGAGAAGGCTTTACTTTTGAGTACAGGGCAGTCGGAGTTGCCACAGGGCAGAGCTCTGTGGGGAAGCCCGCTGGTGAGAGCAGGCACCTCGGGACTGGTTCAGATCCCTCTCACCGGTCTCAGTGACTACGTGACTGCCGACTAAGGAGTTTTGCAGCGCAGAACCCTTGTTCCCTCAGTGTAAAATGAAAGCAATACCTGCTCCTTTTCAGGGATTCCCGAGGATAAAATGCAGACACTGTTGGCAAAGTCCCTGCTGCCGGTGGACAAAGTGGCCACTGTTCCTTCTGTGTGCCTCCCTGGCCCCACAGTGAGCTCATCTCTGAGCTTCCAGAAGACAGGCATTCTGGCAGCTCACTGTCACATTATTCCCACTGCAAGCAGAGTCACCACGTCACTGCTGGCCCAAAGCATGTACAGCTTGGGCGATTACAGAGCTTGGAGGGGGAGGTGTGTCTGGGAGAGGCTGTGCTAGAGAGCTTGTTCGCTTGAATGGCTACTTCTTCCTTGTTCCAGCTGCGTTTCCACCCTAGGGTGGTAGCTATGAGGCTGCAAGGATCTCGGAGGAGCAGGCTGAGTATCCTCTGAGGGCCCAACTCAGGGCATCAGCTCTGGTCTGGCACATAGTGGGCGTTTCATAAAGATCTTTCAAGAGTCCCAAAGTGAACGTCAAGACCGTTAGCAGTTTCCCATAAGATGTGGCTATCCCAGAGGCCAGGCAACTTCCTCCAGGGATCAGGCCCAGGAGTCGAGAGAATATGCTGGTCCCAAGAGAAAGATTTGTCACAGTCTCTAAGGAAACAGGAGTGAGCCCTCAGGAGGGAGAGCAGATGCTGAAAGGCAATACTGCAGGGATTTTCTCAGTGGAGGTCAGCAGGCATTTTTGTTCCTACAGGTGTTACTGGGGATGCCGGGCAGGGGCTTAAACCCTGTTGGAGGACAGACAGCTTAAGTCTACTTACTCAACTCAGAAGTGACCCGGCCCCTATCACTGACTCAGGCAGATGGAATGGTGCTCACGGACATAACTCGTGTCCCAGGATTGCAAGCAGGCAGAAGAGAAGAGACAGCTAGACAGTGCTGCCTAGCACCCTATCCTGTTCTCATGCTAAATGTCTGCCTTGAGTCACAGTGTCAGCAAGTACTCCCTAAGAATGTCAGGACTCTATCAAACATCGGTCATGCCCAGAAGGGACCACATATATATGGTCCCGATGGGATGGGATGGGATGTCTGACGGTTCTTGGCTCTGAGTCAGACTCTATGGGGAAAAGGCAGAAGGTGCTAGGGTCACCAGTGAGTAGGTAAATAGAGGTGTTTTGAGACATTGGAAAGCCAGGAAGATGGGGTCAGGAGTCAGGGGTCAGGGGTCAAAGCCCATTTTCACAAGTGAAAGGGATTTTATGTGTCAACTCACTGCCAGCTCTGGGGCGGGTTGGGGGGCAGCTGGATATCATCACCTCTCTCCCAGGTCTTCTGAGGGTGGGAGGGGGTGGGGTTGCCCATGCTGCCTCCTCTGTTCATGGAGACTCCTCTGATCCTCCTGCAGATGGCGGCCTCTTGTTCTGGGTTGTAAGTGCACAGACACATGTGCCCCACCCAGCTGGGTCAGCTTCGAGTGAGGGTGGCCAGCGAGTCCCATGAGATTTCTCTCCAGGGCCTGAAGCAGAGACTCTCCACCCTTTCTGTATTCTGCATGTATCGCTGGAGGTGGCACCAAGGTTGTCAGATGGATTGCTGTAAGGCCTGCATGCTGCCTCCTTTCTTGGAGATGTGGACACTGGCCAGCCAGGCATGTAGTACTTCTAGAACTGAGAAAAAAGAGGGAGAGATCACCGAGTTCTAAACAGTTGTAATGCGATAGGGGAACATTCACTCCATGCTAGAAAAGAGAATCAAAAAAAATGACTATCAGTAGCTGGAGATGAGGCTCCTCAGTGGTTAGGAGCACTTGTTGCTCTTGCAGAGGCCTGCAGTTCAATTCCCAGTACCAGGCTGGATAGCTTACAATTATCCGTAACACGCAAATAAATAAGAAGTGAAATTGTTTTAGAAGGAGGACTGTCAAATTGGGTGTGTAGAAAAAGGAAAATTAAAACACTTTTGACTAAAGGGAGTGAAGCGAAGCTTTTGCTAGACTCCCACCTGCAACTCAAGGCCCAGTGAGTTCCCGAAGAGGGGAGGGAAAGGAGCTAGCTACCACAGGACTGAAATGCGCTCCCACCGTTATTCCCACATTCCAAACAGTGGAGCTTATCTGTTGAGGAAACAAGCTGCAGTATTGGGAAGCAATTAATTTACTAATTAGAAACCGAAATCACAAGCTCCTGGCAATCAAGGCTGAGCGCACCTTAGGAGAAAATGTTGCCTCTTATGGAAGAAAGGTGTAGAGGAAGAGTGGGAAGCTTCAGGGGCAGGCAGCTCCTTCACCATTAAAGACTAGTTCCTGGCTGGCAGTTGAAGTCATGTGGGCATTTAGCCACTGCTCACTGCCCTTCCTTCAGGACCTTTTTTTTTTCTCTAATAAGAACAAGAAAGGCAGGTTGGAAAGGCATTCGTACGAACTTGGTTTTTTTTTTTTTTTGAAACCACTGACTGTCATCCAAGTGCACTTAACCTAATGAGGGTGCTGACCAGGCAGAGTGCACCCACTTAGGATGGAGGAGCTGTCGCCCTTCGATGACCTTTTCACCGCGCCTAGTCCCTGGAATGACATACTTGTCCCTGGCGAGCCTTGCAGATCCACTCTCAGAACTTGTAACCTGGGAGACAAGTCTGATGGGCTCCTCTGTGGAATCTGTCCGGCAAGCCGTCTGGTGTCACACTGGCCTAACTTCCTCAGGGATGGGGAGGTGGCCCACTGGGCCCTCCTGATCAGATGGCAGCAAGCCTCGAACAGTCAGCAACCCTGAGACACCACCAGGAACGCTTTGGAGAGAAGCAGAAATGCGTGAGAGAGCATATGGTCCGAGGAGGTGATGGACATATTTGCGTCTGTGTCAGGGATCTTATGACATTTGCAAAGTACGGAGGAGGAGAAAGGGGTACGGTCATCTTCCACATGATTGCCCGGTTCTTCAGATACGGTGGCGTCAACTGACAGTGAGTTCTCCACGGAATGAGGTTACCACAGTTTGAGAGGAGGATTATAATAGTGAGACGCCATCTCTATCTGCAAAGGCATTATTTGATTAGCATGATAAAGTAGAGTATAACTCTCCCAGCTGTCAAAACACATATTCCTGGGGAAATAATTACACGGGCTCAGGGAAGTGGAGGAGAGCTTTGCATGACTAGGTTTCTAGGTCACAGCGAACAAGGTGACATCAATTTCCCAGTCTCCTATCCGTGAAACCACACAGTATTGAGAAAGAATTTTAAGGAGCACTTTTATGCCCCAAATTTTGAAATGAAGATGCTACATTTTAGAATAACGTGTGCCTGCCGTGCTTTGATCAGCATGGCATAAGACCTGGTAGCCGATCTTCAAACTGCGCGGACATAAATTAAAATTATTTTTCTCGAATGTTGTGTTTTGTTCTAACTTGGTGACTGCATCGCTGAGCTGTCGTCCCTGATCTTGAGGCTTCCGAGAGGAAAGGGGATCAAAGTCAGGAGCAGACATTCGCTTCCCTCAATTCCTGTTCTCAGGTGAAATTGAAGCCTGCTTGAGTGATGGATGGCTCATTAGAACCTGGTCGGCTGGTAATGGTGTTGCCACCAACTTTTTCCTGGGATGTGGACAGGTCACATGCCTTTGTGGGTTTCAGATTCTCACTGGCACGGTTGAACAGGGAGGAGCTGTCTTTCACGGTTGTTTTGAGGAGGAAGAACTAATCCTATGAAACACAGGAGCAGAAAATGGCTCTATGAGGAGGGCAAGAAGTGCCCCACTTACCCATTTTCCTCCATGTGGCCTTGCCAGGGACGTGCTGTTCAGAGTACTGTTGAGGGAGGGTGCTGTTGAGCAAAGATGACGCACAATAACTGTCCCCATAGATATTACATTCTCATGAGAATGGAGAAATAAGAAAGACTTTGCTGGTGGCAATGCCATAAATAGTCAAGCAAGCTTCATGATGGGCAGTTATGGATAATGAGTACTCACCATGAATTGTCAAACAAACTCCAAGTAGGTAGTGATGGGGGATAGGTACCACCTTGGGTGGTCAATGAGGCCTCTTGAAGGGGGGTGACTGAGTTCAAATGGGCCATTCAGAATGGAGGACGCTTGGGCCAAGTGGGTGAAAAACCTTCTGAAAAGAACTCCATAGACCTGAAGAAGCTGGGCTGAATTGAATTTGGTGTGTTAAGTCTCAAAAGAGGCTGATAGTAACTGGAACATTGTGTCTGGTGGTATGCAAGCATGAGACATAGTTTTAGAAACAGGTAGTAGTCAAGTTGTTGGAACCAGTAGCTCTGGGTCGTGGGGTTGGGGAGCTTGGCATTCATTCACGGAATTATGGGAAGGCAATGGGTCTTTAAAGCCCAGACTCAAGCTTACATTTTTTTAGTTTACAGATTCAGTGTAGGTGTTCTGGAGAAAGAGATGTCATGAGAAGTCAAGTTAGGAGACCCAGGAGGAGGATGTTGGGTCTAGAATTGTAAGTCTAATGATGATGAAAAAGAGCTATTTGGGGTTGCAGTGGCCAGAAGCCCACAGGAGCTACTGATGAATTTGCATGTGGAGCCATTGGCCTTTTGGATTGGAGTTGAGGCATCAGGATGATGGAGACTTCTCAGACCCCTGCTGTCACTGTTTTGCTTTCTGCTGCATCAGGATGAATGCAGCATCAGCCACTGACCAAAGCCAAAACCTTCACAGAGGGAGTTTGCAAGAAACTAGGGCAAGTTTAACTTTTGGGGAGTTGTATAGGATTGAGAAGGATGGAGGTGGAGGGGGAGATGCAGGAAGAGGTGGGAGATGGTCTCCTCTGCTCATAAAGGGAGAAACAACCACATACTGTGTGATCTCTGCAGAAGCAGTGAGGAGGGGAATCTGAGTGCTGGAGGGAGAGGGAGACAGAAATGATGTAGCCATGGCCTTGAGTAGATGAGAAGGCTTGGGTCGGGACAAATAGAGAAGATGCGGAAGATGGGCACACATTAAGTAGATGCTGTATGGGGAGAGTGGACATTGATCCCTCTTGTTTCTACTTTCTTGATTAACAGGGAAGAAAGGTATCTGGTTGTCATGAGAAGGGATTGCTGGAAAGTTCAGAACATAGGAGGAGTTTCAAGAATTATAAGGAGGGCAAGAAAAAAAATGTACAAATGGAAACATTCTAAATTTCTGAGCAGCATGAAAATATCATGAATAGTAGCAAGCTTAGGGTCACAGAAGCAGCTGGCAGACTTTTTTTGCTGTTTGTTTGTTTTATATAATTCATAGGTAATCAGCATGAAGTGAGCAGAGAATTTAATTTAACCTAGCTTGAAATTTAAGTGAAAAGCATAACAAAGACTGGGATCTTGAGGTTATGCATGGGAGGGACTGTAGAAAATAAACCAAAAAACAAAAACAAAAAAAATAAATTCAAGAAGGGAAGAAGTGCAGTTTTGATGCGTAAGAGCCTGTGACGCTATGGTCATAGGAAAGGGCTAAGATCCCTTGCTGGAGGGAGGGACTGCTATCGGGTGATGGGCGTTAGTGGTTCCTGCCAGAGCTATCCGGTGATGGGCATTAATGGTTCCTGCCAGAGGGAAGATGCCTGAGTCTGACTTGGGAGTGTGGGTTAGAATGATGGAAGCTCTGGAGAGAACTGTGCTGGTTCATCTTGATGTCACCCTGACGAGATTTAGAATCACATCTCTGAGTGTGTCTATGAGGATATTTCCAGAACACTTTAACTAAGACTGAAGTCTCATCCTAATTGTGAGCAGCACCATTATATGAGCTGGGGTCTCACACTGAATTAAAAGGAGCAAGCAAGCTGAGAAGCACCATTGATTTCTCTTTGTCCCCTAACTGTGGATGGAATTTGGTCTGCTGTTTCACACTCCTATCCTCATCTTAAGACTTCCTCACCTTTAAATTGTGGTCCCAAATAAGCCCCTCCTTCCTCAAGGTGTGCTTGTCAGGAATTTCATTACAACAATGAGACACCTAATACAGAACCACAGAGTATGACAAAGGCAGGCAGAGAAGCAGGTGATGTCCCTGATGAGAGACCATCACGCAGGGAATGATGTAGAGAGGTTTAGGATCCAAATGGGTCCAGGAAATTGGACATGGCTCATACTGTCAGTGTTCCCACAGAACTCACAACCTCCACAGTATGCATAGAAATCTTGAATCAAAAAACGGATCCTATAAGGTTCTGGCAACAAGTAGTGTGTTCTTTGGCAACCAACCTCACTTCCTGTGGAAGCCCTGGTAATCTGTCCCAACCTTTCCATATGCCTGCCTGCCCTTATAGAAATTTTATTGGTAGCTTTGTGTACAAACATCCAGCTTAGTCCTGTTCTAAATGAATCTGTTGCCATGCCTTCTATGACTTTTGATCTCCCATGATACAACCCAGCACCATCACATTTGATGTATTTCCTGGTCACAGCACATCCTTGAGGATTGTCAAATAACTTGTATTTTAGATTTCTGCCACTGCTGAAGTGTGTGCTGGTGTCCAAAATTCTATAGCCTTTTTATTGGTCTCACTCCCACTGTATAGCTGTCCTTGAGGGTTAAATAGACCACTAACTTTATGCCTGAATTTAGACAGAGCCTTTTTCTCCCAAATTTGGACCTGAAGTCTGAACCCTCCTTGTCTTCTGGAAAATTGAATGTCCTATTGCTTACATGCTGATGGAAGTCTGGCCCAGATGCTCAGTAGCCCCTTCTGTGTCTTTTTAGTGATGATAAGTGATGTCTCTGATGGCTTCATGACACTCAGTATTTCACATGTAGAGTAGAGAGAGACAAGGATGTGATTTTTGTTAATGGATTATTATATTTAATTTGCATATATTTATAATTATTTTATTCATAAGAAGATCATTGCTCTAACTAAATGGCACAAGATTTCTTTCTAAGGGGGGATTGGGTAATTAACAGAGGCAGCTGGGAAAGTGGTGTAATTAGCATCCACTCTAATGCTAATGAGACCTGGGTAGGTGGGAGCTCTTCCCTGTATCATCAAGGCACCTCTGTGTCCTGGATGGGTTTGCAGACTGTGGGTGTCTAGTAGGGAGGAGATGGCTTCTTGGATTCTTGTGTGTATTTGTTCATGCATCTTAGGAGTCCTGAGGAGATGGGAGAAGAGGGGACTGTGTGTGTGTGTGTGTGTGTGTGTGTGTGTGTGTGTGTGTTTTTCAGGACCCAGGACTATGATTCCAAGAAACTGAGAGTTTGATGTACCTTTGGGAGGCATCACTGTCTACGCAAAATCCTACCTTTTTAAGTTGGACAGACTGGGAACAACACCTAGCAGACAGAAGGTAGAGGCACAATCATAAGGAGTCATGTAAGTGTAGTAGCAAAGGCACAGGGATTGACTTCTAAAAGACTTCTGACTCATCAGGGAGGGGTGCTTCAGAATCACGGACAGCAACCCCAGCCTTAGGCGCCAATGAGGACTATGTGGTAGGTTCTATATACTTTTTAAAAGAGAACTCCATAAAGTCTCACCAATGTGACTGCCCAAATATGAACCGAACAAGGCTGACACCAAAGAGCATGCCAAATGGGATGGGACGGGATGGGGCATTCATAAGGCTCCAACTTTACACAAAGAACTTGCAGAAAGCTGGGATGTCCTGGTGGTCTTCCCCAGAATTGATTGTCCAGTGTCAAATGGTCATCCTTAAAAACATGCATACAAATGGCAAGAGCCAGACTGAACAAGTTACATTTAGGAGCATGTGTATATATATATATATATATATATATATATATATATATATATATATATATATATATATATATATATATACACACACACACACACACATGTATATATATATATATATATACACACACACATGTATATATATACACACACACACACACACACACACACACACACGTGATAACAGTTAGTGAAAACAGAGGTCATGAATTTGAAGTGAAGCAGATAAAGGCATAAGACAGAAAAGGTAGAAATGTGATGATTAAATTACAATCCCACAGGCTGCAGAGAGTTCCCTGAGTCAGAGAAGAGTACCATTCTCTGGAGTAGAAACAGCATCAAGCCTTTTACTTCTGTGAATCAGTGGAGGTAGAGAGAAAAACACACAGGACCAGAACTGTGAACAGAGGTGCTTCCTGATGGGGTCATGGTCACAGGTTGGTTGCAGGATCACAGGAAGACAGCAAGGGACCAGGGCCACAACTTGTGACCTCTCCTCTTTTTCCCTCTTATCTCGTGTCTGTGAGAACTACCATTATTAACCTGTTACGGAAGGTGGGGGTGGCTCTCAGTTCTGTCCTCCTGAAGAACTTAATTTATTCAAGAGAAGCAGACAGTTTAAATGGTTTACTCAGCAAAGCACACACCCCAAAGAAAGGCTGAAGTAGGTTGCTCCAAAGGGAGGAGCAGACCCCTGGTTTCTGTGTTGTAGATTTTAGAGATTTTACACACACACAGCAGGTGGGCACATTTATAAGAGAAGGTGACCACTTGCCCTCTTTATGGTGGATATTCCTTTTAGGGTATTTCTTTGAGTGAGCCTCTAGAGAAGCCCACAAAGTGAGGAGATTGAAACTGTACTGCAGAGATATAATGAAATCAAGGTCTTCTAAGGATGCAGACACTTTGTAAGCATTCGTGTATGGGAGAATTCCTTGGTGCCTCAGTTTCTGATACAGTGGGAACAATCTGACTGAAGCTTCAAGGATGTTTAACCAGAAAGTGACACGCTGATTATCAGGAGACACAGCTACCAGGACACAGTTGCAACTTTCCTTGGCTGACCATATTTAACTGCCTGACTACCTGGTAGCAAGCCTGAGCAGGTCACAGGATGAGGGAATATTCCATTTCTTGCATAATCCAGTCTGTATCTGCTGCAATGCTGAGCTTCTTATCAAAAGAGGAAAATCTTCTGCTTTGGTCTGTACCTGTCAGGTCTAAGGTGCCACAAAACACAAATTCTTAGGGACACTCCATGGTTATCTGAGACTGATAGGTGAGAGTCCCTAGACCACCATTCCTGTCTCATGTTGACAGGGCTCTGGCTCTCCTCATTGGCCTCTGCACTTTCCAGAGTCCCCTTTGGTATTTTTCAGGGATCCACAGTCAGCTGTGCCCATCCACACCTTATTTTCTGCATTGTACTTTCTATGGCCCACTTTCCAGTTCATCTCTAAGAACGTGGCAGCATCGTAAGTACCACTGAGAACTGCAGAAGATGCCATAAGGTACTGAGGTCTTGTTCCTCCTGGGCACCTTAGTGCTCGGTAAGGAAGCAGTTGGAGTGGGCTTCTCCAACTGAATAAACTGAATGAGCAGAGAAGATTCCTGGATTGAGTGGAGAGAACGTAGGCTATTCCTTTCAACATTGGCTATTTACTTAGGTCTCCTCTTCCCAGCCTTCCAGACCCCAGGCTCAGTGGCTACAACCTACAGATGTCTAATATATTGGCTCTGCATTTCCTAGTATTTCTCCACAGTTTCTTCATCTGTTCTGCAACCATATGCACTCCTGGTCATTCTTCCCCAGACATCTGCACTTGTTTCTCTTAAGCCTCTAAAGAGCATCTCTCCCTGGCTGAGTGGGATAACTCTGATCCTGTGGTCCTTAGCAAAGATAAGGCCATGCTTGCCACTATAGTGACAATGCTGCGTTCTTACTCTGTGTTTGTGTTCTACTTTTTCAGCCCTTGGGTGGAGGGTGGATGCGTGCCTTCAGCTCTCTTTCCATGTCAGTTTGAATTCTATTTCATGCCTCTCCTGGAGAGGAGGGGACTTATTTCCCCTCGTTTCTGTCTTCCTTCTCCTAGGACCACGAAAGCTCTGGAGAAGCATACCTCTCCTTTGCCCTTCTGGTCCTAAAGCCAGAACCCATACTGAAACACACAATTTAAAAGCCTGGATTTAGGGACCTCTCTCATTTGGCCCCCATCAGCTTACAGAGGCAAAACTGAAGTTCCTCATCCTCAGAGCGATTGCTCCCAAGACCTGCAACAGAAAACTTCCCCAATCAAATTGTGCTCGGTAGAGATAAAAGTTGTTTGTGTGTTGTTCCAATCATCCAATCTTTTTTCTTCGCTGATATCCAGTCTAAGACTTGTAATCAAAAGCCAAACTGTCAAGCTATAAATGATGAAGCCACCTGTGGGGCCAGGCATGGGAGAGGATGCCGGGTCTGCAACTCTCTGATCGGAATGCAACTTGACAGAATGATGAGCCGGCACTTCCCCTCACCGCTGCCAGTCCTCAGGGGGCACCACTGCCTGCCCATCCACTGAAGCTGGAGGCAGAAAAATTCTAATATGGAAAATTAAAGGTAGGGGTTGCTATGCCCCGTGGATCCCAAGGTGATACTCGTGAACCCTGTACCTTTGCTTCGTATTCTTAAGGCATCGCTCTAGCAATTTGGGATCACAAGCTGAAAATTACCAGCTTCTGATCTGCTTAAAGGCCTCCAAGGAAGTCATGTCGTCCTGCTCTAAGCAGCAGTCCCTTGTGGTGCAGGGTGACAGAGCAGGGCTTGACAGCTGGAAAGACTCTCCTGTGTGCTGGTTACTCTTTTTTTCTTTTTTTGCCAATTTGACACAAACTCGAGTCATCTAGGAATAGGGAACTTTGAGAGGATGCTTCCATTAACTTGGCCTGTCTCTGGGACAGGCGACTCTGCAGGACATTTTCTCATTTTCTTGCTTGATTGATGTGGGAGGGCTGTGAGGGCCCAGCCCAGCCGTCGGTGACATCACCTCTGGGCAGGTGGCTCTGGCTTGTATAGAAGAGCAATCTGAGTGTGCTGTGTGAGCAAGACAGCAACCAGAGCTCCTCCATTGCCTTCACTTCAGTTCCTGCCTCCAGGTTCTTGCCTGGATTCCCCATTGTGACCAAAGGTTTAAATGAGATAATCCTCAACCTCCCTAAAGTGGCTTTTAGTCATGGTGTTTATCATGTGAGAAGATGTTATATGTGTCCTAAGAACAGGGTGGCCTGCAAATGCCCCTCTGGATGTGGCTCTCTAAAGTCACCTTGGTTCTGGCTTTCTCCTCTACTCCACCTTCTTTGCCTTGATATTTAGGCTAGCCTGGGTGAACTGTGGCCTCTAGTCCCTCTGCAGATACAGAGGATCTAGGATTGTATCTAGAACTGTCTAGGGATTGGTAAACTCTAGTGATCTCCTGGGCAAATCTGGCTTCCATTCAGGCCCTGTTATGTGTTTGGTTCTTGGTCTCAGCCTCCAGACCTTCACCCGCCTTGCCCAGTCAATGTCAATCAATGTCAGCTCCCTACAGCTTCTGTTATTGCTTCTCCAGTAGTCCCCAAATATCCAATTCTTGTATCTCAGAATCTTTCCCAATGAGACCAGGAGCCATATGGCTTACACAGAGTCAAGTCACTAGAAAGACCTAGAATTCACCCTGCAAGGCATTTGCCTATAAGAGAAGAGTAGGGAGTCTGTCCTGACTCATCTGAGAACCTGAGTACTGCCCTGAACCTTCCCACCCCGATGCCCACTAGCCAGGGAAAGCCTCCACCAGACTTCATTTTATAGTACTAGGGACAGTAAGGACTAGCAGACTGGACATGGTGGCCCTGCTAAGGATGGCCAGAGTGTTTGCTTCTCCTAGTCATGTGTCTTCATGTCTGAAGAAGATCAGTGCCTAGCAGTTCTGTAAGATTTTTCTTAAAATGTATTCCATGAACCACACTGACACTCTATTCCTGAGGGGTTCCCTCCTCTTTGCTATGACCCTTGCCATAGAGGTGGCTCCCCAGGTGTGATGTGAGCAGGCTCCCTAAAGTGAGAGGCAAGCAGGATCTCCAGTGCCATAATGAAGATGCAATCTTCAGAGGGTTTTTATGCAAGGTCAAGATGAAATGATCTCTGGTCTGCCACACTCTAGAGCCTAGGATATTCGTGAGATGGAAGGATGGTTGCCCCACTGCCCACACCCATTCCTAATGTTACCTAAATACAGGTGATGCACATCACCCAAGGTCTGTCAATTCCTGATCCATTAGGGCTCTGATGGGACCCATCTCAAAGAACCCACCTCCCTTGTCTTTATCAAACAGTCTGATAAATGTTCAGATTTGGCCTGGTCCGGTTTAGTCTATGGGTCCCAGAATTGGAATGAGTATTTGATCTGAAGACATTTGAGACATAATAGAGAGAGGCCCTCCTTGGGAGCTTCCCTAGCCATCCAGTGAGCAGGGACATCTGGGAAATGTAGTTGCCATGACTGCCTCTAGGAGAGCAGCCAAGAGCAAGCCAGCCATGGGCCTCTTCTCCAGGAACGCTCATAGCCAGGATGAGGGCTAGAGACATGCCTGTAGAGATGAATATTCATACTTACCTCTCGTTTGCCCCCCCTCAAACCCACCTGTAGTTGCAGAAGCCTTCCTGCTCTTCCGTAAAGCCTTTCGTTCCCCACTCTCCATGCTGACTCAGCTCAAGTTCTCCCCACGTCCCTGGGTTTGTCAGAGGGAAACATTTCTATGTTTCCATGAAATGCATGCGTAAATATGTGTTCTCTTTAGTTAATATGACTTATATTTCCTTAACTTGCAGGTCCTGGACGGTGGACTTAAAAAGTAGAAGGGAAGTATTTCTTTCCACCTCACACAAGTCTCTGTCCTCGAGACCCACACTGGACTGAGCTCCCAAGGTCCAAATGAGGAGCAGAAGGAGGGAGAACATGAGCAAGGAAGTCAGGACCACGAGGGGTGCATCTACCCACTGAGACGGTGAGACTGATCTAATGGGAGCTCACCAAGGCCAGCTGGACTGGGAGTGGTGGAGCATGTAATCAAACTGGACACTCTGAATGTGGCTGTCAATGAGGGCTGACTGAGAAGCCAAGGACAAGGGTTTTGACTCTACTGCATGGACTAACTTTGTGGGAGCCTGGTCTGTTTGCATGCTCACCTTTATAGACCTGGATGGAGGGGGGAGGACCTTGGACTTCCCATGGGGCAGGGAACCCTGACTGCTCTTAGGACTAGAGAGGGAGGGAGAGGTGGGGAGGGGGGAGGAAAAAGGGAGGCGGGGAGGAGGTGGAAATTTGTAATAAATAAATAAATAAATAAATAAATAAATAAATAAATAAGCAAGTCTCTGTCCTCCTCGAGGCTCTTATCCTCGGCCAAGCTTTGGACACGGGTAAGTAGAAAACCTCCCTGACACCTTCTCCTAACATTCCCTGATGAAGAAGCTTGTTGCATCCCCTCCCCCCAAGCTCTTACCCTTGGGAAGGGAAATTACGTCCTACCACACTGGGAAGTCTCATGGTTCTTGTGGTCTGAGGTCCTCGTCTTCCTGCAGAGGAGGGAAGCTTTCTTCCTGGCACAACAGTATTCTCTTTTGATCTTCCTGCTCCTTCCAAGCCAAGTCTCTTTTTGCCCAGACGATGGCCAGATGGACTGAGCCCAGCCAGGTCACATTTGTGGCTCTGTGGCTTCGGCTGTGGAGCAATCCCATCTGGGCTGGATTGTTGAGGTCTTGTTATGAGATATGCAAGGAAGTTGACTACAGTAGATTAAGTAAACTGTGCTTGAAACAATGGGGGAAGACTTGGGGTTTGGGAGAAGGATGAGTGGGTAAAGCACTCGCTATGAGTTCAACCCACAGGGCCTGAGTTCAGCTCCACAGAACCCCCGGAAAGCTGGACCCGGTGGGGTGTGTCTATGATGCCAGCACTCCTGTGCTGAGAGGAGAGGAGAAAACACGAGACTCCTCAGAGGCCTGCAGGCCAGACTGCTGGGCTTGTGTAGCAATGAAAATAAATGAACAGACAAACGGCAAGAGACTTTGTCTCGGGCAGGGTGAAAGGTGAGGACTGGCCTTTACACGTGTGCCAGAGCATACACAGGGCTGACAAACAAGAATGGGAAGAGGTCCAGGTTGGGGAGACAGATCAGGTAGCACAGTGCTTCCTGTGCAAATGTGAACGCCGGGTACAGATCCCCAACACCTATGTGAACAACCAGGTGGGGCAGGAGGCCGAGCGGTAATTAACCAGGCCAACTCAATACAAAAAGATTTAGCTTTTAATAATTGGAAAAAGGGGAGAAACTTACAGGACCAGAGATCCCAGGAACACCAGGAGAGCAGGGAACCAAAAAGAGGAAGTGGCAAAGCACTTTGATCTTTTATTTGTTTTGTG
The DNA here is from genome assembly GCF_982192425.1 of Myodes glareolus. Lineage (NCBI taxonomy): Eukaryota > Metazoa > Chordata > Mammalia > Rodentia > Cricetidae > Myodes > Myodes glareolus. The sequence goes on along the minus strand of NC_142032.1, from coordinate 66,273,294 downwards.
TGGCCCCAGGGGGACACACCCTAAGCAGAATGTGATTGGCTTAAGTTCCCCATCAGTCTGTAACCCAGCACTGGGGAGGCAGACACAGAAGGATTCCTGGAGCCAGCTGCTCAGCCAGGCTAGCTGAATAGGCTAGTTCCAGGTTCAGTGAGAAACTCTGACTGACACTGACCTATGGACTACACATGCATGTGCGTGCACGCACACACGCAGGCACGCACGCGTGCATGCGCGCGCACACACACACACACACACAAATAGAATGAGAAAAAGTCAGCCCAGCCCTGAGTGCAGTCTAACAAGGTCAACACGATATTCAACTATGCCATGTCCTATTGCAAACACCAGATTCGTCTTGACTGAAATCTACGCGACGTCCTCATTAATGTGTCATTAATGTGACAATTGCATCATCTCCAAGGCCTATTGATTCAGGATGATCCGACAAAGCCTACCTTCCCTGAACTACAGCTTGTGGCACGGCGAAGGGCTCCTCAGAAGCACTTTAATTGTCTTGGATACTGGCTGCTTGTCATCTCGTGCTTGCCTTCTCCAGGGAAGAGCAATTTTGATTTTCTGTTCTTTGTGACTCGTTTAGCTATCGTGCTGTGAGGAGATTCTCTCAGGGTTGAAACAGAAGACTATTTGAACACGAAAGAGGAGATTGTGAACATATTTTCCCAATTTCCATTTTCAAAGGGCCTTACCATTCCAGCCCCAGGTGGACAGCCGTGGATTAGGGAAAGGATGACGGGAACAATGCTGTGCTTGCCCAGAGCAGGCTGCAGTGCTGGGCCCTGACCGAGACAAATGTGCAACATCTTCTGCATCTGCCTAGCTACTCAACACTCTTCAGCTTGCGAGACAATTCTAGTTTTTTCTGGGGCTAAAAACGTGTCAAAACCCAAAAGGTATAAGCAATCCCTTTGGACAGACTGTCAATCTCGGAGACCTCACTCACTCATTCCACTTCTGGGATTTGCTGAGCGTGCTCTCCAAAGTCACGTGCCCTACAAAAGCGTGGTAGGCACAACTCAGACTCCTGAGTCACAGGCTGAGCCCCTGTGACTTGGCCTCCTGCCCCATCAATTTTCAGCTGCCCAGTGCCCTCTGATGCCCTGGACATATTGACAGTGGGACATCAAAGACATATCCAATTAACCAAAGTGATAGAATGTGACCTTTGTAAGATTGCTGCTCTGGCAATCTTGCTCGGGGGCGTGAAATGTTTCCTTTTTGTCTAAACATTAAGTAGCAAGTAAGTAGCATCCTATGTATCTGAAGGCTCACCAATAAAAAGTATTTTAACACGTTTATATATAAGACACAGACATACACACACACACACACACAGAGAGAGACAGAGAGAGAGAAACAGAGACAGAGAGAGACACAGAGAGACACAGAGAGAGACAGAGAGAGAGAGAGAATTTTCAACTTGGAGGGAAATGAGTTGTTCAACCATGTACCATCCCCTCCGTCATGAGTCTCTTGAACTGTTTTAAATATTTGCCAATAAGGTGAGTGGCCCAGATAAACTCTCCTGGAGACATCTCTCACTGCTCAGCTTCCAAAGCAGGGTTCAGGTCAAACTAATGCTCTCTAACCAAGTCTAGGTATCTATGCCATGGGAGTTTTTAAAAATCTGATATCTTTTCCATTTACTGTTTGGCAGGCAGCAGGGGGCCGGCAGAGGCCAGGTGCTCATGATTGCACACAATCTGCCTTCCAAACTCAGGCAGAGCCCATAGTCCAGGAGGTGGAGGGACAGGATGACCCCTCCACACAGTGAGAGGGAATGGCTGAGCCCAGTTCTCACTGGTCCCAGCCCTGAGGTGGGCTCCAGGTACTGGAGCCCACGGGAAGGCTGTGCCTGGGGAGATTGCAGTGTGCAGCAAGCAGTGGCTTTCTGACTTTAGAGTGCCAGTCAGCAGTGTAAGGTCCCCAGAGCCCGTGGGCCTTCAGAAGAATCCAGGGGCCCTTTGCTTGTTTGAGGTGTCCTCATTCTGCTGTGCGACCTCATCCGCACTGTCCTCTCTCTGTCCTGAGGCCCCCACTTGGGTCAGAGACCTGTGTATAACGGAGTTGTCATTGTCCCTGTCGTTCTCCTGTGCCTCGAGACCTCACCCGCTGAAGTCTACCTGTCCTGGGGTCCCCAGAAGTACAGCAGGTGTACCCTGGCTCTGTGAAGCTGCCCTTTGCTGTAGGTCATCCTTCATCTTGTGACACATACCAGCATCTCTCCGCTTCTGTCTACAAAACACCTCGTGAGTTAGCCGCCTCTTGTATTAAGAAGTTACCTTGTTTGCTGTCCTTGGCTCCCTGACTGTCCCCAGTTACACAAGAGTTTGGTCCATTGTGGACTCCATATGAATGCAAAGCAGCCTGCCACACTCCTGCTCCTCTCCTGCATGTGCCTGCTTTCCCAAAATTGTACCTTCTTGGTGTCCTACCTACGTCCGGCCGTTATCCTGCCCGTTCCCCCCTCTAACACACCTTGCTTGTTCCCCCCAAAGGACTATCAGTTCATGACTCCTCGCTTTGTATTTTTGGGTCTTGAGAATCCAGTGATGATCATGCAGGCATGGGATATCTGCGTGGCCTTGGCTGCTCTTATCCCTCCTGAGCTCTGTCCTGTGCTGCTGCACTGACTACCACTGCCTGCCTGCAGGGTCCTGTTTAAATGATCCTGTCTCTTTTGAGCTGAGGTGGCTTCTCCCTCTCCAGACCCTTGTAATGTCATGAGGAACAGTGGATGGGATTTTCCTACCAGTCATTCTGGGTAGCCCTGGTCTCTACAAAATTCCATCGTCAGCCTGATGCCAGCCCCTCCTACAGTCTGCCTCAGTTTCCCATGCAGGGATGAAGTCTTTTTGCAGAATCGTGTTCTTGGATCCCCAAACATGGCCCTGGGTGTACTCGATACTGCCTGCATGCACAGGTGGCTCAGTTTCCTTGGCCACGACAGAGACAGCCAAACCATCTGATAGAGCCACAGTGAGCCCAGTTTCCTGCATCACTATGTATGATTACACTGATGAAAAGTGTATCAGGATGGCTGGCACCACAATCTGACATCCAACGCTCAGGGCACAGGGGACCCTAGGACCGGGGAGTGGCAGTGGCAGTGCCCCTTTACCTGATTGCACAAGTGAATCTATGGCTATATTGCAGCTGCCTGGCAATAGTCATGGTGCTTTGGCTCACAGAAAGACATATACTGCCTCGTGTGTGGCTGATAACAAGATCCCCAAAGAGATGAGCCCCTCACTGCTGCTTCAGCCCTGACCAAGTTGAGGGATGAACTGGCAGTCTTGAAGGACTGAGCCCATGAGCAACACAGGAGGGTTGCATGAAGCAGGGCTTTAAAATGTGTGTGCCTGGGATGGAGGTGGAACCCTGCCAGCATGGTCTGCCTGGAGCCCAGAAGGGCCACCCCGATGCCTGCTGTCTCATGTTGTTATCCCTGAAGAAGAAATTCCCAGAATTTCACCTAGAAGAAAAGCAGGCTGCTATGTATCTAGCAAAGAGAAAATCATAGGAAAAGACTCTATAAAAGCCAAGGGTAGTGTGTGGGGCCAATTTACTTCTGCTAGTCTGGCATGAGGCCACCTCTGTGTTGACACAGTACTGTTGGGAGGGGACCTGTGCATTGAGTTTTAATGGAAAGGTCAGAAAGACACTGGGACCCTGTGTTAGGAGTATCCTAGTGGGTTAAGGGGGTGATCCCCTGTAAGAGGCAGGGGCACTTCAACACCCTAGAGGAGGGGGAGTGTGTGGACATGATCATTTAATTCTCCAGGATCAGCTGTGATAAAGACAACACAGCAATCCCACCATCATCCCCTATGCGTGACCAAGCTTAGACGGCCTCTGAGAAGCAAGCAGATGTTAGCTAATACTGGCCATACATTTCTATTATTGTGAAGAGCCCCATGATCACCAGAACTTATCAAAGAAAGCATTTAACTTGGAGCTCATGATTCCAGAGGATGAGAATCCATGCCCATCATGGTAGGGAGCATGGCAGCAGGAAGGTGGACATGCATGATGCTGGAGCAGCAGAATGTATATACCCTTACCCACAGTTTCTATGTGATTATTTCAGGGCTAAGCAGCTAGGAACCAATAAGCAGCTCCTACCTACAAGGCAGAGAGAGAACTAATTAGGAATGGTGTGGGCTTTTTAAACCTCAAACCCCAGCCCTAGTTACACACTCCTCCAATAAGGCCTTGTCTTCTCATTCTTCCCAAACAGTTCCACCAACTGGGGACCAAGTATTCAGACATATGAGACTATGGGGGCCATTCAAAGCTCCACACCACGCACACCAGGGTGAGACATGGGAGTCTGTTGGTGTACCGTGCAACAATCCTCAGAAAACTCAGGAAAGTCAAGTGGAGGTACCCTGTTCAAACACTTGCTGAGTGCTTCTGAGAGCCACTGATGTCAAACAGAGGTGCAGACTGAGCATTCGTGGGCATGGGGATCAGGGTCATGAGGCCTAAATGTAATATGGGACCTACACTAAACCTGGGGACAAAGGAAGGTCCATTTGTGGAAGACTAGAACCTCCCAAGCAGCCTTTATCTCAGTTAGTTGCGCCGCAGAATGTGAATTTCTTCGTTTTGGGACATGTATCAGTACATGTGAGATTCAAGGATTTGACTTCCATGGGTCAGCTTGCCTGGCCACAGTACGTACAGATTTTACCTGGTCAAATGTTGCTCTGGGCGAATCTCGGGTAGGGGGAGCCTGGGAGAGACTGACTCTTGAGCCTGTCGATGGAGTCAAGACCATGGACCCCCAGCATAGAGGGGTCTCATATAATCTGTGGAAGAGGAAAAGGCAGCAAAAGATGGAATGGAAGGGATGTCCTCCTTTTGAACAATTTCTGAACTGGAAGTGGCTTTTCCTGACTCTGGACCCTGGCTTTGACCACGGCTCTCTGTGGACTCCAGACTGTCTGTCTACCCACTGCCAGGCTTGGCACTTGTGAGTGTGAGCTACCTCCTTATAATCCCTCACCAGCACGTGCCGATTTGACTTCTCTGGGGAAGGCAGGTGCTCCCTTCACTACCTTGGGACATCTAGAGCAATGCCACAATCTCAAAAACTTGGCGTTTCCAAACCTTGCCTTAGTGATGGATCTAGGAATGAATGAGGGTGGAGCACGGGGCTGCAGAGGTGTGCCTCTGCAGTGTGCAGGGCAAACGGGGTGGTAGTGAGATCTGCAGGAATGGGAAATAATACTCCTGATTGGTGCCTACAGTTACCATGTCCACCTCAGTGAAGGCTCTGTCTCTTAACAGCACTGGCAGCCATGCGGAAGGAACTCAGAAGACGTTTAAGAATGGTTTGGCACGGATCTGATCAGGTCTCTCATGGAACCGCTGCTGCAGCTGTGACCTGCTGACCTTAGAGGATTTCTGCTCACAGCCAGCCTAGGAGTACACTGCTCGCTGAGCTGGTGGAGGGACGCGCACTTTTGGACGGACAGAGAAAGCAATTCATGTCACACATGTAAAGTTTCCAGGTAGCTGGCCCAGAGATGGAAAGGTGACCCTGGACTGTCCCTTGGGCCCAGTATAATAACAAGAAAGATTTGCAGGCGAAGGAGAGGGAGCCAGAGTGGCGCGGTATGGGGAGCAGCTGACTTTCCTTTGCTGATCTGAAGATCGAAGGGGAATCTGGGCAAAGAGCTAGAAAGCCAAGGGGTAGGCTGGTTCCAAGAGTCCGGAAAGCACTTCTTCTACCACCTTGATTTTAGGACAGCAGGACCCACTGTGGACTTCTAGCTTCAGAACTGTGAGGTAACAGACTCCTGTTCTGCCAACCCTTCGGTAGGACCACATGTCATAGCAGCCACAAGGTACTGAGGCATAGACTAATGAGGCCCTTGCTCACAGCAGGGTCTGTGATGAAGCTAGGGGACCCAGAGCTTAGAGTTCCAGACCCATTTTCCTGTACTCCAAATGTGCACTAGCTGGTGTGGTCCCAGCCCAGACCTTCCTAAATTAAGCAGTCTACAAGCTTGAAGGGAAACATAACTTTCCCTAGATGCCAGCCCTTGCTCAGTTAAGGCTGCTTGATACAATTGTAACTTTTATGTTATGTTCAGTGCTGCCTGAAACTGCCGGTGTCACCTCCATTAGGATTTGGGATTTGCATCTGATCTCAGGAGCACTGGGTTCATTACCACCGACCATGAAACCCAGCCATACCGTGTCTTCATCAGGTTGATGAAATTCTCCTCTTTTTGCTCTCTCTAAGGTGCGCATGGGTATGAACTTTGGAGATGCGTTTATTACATTATTACATTGATCTGCCAGATTATGTTTATTGATTTGAATACTGAGACAGGCTTACATGCATGGCATAAGCCCTGCTTGTAATAACGTGATTATTTTTCTTTATCACTGACATCGTGTCCCCACTTGGATCACCTGCAGTTTCCTCTCTGGTGATTCCTTCCTGCAGTTTTGGCATGGGATGATTCTGGCTTTGGGAAAGGGAACTGGGAAGCTCTGCTTTCTTCCGGCAACAGTTTCTACACAAGCTGGTCAGAACTGGTGTTGATCTTATTTTAAATGTTTATAGCATTCCGCAGGGAAGCCATCTGGGTTTAGAGATTTCATACTGTGGAAGTTTAAACTTACGAGTTCCATGTCTTGAGCAGCCATGGAGCTGCTCACAGGCTCCATTTCGTATGGGCTGGGTCATGGTGGGTAGTACATCTCAAAGAATCAGCTTTTAGCTGGCAAAAACGATACAAAGAGAAATGCCCGTGGCCTCCTGTTTACTGCGCTTTGCCACCTGTGGGGTCATGTGGCTCACCCTCTGACATTGGCCATTATGTCTTTTTTTCAGTGGTCTGGACTTGACGGAGCCTTGTTCATTTTGCTGCTGCCTTCAGACAATCCTGCTTTTGTTCACCAGCATTTCTCTGCTCGTTTCAAGTCCCCTTATGGCCTGCCATCCTGTGCCTTGGGTTTCCGGTGACCTTCTTTTCGTTTCTTGAGAGCTCTGTTGAATGGTGCAAGAGGTCACCTCAGCCTGATGTCAGCGGTCTGTGCTACGCATCTCCCTCCCAGCTCTGCTTTGTCTGCCACCTGCATGCTTTCAATGTGACATTTTAACATCCCTTCATCCCAGTGTCCTGATGTGCCTGCAGAAACTTCCTGGGCAACCCAGAGAGCACAATTTCCCTGGAGGTGACAGAGACGAGGCCCAGAAATGCTCCTCTCCGCCCTGCAGGGGACTTTCAATGCAGCCCTGTCCTGCAGAGCCAGCAGAATTTTCTTCTGTCTGACCCCTCAGTCTCTACTAAATACACCGAGGGTTTCCTTATGATGTTTCTATATTTGCATAAAATGCTCTTGAATTATACCCTCCCCTGCTACTTCCCGTTTCTCTTTCTACCCATGATGGTAGGGCTACCAAGCACACTAGTGCCTGTCTGGGGTCTAGCCTACCTGAACCTGTTCCTTAACTGCTCAACAGGATGGAGTGGGTGTGTGAAGGAGGTCTGCCCTCTAGTTGTTTGGGGGTCATGTGAAGTTCCCTGGATCAGGCCCTCCCTCCTGGCCTTGAAAACGGAACAGAGACAGTCGCAGCAGTGAAGTGTGAATTGACAGTCTCTGGGGAAACCACATCTGTGTTTAAGTGTGTAGACTCCAGACAAGAGCACCACGGGTGTGGAGAGATGGAATGTCACAGACCTTGAGCCAAAACTGTCTTACTGCCTTTTACCCTCAACCTCTGCGTCTAACTTAATATCCATGTATCTAGTAGGTAACGCTTTTTAAAAAGGAGCTTTAGTTACTTGTTCACCCATTCATTATGTGAGTGTCTGTGTGTGTGTCTGTGTGTGTGTCTGTGTCTGTGTGAGTGTCTGTGTGTGTGTCTGTGTGTGTGTCTGTGTGTGTGTCTGTGTGTGTGTGTGGGGGGGGGGATTGCTGTCTGAGGCCAGAAGAGGACAACAGATCCCTTGTGAGCCACCTGACATGCGGGAAGGGAACCAAACTCGAGCCCTAGAACAGCAAACCCTCTTAACTACTGAGCAGTCTCTCCAGGCCCTAGGTGAAACTTGAAATATATTAGATTAGCAGACATCCAGCTTCCATAAACTCCAAAGCTAAGAGCACTGTGAGATAGAATTTGAAACTTACAGGCAAGGCTTCCTTGCTCAGCTGTAGCCTGCCTGCCTTCTGTCCTCACCTAAGTGGAAAATGCATTGATTTATTATTTTCTTTTGTTCTAAGGCTATAAAAGCTCACATAACTGCTTTTTGTGGATGAACATGTCACTCAGGGAAACCTGATTCTGTGTTCATGGGCCACGGCCATTCATATTGGCTCAGAATAAACCGTCATGTATTGGTATTGCCGTAAGAGTGATGTGGTTTTGTGTTGACACCAGAGATGACCGCACCAGGACAGGTGGACAGAGCTGCAGGAGGAGAAGCTGGGGAGATAAGCGCTCCATCCCCAAAGATGCTGTCAAGCCCCAATGGACTGACTTACTGTGTCACAATCCTAATGGAAGACCCACTTTAGTGCCCAGAGTCATAAAAATCCTATAAACAGTGACTCAACCTTAACCCCACTGTGCACCAGGACCTGGAAGCCCCTCTCCACTCACTATTGGTGACAAACTGTGACTCAAGGCACTGAGCTTGGCTCCTTGTTGTCCCCCTCACCACCCTGCCCAGCCAGAGGGTGGACATTGCATTCTAGGGACACCCATCCACAGACACCCTTGCAGGGTGCTTGAGGACAATGTATGTGACAGCAGTCATGTATGGTCCTCGTAACTCATCCCACTGGATGCCCAGGACACCTGTTCACAGATTGTCACCTTGGGGCAGGGGATGCCTTGGTATCCTGCCTCACATCTGTTCTATGTTTGTAGGACACGGTGATTCCCAAACAGGCCATCATTTCTCTAGATCAATGATCTCAGGGCAGGGTGTGTCTCCTTGGTGACACTTCATGGCTGAGTCTTTTTGATGGATGACAAGAAGCTGGAGGCTAAGGTGACATGTCATGTTTGGAAGTCATTTGCTCCTGGAAATCTTGGCATGATGCCCACCCAGTGCCTTGCAAGGAAGCAGAGCCAGATATGATGCCAAAGTCAACTGAGGGAGAGCTGAGTCCCTTCTTGAGGCTTTATAGGCACAAATACGGGATTCAATTGTATTCTAGCACCCAGGTGTGGTGGGTCTTCCTAAACTAATGTTGATTTGAAACCTAAGCAGTCTGATGGGTCTCTTCTAGTACTTAAGATGTGACTCAAAAATCAGGACTCTAGATCGTGTGGGAAGTAGCGCATGTTGACTATGCATGCATGAACATGTTTTGTGTGTGTGTGTGTGTGTGTGTACAGCATGTAGATATACACATGAATGTGCATTTATGTGCCTGTGTGGACCTAGGTAAATATGTCTGCACTCCTGTGCCCATACCCTGCTTCTTCCACATTGACAGTGGCAGAGAACTGGACACCCTGCTCCATGCTGTTCATTATAGGAGAGTTGATAGCCAAGTTCTCCTTGCCTTTCTTAAAAGATGATAGGAACCAGTTCTTGGTCCTGGTTTCCTTTGGGCTTGGGGTAAATACTGTTCATAAAAGTCTGACAAACGTTGTATCATCTATGACCCTAGATCTGAGTTTTGCAGGGAACCCTGAACTTGGTTAGATTCCAGTAAGTTGATGATGCTCAGATATTTTTATTAAGTGGGGTCTATACCCCCTCCCTTGAGGACCTGTTCACCCCCTTTCCCAGGGAATCTTCTGCCTGCATGTTTAGAAAGCCAGCGTCCATCAGCATGCCCCGAACTGGGTTCTGTCCTGGAAATTCTCTAAGTAATTATTCCAGATGTAATAAAGAAAGACAAGGGAAGAGAAGGGAAGATGGATTTATTTCATTAAAGCATGACACAAGTTCTATTTCAAAAGCTCTCCATGGGGTCAGAGAATAAAAGAGTCAGAGAAGAGAGCCCAAGAACCCTGACCCTTTGAAATTAATGGGACAATCAAAGCCAATCCACTTCTAATTAGACTAATCATCTGTAGCATGATATGTGACCTTGGGTCAAATATGATCATCTTGTATTTGGGAAAATCTTGCCAATTCTCCGAGATACCTAGGGTGAATGTGCTGGATGGTCTCCCACTATGGATGTTTGTGAATGGAATGGTTACAGCAAAGTGACCGCTTAAATTATCCATGTAATTGGCAACTAACGATGGCCAGGCAGAGCACAAGCCTGGGGGATGCCTTCACATGGCTATTGTGTAGACTGTGGCCATGGGCTAAATGTCAGAGGGCAGGTGGCCAATCAATACTGAGCAAATGGTCTGCCTTATTTTGTTTATAGTTCAGGCAATTCAGGCATTTTCACATCCATTCACTCTTCATTCAGTACGAACTCTCGGACAGTACCATTGCCAAGAAGGAAGGTTGTGAAGCTCTGGCCTCCCATTCTTCCACCGAAGCCCTAGAAAGTTCTCTGGCAATGCATCCACACGATCCTCCACTGTTTTCATTTCTGCAGAATCAGACACTTCATTTTCGAATTACAATTTGTAAACACTCTTCTCAGCTCTGCCCCTCCCTTCAAGAGAAGGACAGTGAGATATTGGATAGTCCTAAATTGGGGCATGTCTTATGTGGGGCACTTCAACATGAAGACCTGTTCCTGCAGGAAGCTGGGACAGTAGAGTTAAATCCTTATGGAATGTCAATGCTCTGAGCATGACCCCATTGTTGCCCTGTGTTTATGATGCTCCATGGACCACTTTTGACTCCTTAGCCACATTAATTTCTGGTTGAGGATTTGTGTTCATCTTTATCTCCCATCACTTCCTGTGCCCGCATTGTCTCTAGTCCTCAGTACTGTCTCTGACCATCTCCCATAGGCTCTGTACTGCCCCCGTCCTTAGCCTTGTCTGTGGACAATCTCCCATTAGGCCTTATGTTTATGTTATTCTGGTCTCAAGTCTGTCTGTAGGACTTTTATTTGGTTGCTACAGCACATGGACTGGGTGGCTTAAATGAACACAAAATAATTTTTCTCATGGTTCATGATGACCAAAAGTCATGGGGCTGCAGTAGTCATGGGGCTACAGTTGAGACGTGCTTATGGCCAAGCTTCACAAAGCTTCTGGAAAGAAAACATTTATGACCTCTTCTGACTCCCGTGGTTGCATGGTGCTGTCCTTGGTCACCCAGTCCTCCTCAGTCTTTGTCACATCCCCTCAGCTCTTTTTTTTTAAGGAACACTAGGAGTTAGGGCTTAGCTGGCTAAGCCAGCTTCTTTCTCCAAAATCCACCATATAATAAAATTGCATTTTACTATATCAAGTAACATAGGCTCTGGAGATTAGAACCTGGTACCCTGGGAAGCATTGTTCAGATAACTACATAAACCTGCCTGATTCCAAGGTGTAGAACCCTCTTCTTCCTCCTCTCCCCTCTCTTTCTTTCCTCTTCTCCCTTCCTTTTCTCTCCTCTTCTCTCTTCTTCTCTCTTATCCCATGACCCTCATCCTGGAATGCTCTTGGGAGTTCCATCTGTCCAGAAACTTGTCAATTCCTCACTGATGGAGGAAACACTGGGACTGACTAGGACAGGCTACAACTCCTAACACTCTACAGCAAAGGCTTCCACCATGGAAACTGACCTGGGAATGAGAACCATTTATCCAAGAACTGTAACTTCATGATGAAAAGAAAGCAAGCATAATACACCTCCATGTGTCTGGGTATAAATGTCACAGAGTCTTTCTGACAGTATTCACCCAGGCCGTCACCCTACAACTTAAATCCTCATATCACTGAATGTGAGGTACATGAGCAGAAAACCCTCTAAATAATAACAAATCTGCCATCATTCTGGCTGAAGTCAAGGTCAAGGTGTCAGTAGGATGGTTTTTCATTGGGTCCCTCTGCTGGACTTGCTGAAGATGACTGGTTTTTTGCTGTATCTTCATTTATGTCTCCTGGGTAATGGGAAAAACTGACTCAGTAGAGAGAGCAGGGCAGTTGAAGAGCCAGGGCCGGGGAGCAGCAGCAGAAGACCAGCAAGACTGGGTGTTTGGTAGGACTGAGGGACTTGAAGGATCTCAAGGGCCCTGCTAACCTTGAAGGATCCAGTGTTGGTGTGATGGACAGGACCTTGGGAGGACAAAAAATAAGTGTGCAGATCCGCTGTGCACTTGTCAGGGCACAGAGGAACACAGACTTTGAGACTTCTCAGGATGTCCATGCCCTACACAGGTGCTGGCTTCGGAAGAGGTGTGACTGATGTCAGGGAAAATAAAGGTGTTGGTGGGATCTGGTTTTGGAGAGGCTTCCACTGGATGAACCTAGATTTTTATCCTGGACCCGGAAGACAGGCCAACTAGTTTGCCAGGATGACGCAAAGCGGCTGCCCACAGGAGTGGATTCTCTCTGGGCTTCCGAGAGCCACAAGGACTCATTTTTCTTCATCTTCATTGTCTCTGATTCTTCTCCATTTCCACTTCCTCGCCCACCTGGGCAAGACTTAGCCACGTGGGGCTTGTGAAAATCTCCCCTCCTGCCTGCGATTCCAGGGTGGTCCCAAACTTTCTTTGAGATACTCTTGTGTGCTGCCTGGAGCCCTTGCTGTCACCTGTCACGCCACCTGTCAGGGGAAAAGGACTGTGTACCCGGTCCTGGGGGACCCTATCAACCTTCAGTAACCTGGGGAAGGCTGAAAGCAGCTCTTAGAAATCGAGCTTATTCAGCTTGCAGAATTTCCCTATGAACACCGAAGCTTGCCTCTGTCCTTTGTCCTCCACACAGAAGCTTTGGGTCTGGGGCAGGGGAAGGGTCCCATGGTCCGAGGGTCAGGGTTCAGGAGGGAGTCTGGGTTTCTCTTCCAGCCCAGACTTTCATCTATGCTCTGGCTGCCACTATGAGCACACTGGGCAGCGACTCCCTTGCCTGTGAGCTGTGATGGTCAGCGTCCTATAGTGTTTTCCCATGTGTTAGCGGAACTGATGAACAGGTGAGTCAATCTGTCCACTCCTTCTCTACACGGCTGCTGCCACCAGCCTGAGCACTCTGGGAACGTCAGGCGATTGGCCGTTGTGCTAGTGGTCAACAGAGGGCTGAGGCCCTTGACAAGTAAGGCTTGACTGCAGCAGCTTGTGGAAGTGGGAAGAGGTCATGCAGGTCAAAAGACTGACTCACCCTGCTGAGCCCAAAGCCACCAGGCAGATGAGATGGTCCCAGGAAATGCAGCCTAGCCCTTTGCTGGATTTAGTTTTCCCTTGGAGACCCTAGCCATAGACTCTAATGAAAGGACAGCACTGTGGGAAAGGCAGAGGAGGAAAGGACCTTGTATTGTGATGACTCCCCACTGCCTGGGACATTGCATTTTAATGAAGATGCCTTTTAGTCCCCATGAACATAGTGGGGCCCAGTAACACTATGCACTATCAAATGATCCCCTGTTCTCCTCCACTTCAGTATGTGCAGATGAAGAAGCAATGTTCATGGACGCTGACACCAGTCTTCACTCAGCCTGGATGGATGTGGAAAGGCATGTACCTACCAGGCTATATTGATTGTAAGAGTCATTTGATAAGACTGACCTAAATGTTCAAAATGGCAGAATTCAGAAGGGCCTATATATTTTCAATAATTTGGTATTTTTTAATTATAATGGATTTTGTTTTGGTCATTTATATGACTAGTTCAGAAAAATGAACGTAATGTGCCATATTTGTTCTTATAAGGATTTTATATTTAAATTTTTCATTAGAAATTCATTTTCTGCAACTTAACTGTCATCAACTTTTAGTTTTAATTCTATGTAACAGTTCTTCCAAAATACAAGTTCTAAAACATGCAAGTTCTTCTTTTAAAATGTGTGTGTGAGCGTATGCATGACAGCATATACATGGAGGTCATAGTACAACTTGTGGGAGTCAGTTCTATCCTTGGCTTAAATTTCCTTTTATTTTAATTGTGTGTGTGTGTGTGTGTGTGTGTGTGTGTGTGTGTGTGCCTGCGTGCTATGGAGTGACTATGGAGGTTGAAATAGGGTGCTGGATCTCATAAACCTGGAGTTACAGTTACAGATGGTTGTAAGCCACTCAAAGTGGGTGCTGGGAACCGAACTTGGGTCATCTGTGCTCTTACCTACTGAGCTGTCTCTCCAGACTCCAGTTCTCTCATCCTGCCATGTGATTTCCAGCAATTGAATCAGTGCATTGGATGTGATGGCAGGGGTTGTTACCTGCTCAACCACCTCACTAACTAAAAAATACGTAAGTTTTAAAGAACTTCTTCATTAAACAACACCCGAACTCTTGCTAAGATGAAAGAAACAGTGTGGTTTTGCAGCAGTCGTGCTGTGGAATGTGTGTGTCTCCTCTGTTTTATCATTCAGTTGATAACAGAACTCAGAGAGGTCCTTGATACCTGGCTAGCTCTCAATCCAATCGCAACCATTTCTGGTGCCTCCGTAAGAGGCATGTCTGTCAGACATGAGGAAGGGCACCCTGCCTTGGTGATTTATTGGCTTGCCTTCTATTCCTGAGTGCTTTGGAGGCCCTGTGGTCTCCGGCTCTCCCTGCTGACCTGAGCAAGGCCAATCGTGCCTAGTGATTGATGACTTCGCTGTTCCCCCAGCAAACTGGGAGCTTGCAGGACAGAGTCTGTACATTTACGTTTTAGACATACTGGGGATGGAGCATACAGTGCAACTTTGCTCTGTATATAGGTGGGAGGAAGTACTTATTTTAGGGTCTTTTGTGGATGGCCTTTCCCCAAAGCACCAGTCAGTCATGCAGCAAGTCATACAGCCTGCATTGTTATGACCCCGAGGCTCTGTGGAGCCTGGGAGGATTTGGAGCTGCTGGAAGCATTGCCCCATCTGCAGATCTGAACCGTAAGCCGTGTAAATCCGGGGGATGTTTGCTCCCTTTGTGACAGATACTGAACAGCTGTCACAGAAATGACCAAATTCGCAGCATGAAACTCTGCACAGGGTGACAAAATGACCAAATGAATGGGGGAAAAATATCTACGAGGAGGAGAAAAAGGTGATTTTGCTGAACTTTGAAACAGGACATCAGAGCAGTTTTCAGAGGTGACTCTGCTCGGTTTTGGCAGGAGAGACAAGCAGTCTGAGCTTACTGTGTGTATCTGCAAAGAAGTGAAGGAAGCTAGGCAGATGAACAGTATTGCTGCCGCCAGGAGACTGCAGCTTCACAGCGTGTGTTTCTGTCTCTCCTGTGTCCTCACTTCTCTTTCCCCAAATTTCTGCATGTGGGAAGGTGGGTATTCAACCTTTCTGGGAAGCAGAGCACAGCCGAAGCCAGGAACAGACAGTCTAGAGAAGTGTTTGGGATCTTTGTGAGCAGGAAGGAGCATGAAAGTGTCCTCTGTACTCAGCGCAGGCAGAAACACTGGAGGGAAATCAGGATGCTACGGGCACGAGGCTTGACAAAGAACTCCTGAGCTCCCAGAGGGTGGCTTTGTGCAAACCGTAGCAGGCTCAAGGATAGCCTCCTCTTCTTCCCCGTCTGCCAGCTATGCTGTCTTTCCTCTCTTTCCACCCTGTGCCCACTATGCTCCCCTACCCTGCTCCTTCTGTTGGACTTCACCCAGGGGTGCCTGCGGCAGGACATGGCAACCGAGAGCCTTAGAAAACGTTGTTTGTGCCACTTTGATCCAGCTGCATGGGATCCTGGGAGATTCATTTAGAGGGATGCAGCCGACCCACCAAGCTTTCTAGTAGTGATAGTCACCTGGAGGTTTCCCATCTGCCAAGGGTTAGGCATTTTGAGGGACCATGGTCCTGTCTACATTTTCTTTAATTCTGTTTGGTTTGTGTCATTTCTTGGGTAACTGAGCTTACTCAGGAGTGTAATGATGGGATTCGTATTTGTGTATTGTAAATATTATAACTTTAGGACTGGATGCATAAAATATGAGAAATGCATTTACAGAGGGACTTGTGCATCACATTATGGGTTCCATCTAGGGAAATGGGTTTAAGCATGATCATCATGAATAAAGGGATTTCATTTCTCCTTATTTACAGTACACAGTTCATTGGGTTTTTTAAGAGAGAGAGAAATAAGAAGAATCCATGCTGAAAATGCGGAAGGAATTCAAATCCATTTATCTCTGGAGACATTTCTTGGACAAAAGAAAAAAATAAAGCTATTGAATTGTCTGAAGACTCCAGCAAAAGAGCACTGGGTTATTTAAAGAGCACAGGGTTGAGCAGACAAGGAGCTGATCATCCTGTTTATTCACCACGGGATCAGTTCACAGGCCGTGGTTGAGCATACTCTTGTGACTCAGTCGGTCTCGTTGATCACAGGAGGGTGAAGGCCAAGCTCTGAGGCAGGCGAGGTGGCCATGGTCCATGTGCTCCTTCAGACGCTGTCTCTGCTTGGTCACGACTGCTGTGTGGATCCTATCAAGGAAAGGAGGACGAGGTAAAATTGGCAGATGTGTAGAAATGAAAACCTCAAGGAGATGCTGTAACGTCCTCCAGCATGACTGACGGCTACTGCTTATGGGAGCTTTTCCTCTGGCACCTTTTTCAGTGCCACACACAGGGGATGCATTTCCAAAAAGTAGCTGAAAAGAGAAATAGAAAAGAAAACACACACACACACACACACACACACACACACACACACACACATTTATCCAGACAATCTAGGTTCATTAACTATGTACCAACAAGACAACAGGAATACGGCCCTAAAAGCTGAGTGTCTCGGTTCACAGAGAAAAGAAGAACAGAAATGACACTCCAAGTTCCCTAAAAATTGTGCCCCTAAACCTGCTGTACCACTTGGCAGTCAGCAGACCCAGGATGATGGTGAGCGCCTCCTCAGAGTACAGTTCTGTGTTAGGGGGCTTCCAGCGCCCTAAGCAAAGTCAGACTGTGGTCACATCTCCATCGTCAGCTTCTATTCCCGCTCCTTTCTACCCAGCCTTGGGTTTTTGCAGGGCAGGAAGCACTTAGCTGGAGGGTTTCCGTCATAACATTACGGTTTATGTCCCCATGCAATTCCTCTGGTGAGGAGAAACACGGCCTTTTCATTTTATGACACCTAAATGCATTTTCTTAATGGCTTATTTTCTTGAGCATCTTAATAATTCTTTGGATGGTGCTCACAAACCCCTTGGTGGGACAGACATTCCAGGAGGAGGAAGGCAAGCTGGCCCGTCTTTCTTTCCCCATTTTGGCTGATAGCAGAAGCTGCAATCCTAAAAGGAATAGAGCAAATATTTTCTAGTTTGGAATCCATCAAAGAATTTCCGAGGGCATCCGAAGGTAATTGGTTCCTGAGCTCCCGTGGTACACGTGGGAACTGGCCCCGGAGCTCTCCGATAGACCTGAGCTTCTTTGTGGCTTGCTTCCTATATGAGACTTAGTATGACTTGGTCTGAACAAAAAATAGCTGTACTTAAAAATAAACCTTCAAAGAAGACTCATCTTCAGCCTTTGAAGCATGGTCGTTGGACGGTTATCCCAATGACCTGTCAGGGCTGGGACACCAATGCCCACTACTATGAACAAGGTTTGGAATACTCTGTTCCTGGATATGACTCGCACTGAAGGGCAGCAACTCAGTCTGGTGTCTGTCACAGCTACACAAAGGTGTATTGACTTTCACTGATAACCCCTGTATGTCTGTCAGCTCCAGGGCCCAGTCTGTCACAGGGGCCAAGACTAGAGTCCAGTGCCTACCTAATGCCTATGTACCAGCTGGGTGTAATAGACTCAGTGAGGGAAAGCTGACCCTAGGGTATAGAGAGGATCAAGGGTTATACTGTTAGTTACTTCCTGTTAGTGCTCTACCTCTGACATTCTAGAACAGTTGTACTGTGTCATGCATGTTCCTCTTAGTGGGGGTTAATGGTTACAGTGTCTACTTACCAGTGTCTCATAAGGGTCTCACGAGGAATGGGTCCAAAAAGATCATCACCGTTCTTGGATTGTCATTTCTGTTCTTCTTTTCTCTGTGAACCGAGACACTCAGCTTTTAGGGCCGTATTCCTGTTGTCTTGTTGGTACATAGTTAATGAACCTAGATTGTCTGGATAAATGTGTGTGTGTGTGTGTGTGTGTGTGTGTGTGTGTGTGTGTGTGTGTGTTTTCTTTTCTATTTCTCTTTTCAGCTACTTTTTGGAAATGCATCCCCTGTGTGTGGCACTGAAAAAGGTGCCAGAGGAAAAGCTCCCATAAGCAGTAGCCGTGATGAGAGCCGTTCAAGGAGGCCTCTCATGACTTATCTAAGACAAATGCAGTCTGTGGGTCCATATTCCTCTACTTCTTATGATAGTCCATTCATGTCCTAAGAAATGGTCATCATTACTTTGAGCTGAAATGAAGCACAGTCAATGTGGGCCACGTCAAAGGTACATAGGGGATCCTTGGTACCTCTGTGTTCCCATCAGTGAAAGGAGGTTCTATTGTCCATCTCCAAGGTCTGCAAGTACAGCAGCCAGAGATGTGTGCAGAAGTCAGAACATGGACCTTGTTGGGGGTCATGGCACGGCAGGGGTCACCCTGTACTCATCCTAGCCACCGTCAACACTGACCTTGCTCTGTGGGTGTGGCTATTCTTATTGTGTGTACTAAAACTGAGGGAGAGTTTGCTGACCCTGCCCCAGTGAAAGGCCCTCTAGATCCTCTAGGCCCACACTGCTCAATCCATGTCCGAGGGACAGACCAGACTATGGCCCTCCCGGCCTCTGGGAGTAGACATCTCCATCAGAATCAAGGGCCAAAGGCAAATGCTTCTCTAGGGAACTAGGAATAAGAAGGGAAACTTGGCAACCAAAGTACTCTTAATTTGTCTTATAGGAGAATAGGTATGGTTCTAAGACTTACTTGTGCCATGACTCAGGACCTGCTGGCTGCTGGTCCTACCCCTTAGGGTAGACAAGAGATTTGTTCTCTTTCTATGTCACAACAGACTACTACGTTTTGTAAAGTTTGTGTTTGCATGTGGTGGTGTGTTCAGGTTTAAAAACAACCTTGTTTTCTACTCCCCCCATCTTGTATGTGTTCCTCAGGTGGAGAGATCGGGAGCCCCGGTAGAGCATGCGTCATAGCCCATGTCTGTAGGTTTTACCTACAGGGAGTTTGACTTGGTATTGGGCTGAAGATATTACATTTCCATGATAAGGAAGAACTCAACACAATGAAAGACAAGGCCTATTGCTATGATTCTCGATCCTCACATGTAGGCCACACTAGAAAGATTTAGTCACTCATTCCAAAAATGCCTGATCAAGAACTCAAGTGTCTAGCACATGTGGAGCCTGAGGGTAGGAGTCATAAGGAAAGGGGAGAAGAATCTAATGAGAAACAAAATTTGCTGCTATGGAAATCCTTCCCAGGCCCACGAAGGGAGGGCAGAGTAAGAGTAACCGAGTGCACATTTCTTGTCCAGCCTGAGTCACCTTGTTTAACGCAGCCTTGTATCACTGTTTTCTGCTGAACTAAGGAGAAAGAAACATAAAAATTATGCATCACTTAGGCTACAAGTGATGTGGGAGAATTGTCTGTATTCTGTCAATCATATTTTAATAAAATGCTGATTGGTCAGGCAGGCAGTATAGGCGGGAAAGCCAGACAGGAAATAGAGGTGGAGCAAAGAGACTGGGAGTATTCTGGCAAGCAGGAAGCTCCCTCCAAAGTTCTGCCCAGACCACCGGAGAGGAAAGATGTAAGCTGCCCCACTGGAAAAGGTACTGAGCCATGTGGTTAATGTAGATAAGGATAATGGGGGTAACAAAAGTTATAAGAACTAATAAATAGTCTGACCTAATGGACCAATCAGCTTTATAACTTATAGAGATCTCTGTGTGATTGATTTTCTCTGGGACTTGCCGGCTGTGGGGTACTGGGTGGGAACAGATACCCCAACAAGCCGGCCCTCATGCTACATACAAGAACCAGTGTGTGTGTGTGCACGTGCATATGCTCATATTCATGCATGTGGGAGTATGTGGGCTTTGCCTGTGCATGCATGTACACATGTATGCATAGCCACATATACATATGTGCTTCTGCACTGGTTCATCTTTGCCACTGTTCCAGCCTCTGTCACCTCTCAGAACCTTATCTGTTAAATGGCTTTTGGCTGAGCTCTCTGTTTCTGCTCTCAGCCCGCACGGTCCCAGGAGAGAACAAGTTTATGGTCATTTATTCGGGAAGCGAAAGCAGAATTCTCCAGCATGCCTCTCCCATTTGTCCCCACGCCCATCTCCTGTAATAGTTTCCTGCCTCTTAAGTACCATCGTTCCTTTCTGTTAGGAGCCATCATCCCGAAGCCCCACTATCCCACAGTCCTTTGCTCAATCCCCATTTCTTCCATGAGACTCCCCTGATTTGAACCCCAGGTCTCTCCAGAACTCTTTGACTTCTACACATCTGTCACATACATGTACAGTGTGTAATGCCCCAGAGGGCTGTGAACATCATGAGGTTGAGGTGGGGGGAAAGATGTTGTTTTCTGTGGTCTGGCAGCCTCCACCTGACCAGATGCCTGAGTTTTGCTTGTTGAGTGAATGTCTGAGTATGTGGTGGGTCCCAAATACATGGATCTCCCCTCTGCATACGGTGTGAGCTTTGTTGAAAGAATGGATGAGTATGTGGAGGGCCCTGCATGGATGTCTCCTGTGCATGGGGGCTGGCTTGCTTCGGCTCTCTGAGAGGATTCCAGTAGTCCAACAATTCCTACCTAAGATTTCTACCTCTCTGCATTCCTGTGATGTACAGGCCCCCGGTAGTTCCCCACTTGGGTAAGGTGTGGCAGCCTGTGTCACCTGCCCAGCCTCGTGCTCTCTTCATTTCAGTCTTACTCTATGGAGCCTGAGAACTTAGCCCCAGCTCTTGACCCTGTGAGGGTCCCTAACTTGATGACTTTTACACAGGGTCCTGTTGAGAAATGCTTTCAGGTGGGGGTCTCTCCAACAGAGACAGAAAATAGGCCCCAGACAGGCTGGCCCAGAGCCTGGCCCATCACATAGCATGGCTGGAGACACCTTCCTAAACGCCATAATTTCTTCGGCGACTACCCACATCCGCCCCCACCCCAACACACAGAGAATCAGTGTTGCTGATGCAGAAACGAAAAGCTCATTTGTGGCTGTGTGCTCTCTGGGCCAGGTGCCTGTAAGTGGCTGCCCTTTGACGGAAGGGGTTCGCGGGGTGGAGAGAAAAGAAGGCGTTAAAGGAAATGGGCTCTCAAAAGTGGGATCCTCATGATGGGAGCAGCCTGCTGCTTTCCTCAGGCCCAGGTGGAATAATGAACCCTTGCTTGGGATACAAGAGAAGGTTGAAGATGCTCAGTTGAAAGGACCAATCACAGGCAAGGCACCTAGCGAGTCAGAGAAGGCATGGTCCTGAGCTCCTTTCTCCCCTTTGTCCACTGAATTCTTTGTTACCTACAACTTTGGGTAAACACAGTCCAGGCCAAAGATAGCTTTTTTTTTCCTTTGTACTTCTACTAGCTACTTTTGTGTCTTTGTAACCAATGTCTCACAGAAAAATCTTAAGGGCGGATGGTTTGGGCCTACAGTTTCCAAGTAATTTCAGTCCACTGTGCTGGAAACAGCAAAGTGAAGTGATTCCATCTGTGACTGCAGAATGAAGTAACTGTTCATAGCATGTTGGACCAGGATGCCCAGAAACCAGTAGGGAAGCAGTGATGGCCACAACCTGCAAAGCCTGTTTCCAGTGGTCTACTTCTGCCAATGAGGACCCACCTTCTAAAGGCTTCACAGTCTTCAAAATACCTGCCCCCTTCCAGGCTAGAGATGGAATGCTCAAGACAGGAACTCATGATGGCCATTTCAGTTTCCAACCATAGAACTGTCACAGAGCAGCTGATGCTGGGCCAATTATAAACAAAAAGACATTTATTCTCACAGTTCCAGTGGCTGGGAAGGCTGTGACCGAGGTGTCAGCACCAGGGGAGGGCCTTCTTCCCTTGTCAGCATACCACGAGGGAAGAAGATCACCACGGTGATTCTGAGCAAGGTGAGAGCAAGCTTGAGTCCTCATCCTGGGGAAGCCACATCATGGGAGCCCCACCTACATAACCCCATTACTTTGAAGTCCCACCCCCTAATGCCATCAGCATAGGAACTTGGAGACTGAGGTTTTAATCCAAAAACTTTGAGATACCGTGAGACCACTGCAGAGGCTGCAGGTGGCACCAGGGCACACCCATGCTGAGCAGGGCAGGTAAGAGGACAGTTGCCGGCAGATGAAATATCTGTTGCTCTGAACTCTTTCTCCTGTCTTGGTTTGTTCTATTTCTTTTCACTCCTTTGTTTAAGGCATATTATTGCTCTGTGATCCTGACCATGAACTCCTGACAATTGTTTGTCTCAGCTTCCCCAGTGTAGGTCTGAGCCACCATACTCGGCTTGGTCCCACACTTAAGAAGATCAAAGATCTTAGTACTGTTTTCTGAGCATCTGTGAGCCATACTCCAGTGATTCTTCTAGAACAAATCCCACCGCTTCTGTTCACGGAGCTACTTCTGAAGTAGGGCACCTCCATCCTGGAACAAGGTTCCCCTCCATAATAACCGGGGTTCGTCTCTGGTTCATGACGTCCACATGTGTACTGATGGGGTTTCTCACTTCGTTAAGTCATACAGTCATCTTCTGTGATGAGCTCAGTCGTTCGTACTGAGCCCAGTGGGATTCTGACCCAAGCTCCAGCCTTATTTTCTCTTACAGCACTGAGCAATTGTCGGCTGATTGCAGAGTGCTTGTGCTATTAACGTCAAACTCCAGCTATCAATAGAAAAAGACTTGCCTGTCCACTTTCCCTCTGCCCGGAGTTAGAGATGGCAAGAAATGGCCAATGGAAGAGGGGGTATCAAGCCCCTGCCCCCAGCTGCTTGCCGAGGCAGCTTCAGGCCTCTCATGAATTTAAAACCTGTCCCTGGCCAGTGAGTCTGGGTTTCAGTGTTTCAAGTTTATTTTCCCAGCAGGAGAAAAAGACATAAATAGCCTAATGTGTTTGTGCTCCATAGGGGACTTCACCTAGGAACTGGGACACTCCAGGAAGCCACCCACCTCCTAATGTGAAAAACCCACCCCCTTCCCTAGTGGGTGGGAAGGCCAATGGAGTGTGCCCAGGCTCCGGGACAAAGGCAGATTAGTATTCCCTATGAACCTCTTGGTCACACCAGACTGAAGTAGACCAGTGCTTCCAATATTGCATCCCCAGTAAGAAAGAAAATAACTGTGCAAGGCACCCTGTCACTCCCACTGACATCTAGACCCCTGCAGCTGTCACTGAGAGCTTCCTGCTCTTATGGGGGATTCCAGCGCCTTCTGTCTTCTTAGTGGCCAAGGTCTCTAGAAAGAAGACAGTCATATGATGTGGTTCCCAGTAGGAAGTCTGATGCTCCAGACAGTGTGGCTTGACCTCTATATGCAAGTAGGGCTATGAAGTTCATGTCCCCAAGCACCAGTTGTAGGAGCCAGAGATGGTGATCCATTGTGCATCCACTCCTCTGCAAGTCCTCTTAGATTCTGGTAGCTGCTCTTCCCTTCCCTGAATTCTTCAGACTCAGGCCCCAGGAAGGCCTCTGTCCATCCTAGACCCTGAAGCTTGTTACTCTCTTGAGTTCTTCCCTTACTGTGATGCCTTTAGCTATGGATATGTATTGGTTCTTCAGTGACACCGTGAAATGTGGACCATGCTTCCATGTAAGGCCTTGGTCCTGGAGACCCATTGGGGTTGGGTCAGTATGATCTAAAAGGCTGTGCTTCCACAGAATCCAAGAAGGCTTCTTCTCCCTAGGAACGTGATCCCTGCACCAAAGTCCATCTTCCTGATGGAGGAGAGAAAGGGTAAGGAAACAGAGGCCCTCCATGGAAACCATCATTCAAGAGACTTCCTTGGTTGAGGGCAGAGGCAGGAGCATGCCATGTTGGGGCCTGTCCAGGGAGAAGGTGTCCCCTTCTCCCCTGGGAAAAGACTGGCTCCTGAACTCCATTCCATCTTTAAGAAATGCAGACATTGGAGTCACTTTCTAAAAACCAACTTTAGAGAGTTACAAGGTTCCCCCCACCAAATTTTAAAGCCTGTTCTGTCAGCTCAGAAGTAACCACAATTTCTTCTTAATTATTAGGAAAGCAAAGGAAGGGACAAGTAGAGCCTAAGTCTGAAGTTGTTTGAAAATCAAAGGGCTCAGTTGAAAATCGAGGGCTGCTCTCTGCCCAGCCGTAATCTCGGTTTGGAAAATGAGAAATAATGAAATCAATTTCATCTGCATGGGTCAGGCACTCACACTGGCCATTTCTCAGCTCTCCTGGGTACAAAGAAAGCAAGCTTTCCTCATTGTCCCCACCTTCTCTGCCTTCCCTCAGATGAGGCGTCCGCTCTCCTGGCTGATGCCTAGACCTCGGCCAACCACTTCATCTCAGAAAGCGCAGCCTCACCGGTTCAGATGGGATCCTTTGGTGACAATTACATGCAGAAATGCAATCACTGAGCTGATTCCTGAATTCACCCTCAATTTCTCACATTTGCAGTTAACTTTATTTGGATGCTGGGGGTGGGCAGAGCTCTGCTGACGTGATGAGCAGATAGCCAGGGAAGCATGGCTCCTTTTAGCAACGGTGTCTAGAAAGGAGAGCTTATGCCAATCATCCTGGCTCAGTCTTACTTCACTTGGGTGTGTGGGAAACCCTGCTGACAGTAGTCTTTTCTACATTCCTCCACATGACTTGGGGTCAAAGTGCACAGAACTCAGTCCCTTAGAAATCTCCCAGAGTGAAGCCCCTCTGCTTGTGCTGTGTATGGTTTTTGTTCTTTCTTAGGAAGTCATGTTTTGTTGAGCCTAAGGGTACCCTGCTCTGTGTTCTGAAGTTTCAGAAAAAGCAAGAGCTGTGATTCTGTCTTCAGACTTAATTACACCGGGCTTGACAGAACTTGACAGTACCTGCCATGCCAATGGGAGAAGACAGCCCAGGCCATTCAGGTTGACCTGAAAGAGTCCCTTTGGCAAGACATGTCTTAATTTCCTACTCTGAGAAAAATTCTCCAACGCTGGGTCCACAGCTGGTGTGGGTTAAACTGTGTTCCCCCCAAAATATGGGTGAAATTTCTCCCCACATTATGTATAGATGTGACCCAATTTAGAAACTGGGTCTCTACAGAAGTAATCAGGTTAAGGTCAGGTTAAGACTGGAACACTAATCCAATGACAGTATTCTTGTTGGGATTTGAACCTTCTGACTCGTGAGGAGGAGTCTCCATTTTGATCAGGCAATGATTGAGTGATGTGGCCACAGTCCTAGAACACAGCAAAGGCAAAAGTTTCCATAAGAAGGAAGGCTTTTCCCCATGGTCAGAAAGGGCACAGCTCTACTGACAGCTTGGTCTCATCCACATGCCCCTTCAGAGCCGCGAGAGAATAAATACTTGCTATCTTAAAGCATTCAGTTTATAATATTTTGTCACAGTGTCTTGGGGGCACTGTAGAGGGTTCTTACTACCTCCTTCTGAACAGGAAAGGACGTCAGAAAAGTTCCCTAAACTTTGCCTCAATTAGCCAGGCATCAGAATTTTGGGTAGGAGGGAGCAGAAAAAGAGCTAACCTAGCAGATATACACTAGCTTATTGCATGTATCCCATATGTAAAAGGAATGGCGGGCTGCGTTTCCACCGCCTGGATCCCGGCTAGCTTACACCCGAAATAATTACATGGAAACTGTATTCATTTAAACACTACCTGGCCCATTATCTGTAGCATCTTATTGGCTAACTCTCTCATATTGATTCAACCAATTTCTAATAATCTGTATCTCACCACGAGATGGTGGCTTACTGGAAAATATTCAGCATGTCTGACCTGGCAGCTAGCTGCATGGCGTCTGCCTCATTGCCTTCTTCCTCCCAGCATTCTGTTCTGTCTACTCAGCCTATCTAAGCTGCTGTCCTATCAAAAGCCAAGGCAGTTTCTTTATTAACCAATGAAAGTAACACATAGACAGTTAACCCTCCTCCATCACCCATACACAGGGATACACACAAGATCCTCCTCTGTTCTGGTTTCTCTTGAGTCTCCTCAAGTCCTTCATCTTCTTGCTCCATGTATGATGAGCTTCTTAACTCTGTTCTCCACCCAGGCCTGGGGGCAAAACATTAGCAGAGAACTTAGTATGTACTGCCTTCCACTCCTCCATCTGGGTGATTGGACAGACGATGCTGAAAAAGTCACAGATCAGAAAGATAGTGTCAACATTGGCTGCTATCTTAGAACCTCCAAGGGAGAACTCAAACCTCTCTTGAATCCTGGTCCCAAAGCCTTGCTTCTGTCAGATTTAGCAGCAGCCTTAGGTCCTTCCTCCCCTACTGGTACTGCTCAGGGGCTGTCACCTCTGCTGTGTCTCTGCCCCCCCATTCAGACTCTTTAATAATGTGTCTGTATCTCATGACTCCATGTTCTTCTCTAGTTCCTGTTCCACTGCAGTGCTAAGCCTTCCCACAAACTAGTTCCCTCTGCTGACTCTGGTTTACATCTTTAAAAGGATCTGATTCACTCAAGTTAATTATTCTAACGCCTTTGCAGCTCCTGTTTGTAGGCAGGAGCTGCTTCTTCATTTCCCGGCTACCCAGACCCAAAATAATCACACAGAAACTGTATTGTTACAACACTGCTTGACCTATTAGTTCATGATTCATATTGGTTAGCTCTTATATCTTAAATTAACCCATTTCTACTAATCTGTGTATCACCACAAGGTTGTGGCCTACAGGTAAGGTTCTGTTCGGTGTCTGGCATCTCTCTCCTATGGTGGCTACATGGCTTCTCCTTGACTCTGCCTTCTCTCTCCTCCTCCATCTGCTTGAAATTCCTGCTTTGCCCCGTTCTGTGCTGAATCAGGCCCAAAGTAGATTTTTCATTAATCACTGGTATTCACAGCATACAGAGGGGAAATCCCACATCACCTGTCCTCTCCCTTTGGGCTCACTCACCCCGAATACAATCAATTTATTTCTGATTTGTCCTTCCAAGGTGCACTTTGCATCCCACAGAAGTCCATCCTCTACTGAAGACCCCCCAGCATTCCTGGTGTTCCCCCGGAGCTTCATACCACAAATTCTCTCTCACATTTCCCTGTGGGGCCTCTGGGGGCTGACTATGGGTTCACTGGTTCCCTGAAGTTCTGTTTTTCCTGGCTCCCCACAGCCAAGCTTACTCCTCCCTCTGCCTTCCTTCTGCTCTTTTTGCTCACTGCTCTATCTACAACCAGCTGCTTAAGCATTCAGGTTTCTGAGGCAAGCTTGCTATCCCTGCTACTGTTCTTTTAAAAGTTCCTGAAAAGCTAGGCCTGGGCCAGGTAGGTGGGGCACTACTGCCACCCTAGCACTTGGCGATCTTAGAATCAGGAATTCAGGATCACTCTTAACTACCTAAAGAGTTCAAAACCAACCTGGGCTACTTGAGATCCTGTCTCAAAACATGAAAACCAAACCCCAAAACACCCCAGTATTGCTGATGATAAAATTTAAGGCCCATGCTCCTCTGTCTTCCTACAAAATTAGAGCCTCTTGTCTCCGACAGGATGAAAGGAAAAGCTTGTAGAGGCACAGCTTTGGCAGCCCATCTCCACCGCATGGACCAGCCTGCCCACTGAAGACTGTAAACACCTGCCTAGGTAACTTCCAGCCTTATTCCACGCCAGCCTTCAAAGTGACACGTTAAAAGGAACACAGTGCAAAGCAAGTAGATTTGTTTGGGGAGCTCAGGGACCCTGCAAAGTGGGCTCTCCTCTATGATTGCAGACACACCAGGCCAGGTTGAGGTCCCTGCAGGCTCACGGAGGTACGTGGGCAGTGCTCAAATGTGCCTTCTTTGGCAATCCAGCGATGTGGAGTCTAAATCTCCACGGAGCAGTCCTGCAAGGGTGTGTCCCTGAGCCGGATCAATCCCTCATGCTCAGCGCTCTGCTTCTGTTTCCACAGTCAGCCCAGGGCTCCATGATGGATATGTTACATCTAAAGTTCACTCCCCTCATTTCACTAATGGATTCCCTCATGTATCATGAGCCATCTTCTGTTGCCTAATGCCTGGCTAAACAGTCCATCTTCTGAATGTATGTCAGCCACATCATTCTTCCTTCTTGATGCTGCCCCAACACAGCAAAGCCAGCAGACATTACCTCCCTGTGTCTCCCAATGTAGCATACAAGAATGTGTTATCAATGAGCCTGCGAGCAGGGCTCTGCTGGCAGCTCCCAAAGCATGGCATCCCCAGCTCCTTGTGCTCCCAGGAAGATCTCCTGCCCAGAAGGACATGGACCAAGCTTCCCTGGAAAGATTTTTCTGTTTCCAGAGCACTAGACTCAGGATCACAGCAGACCCAGCAGCTCGGGCACTTAGCCTCCCGTGCTACCACATGCTTTGCTCCAGAAGCTGATTAGTAAACAAAACAACTAGGAACACAACGACCTCCACGGGGACCATGGGCACAAAGACCAGGAAGAGTTCCCATCTCATTTCCCACAGTCAGATACTCTTTACACAAGTTTGTGGCAGCCAACCTCATCGTGTTATTTTAACAGTGAAATACATGAGCACAGCTTAACCCTCTTGATCGTGTTGATGTGTACAGAGGGCTTGGTAGCAGCAATGAGGACAGACCTGCTACTGTGGAGCCATCATGGAGATCTGGTCCAGAACACCATTGTTCATTTAAATCACGAATTAGAATCATTCTCTGCTGGAAGCTCAGAAATAGAGTCACAGCAGCCCAAGGTCACACCCTCTACCGCTCGTGGCCCCTCCCCACTCTCCTGCTCTTCTGGCTTGCTCCTGGTCTCTAATGGCACTTGCTGCCCCTCGTTCTGTTCCCTTATTCTGCTCTCTCCCATCACACTGTCTTCAGAGCCCAGGAGAAAGGCTCATCTGCTAACTCCTTCAGTTGCTTATCACTCTCTTGGTCTGTTGCTCTACACACAGAGGGAGGACACATGGATCTCTCAGGGTGAGTTCTGAACTGTGAGGAGGTTTCAGCTTTTCTAGTACCTACAAAGTCCATGGGCCATCCCCCACCGCCACCCCATGGACGGATGAAGACTCCTCGGAGCTAATGGCACATGTTTCAGATGGATTCTTAGTATTGGGGCAGAAGACCTCGGTCAGTATAAAGGCAGCCAGGCAAAGAGGGACAGAATTCTTTCCTGGTCAGCCTCTAATTCTATTCGGGTCGTTCACGCACCTATACTGGGGAGGACAACGGGCAGACATTCACAGACGTGTCTGCAGGCAGTGTGGTTTGACTAAACTCCCGGGTGCCACATGTCTGTCTCAGGTTGGTGCTTACAATTAACCGCCACAGACCGCCAACCTGATTGTATCAGAGCAGGAGATTTGGGTGCCTCGGTGACAGCAGATAACATGACTGGGCACCTGATATTCTGAAGCCACAGTGAAAGATCCTTAAAGCACTTGGTAACTATGAGGTGACACTCTGCTCGTTCTGTGAGGAGATGTTGCAGCTCCCTGCAGACACACATGAAGTCAGGCTAACACCAGGCTCCTTGTCCTCCACAGGCATTGCAATAACTCTTGGGTAGAAAAATAAATATACTTCTGAAGTTGTATGTGTCCTACCCTTTCTGAAATAAAAATCTTACTTTTTTATGAGAAGAAAAAAAGATTGGCCTTTCAAAGTCAAACCAAACCAGGACCGTGGTTATGCCGTTCACAAAGACATTAGCTGCAATGTGATGACACGTCTGTGTCCCAGAACTCTGCAGTGGCCAGCGGTGGCTGCTCTTCCCCGCGGGAGGTGGTGTTCAGAGAGCCTTCACTAAGTTGCAAGGGGCAGAGCAGAAGAGGCAGGGACGGGACTGGAAACCCTCTGAGAATCTGTTCTAATTCTTCACCATTTGCGAACACTACTTAGAAGACAACAGACCAATCAATCACAAGCAATTCTCGTTGAACTCCATGTTGGGAATAGGCAAACTGTGTTTTCCTTCTGCATCTCTTTTCGTGAACTCAGCTTTTAGCTTTTGGGAGATCATTGCTATACCCTAATTCCCAAAGTTCTTGACTTGAGGACCCTGCTTCTCTGCACGATCAACATGCCCATCACGCATCACCAGTTAGCTTTCCAAAGAAGCACTCCCATGATCCCTGAGCAACCTGAACCAAGAACAAAAACCAAGGTCTTCCTTCAATAATCACTGAGCATAGGACAACATGCATGCTTCAAACATGCTAGGGAGCCAGACGTGATGCTTTAGGCCTGTAACTCCAGCACGTTGAAGGCTAAACCAGATGGGTTGCCATGAGATGAGCTTTATCCTTAGCCACATACCAAGTTCTACGTCAGCCTGGGCTACAGAGCAAGGCCCTATCTCAAAAAAGCCAAACAAAGCAAACAAAACCGGAATAAGTGGATTCAAATATGGCCCTTTGGAGATCTAAGCAGCACCTAGAACTCGTGGAAAAACATTTCAAGTGGAGCTAGATTGCTCCAGGTATCAGAAGAGACAGAGGTTGAAGATTCTTAGGCAAAGAGCGTGGATCTGCAGGGAATGTCACAGTGCCCAGAGTCTCGTAGATACTGTATCAGCCCAGTGCTGGTCAAGGCCCAGTTGCCCAATGCTAAGTTGAAGGCTGCAGAGGGAGGGCCTGCCCAGCACTAGCTTGAATTCTTCACATGGATCTGGAGAAGTGAGGAGTCTTTCCCTATGTTGCTCTCAGAGACCTCATGGGGCAACAGGAAGTCAGTCGTGCGGGAGAATTTATACTATAGGAGTTGGTAGATGTGAGAAGTTAGCATTCCCGTCTGTTCCCTCACTCAAGCTGGTTGTTAGACTTACCTTTTCCTAACAGAAAACAGCCAGGCCAATGCGCCATACCACTGCATCTTCCTCTTGGATCTTGGATTCTGAGCCTTTATGAAGAGCTTTCCTTCTTTGAAGACCAGAAGAAACGAGGTCATATATTTGTTCTCTCAATTTCCGGTTGGTCACTTACATCATTTGAAGAGAAAGATGGCTCGGCCCCAGGGCCACTGGATGACTTAAGTTAGGGACACAGACAACTCGGATCCTGTCAGTTATGTAGCAGCTTGCTAAGGAGAATGCTTGCGCTCAACCTTGTCTCTGCAAGTCTTGAAGGAGTTTCACATTCAGGGATGCTGAGTGGAAATCAGAGGACCCCAGTTGCTGTCGTGGTGCTGTGAGGAAGCCAGCCAGGGCTACTCTGGTGCAGGGATATCCCTTCTTACACTTCCAATGAATTCTTTATTTCCAAAGACTGAATAGGAAATAGGAAGGGGGGGGGCAAAATCAAGGGCTAGAAAGGATGCCTGACCTGGTGAAAATCTTCATTTAAGAGCTTATTCCCAGGAGGTTCACAGAGACTAGGCACTTAGGGAACATTTTATTACCCTGCTCCTCCAGAAAATGCAAGTAGTGGTGGAGGTGTCTCTTGCCAGACAAAAGCTCTTGCTCTCCTGGAGAATTAAAGATTGAATATAGAAGGATCTAGTGCTTCTGGTTTTCTATAACTACAAACAAATGAAAAACTCATTTCAGGTTTGGAAATGGGGTTGACAGGACCTTCTCTCAGTATGGTCCTCCCACAGAGTCTTCAGTGCCTCTAGCTTTCCCCACCATGCTGGACAGTTCTGGGTCTTGACCTTGAAAGGTTACACATATTTGGCTTGATTTTGGATTCCTAGTCTCAAATCCTGAGCAAGATTGCTTCCTGTATCCCAATGGCCACATCTAACACCCCCATTCAGCTAGAAGAAGCCGATCTAGATCTGATGCCACCCTAATTCCACGATGACTGTTAGGGTCACCTCTTCAGAGAGTGGGGTGATCAGAATCAGAGGTAGAAACTGACCAGGCAGTTTAGGACAAAAAGACCTAGAAGAAAAGTAACTAGTTTCTCTTTTGACCTAAAAGCCCTGACTATCCTGGGGCCTCTTGGAAGTTTCATCCCTGCCAGAGGTTAGAGAGATACCAGGAGTGTTTGGGGCTCTGATTCCTAAATGATTGTAGGGTTGCCCTTCAGAGGAAGCCAATGTCAGAATAGCAGAGATGGCCATTAAGAAACAATCATTTGTGGTCAAGAAAGGAAGCCCTCTAACCTGGTGAATGCCCAGGGTTCTAGTTAGACGGAGTCAGTGACCTGGCCAAGAGACTACCCAAAGGAAGGTGGGCTCACCTTAAGTCTTGATAGAGATAGATAGAATAAGGTTTCCTTTAATGTTTTGATATTGTACTTTTCCTTCCCAGAGTTCCTCCCCACTAGTGCAGTTCTTGCAAATTGAGTAGTCACAGGGGTCAGCTGGCTCTGCCTGCCTTTCTACATCCTGCCTAAGAGAAATGCAACCTTTCCTTTTAATTCTTTCTTTCTTTTGAATGCTGACTGGGAGCTAAGTCTTCTTTTCCTCGAAAGCCACCTTCTTGCCAGGCGGTTTGTCCGCAATGTGTCTGACCTCCACGCTGACTTAAACAGAATGGCTTTCCCCGCTTCTTCCCTCCAGTCTCCTCCTCCAGACAGCTACAGACATCTATGGTTTATCTCCACTTTGTTGTTTCCTTTTAAATTTTAGTAAAATCATCCTTCCGCCTCTATTTTTTCTTCTGTAAAGGGGGATGATAATGAACAGGAGCCACAGGACTATGTGAGTTCTGAGTGAGCTGGTGCCTCTAAGAATGGCATGCAAGGGTTCCAGGGCTGACTGTGCCACTTCAGCACAGCCTGGTAAACTCAAGAGCTGGATAGACAGCACCTCTCCTGTAGAACATAAATATGAACCTCGCGGCCCGTCTCACAAATGCTGAGGCTGAGCTCCTGGGTCTCAGTGGACAGAAATGTGCTTCTACTTATATGACCCCAGTTTCCTTCCTTAAGCCATCACGGAGGTTCAATTACAAGTTCATCCAGGCCTTAGAGGCTGTCTGTACTTTCAAAGGCAAGCTTCTCCTCGGGAAGTTTCCTGAATGACAGCCACTCCTTTCCTGCATCATTTCCTCCTTAGTGAATCAAAGTGTGTGTGAGGGAACAGCGGAGAGCAGAGGAAAGGTTCTGGGACATCAGCTGTGTGAGAGCTACCCCAGTTGTCTCTGGATTCCACTGATGCCTCGGTTAGTACTCATTTGATAGTCTTCTATAAATCAACAACTTTGAACGTAAATGGATTTCCTAAATAGTAAAATGTGTGTCATCACCTTATATCAAAAGCCATTAGCTCTTGGCAAGACTAAAAGACAATAAATAATGAAGACATATGTATGTTCTTGAGTGACTAAATTGTGTATGCGCACATATATTATTTATCAGCCTTGGGCGTGTATATTGGTGATGACAATTAATATCAATGTTACATGATGTCACATCTTGTTTGTGCTTAGCCCAAGCTCTGTGCTGGGAAGAGGAGTAAAGAAAGATGGGATGGTGGAAGAGGCAGACAAGGGAGAGGGGGAGAGGGAAGTCTGCACTTTTCCTGGTAGACAAAGTCAACCTGAGGAAGTACACCTCATAGGTAGTGCCATAAGACAGACAATGACAGGATCTGGTGAGACACACGGACTAGGGGACCTGAGTAAGAGACAGATAGTTGCTCACAGATGTCTCTTAGAATGATAGCCGTCAAAAAAAACACATGCAGGGTGCTCAGAGGACTGGCTCTTAAGTCTGCTTCTTTCTACTAGGAGTGTAAAATGTCTTGAGCCTCTTGGTTCTGTCCACTAGCGGACTATGGGAGTGGATTCACAGAGCCTCATTGAGTCTGGAAGAGGAGCGGTTCTACAGATGTGCTGTTGGGGACTTGACGGAGGATTCAATGTCATGAGCCTAGCAGGACAGCACACGATGCTGAAGCGAAGGCCAGCCTTTGGCTCCTCTGACGTTCTGGATATTGAGATGAGGCGGCCATGTGTTGTGTGCTTTTGGGGGCTGGGGAGATGAATTAGTTATCATTAGTCGTAGCTGGACTTTCAATTGATTCTTCATGTAGACTCAGTTCACAGTATCTTATCGGAGGGTTTCAGAAGACAGTTCCTCATGGAGGACTAGCAGCGGCACCCAGAATGGGTGGCTTTAGGGAGTCCGTAGCACCAGAGCCTGGGAGGAGAGCTGGCTTCTGGCTCGAATGCAGGTTAAGTAAGCAACCTGCAGAGAAAGGAAAGCCTTCAACCCCTATCCCGTTGTTCTAAGTGAGGATTGATATAGTTTATCCTGTTGGCAGAGGAATGGGTCAGAGGTGGCCTTCTTCACTGCTGCTGGGACCGTGAACAGAAATTCTGATATGGGAGGGCCAGGCTCCTGTACATGTTCTCTTAACCACATGTAACTATGGTTCCGGATATGATAAAAACTTACTGTTCCTATTCTGTGAGATAGCCACTGGACTCAGGAGTAGACATGTAGATCTCTGCAGGTAGACAAATGGAAGCCTAACTTGTTTAAACTTGGGCCAAACAGACAGGAGCCGACACGTCTCAGGTTTGTAAGGAAGCAGAAATCCTATGATCCCAAGGACCTATGGACAGGGTAATGAAAGTTTCTACACTTATGGTAAAGCTATTATGTCACCTTTCACTATCCAGAATGTTTAATGGGCTTAGAGTATTAGTGGTGACTTCCCAAATACTTCTAAATATGTATAGTTATACTTGAGGTGAAGTCAAGTCCTCAGAAATGAAGTAGTTGCATACCTGAGCCCAAGGCTGGTGTGTCTATCATGGGGACACCAATAACCTCTGTCTGTGGCCATTGTTCTTAAAAGCTTAGATGCCACAGTCAAGAATGGTGTATAATATTAAGGACTTTTTTATCAGAATAAATTCCATCTAATCAGAATTAATTCATTAATTATCAGAGCCCAGAACTCTCCAGAACCTATAACATGGTGGCCAAATCTACACCCAGGAGCCCAAGTCATCATGCAAATTTTTCCATGAGCCCTGAGGGTAATCCCCACCCACCATCAACCATCAACAGCGACTCTGGATCTTCAGTGATCAGGCTGTTACAGGGAGGAAGGGGTCGTGCTTAACTAGGCTACTGCTCCAGAGTGGTTTCTCCTAAGATGTGTATCCCATCAGGGGAGATGGGAAACTAATCCATGACCATAATCTTGGAGTTTGTGCTTCAGATAGTGAAACATTTTGTCTAGGAAAACATGATACCGAGCAATCTGTTTTAAAAAAAAATGGAAAATATGAGTAATACTTAAACACATATTTTTTAGGATGTGGTTTTCCAAATGATCAATGTGTTGAATACAAGGTAAGGATAATGTGAATAGAAAAAGACTTCCAGGAAGAGAGAGAAAGAGGTAAAAGAAGCAATGGGAGGGAGAGAGGGAGTGAGAAAGGGAGAGAAGGAGAGAGGAAGTGAAGGATGGTAGAAGGAGGGAAGAAGGAAGGAAGCAAGGAAAGAAGAAAGGAAGAAAGGGGAGTGAAGAAGAGGGAGGGTAGGAGAGAGGGAGGGAAGGAGGGTAGAAAGAAGGAAGAAGGAAGAAAGGAAAGAAGGAAGGAGGAAGGAAGGACGGAAAGAGGGAGTGAGGGGGAGGGATGCTAGAAGGGAGGGAGAAAGGAGGGTAGAAGGAAGAATGAAGGAAGAGAAGGGGGAGAGAAAGGGATGTGGGAGTGAGGGAGGAGGGGGAGAGAGAGAAGGAGGAAAGATGGGAGGGAGAAGAAAGAAGAAAGGAGGGGAGCGAGGGAATGAGGGCATAAGGGAGGAGGAAGTAAGAAGGAAGAAAAGGAAGAAGAAAGAAAGGAAACAGAGAATGTGGGACGGAGAGAGGGAAGAAAAATAAAGGAAGGGAAGGCGGGAGAGAAGTGGGTATGGGGAGGAAGGGAAGTAGGAAGGGAGAGAGAAAAGGGGATAGTTTGGAAAGAGGAAGAGAGAGAAGGAGGGAAAGAGGGAAGGAGGGATGAAGGGAAGAGCTCTGGGGCCTCCTACCCAATAATGTGAGGTCAGGCCCGGAGATCAGTGGTGTACAGTTTCTGTTGAGTCTGGGAATGGGTATCTGGTGGGCAAGGAGCCCCTTTCTCACCAGGGAGCAGGTATTTTCCTTGAGGAGCTTGTCAGTTTCTGTTCTTTCCACTGCTCCTGAGTCGGGGATACCAGAGAAGTTTCCCCTCATTAGGAAACCCTGTGGGAACTATTGTCTCCCTCAGGTGAGAGCAGAGGCCTCTGAAAATGCTCGGGGACTACAGAATCTTAAATACTAAAATTAATAACTCTTTTGCTCTTGGAAAAGCAGAATCTAATTACCTTCTTGTCAGTTCAAGTAGCAGATGAGGAAGAGGAAATAGGAGGAGAAGCAGATGAAAACCGGCCATAGGTGCGTTTATTGAAAGCTCAATTTTCTGCCTCTTCCTGGTGGTCGTATTTCTTCCTTCTCCGGGGCATTTTCAGTTACTTCATTTATAATAAATAACCCTTAAGTATATCCTGCCTTTGCTCTCCAGACAGACTCAGAAATCACATGAAAGTACCACATGAAAAATTTTGTCTTAGGAAAGGGAATGATATTTCTTTCTCTAGAAGTATGACTCGGCACCAACGTGGTACTAGGTCCCATCACCTTGTCTGGATGCCATGGAAACCTGTGGGAGCTGGCGGGCAGCTTTGCTCCAGCTGCAGTGACCACCACACACATCACTGATGGTAGAAGGATTTTAGAAAAAGAGAAGCCCTTCTCCATCAGGCCTTTCAGTACGTTGGCTGCTCTGGGGACAGCTTCAGAGGAGTGCCTTGTTACTCATCAACGTTCTGTAGACATAGTGGTCCTGAAAGCCAAGTTTACTTGGAGCAATTATGCATGGGCTCTTGGATGATAGATTAGCCACTGGGTGACTTCCATGTGGGGCCGCCTTTCAGTTGTCTGTGCTCCAATGCCCAGACTGTCTTATAAATTTTGTGGGTTTGGATGGATAAGATGGTGTGATGGTTTATGGGGACTGTCAATTTGGCAGGGTCTAGAAACACTGTAAAACCGAATCTCTGGGCATGCCTATACAGTATTTTCTAGATTCAATTAATTGAGGTGAAAAACCCCATTTCAATGGCAGGAACAATGGAAACAGAAAAAGAGGAAGTTAGCTGAGGACCAGTGTTCATCACTTGCTGCTTCCTGACAGTGGATATGTGACTTTAGCTTCCGCTACCTTGGTTTCCCCGCTATGATGGCTGTGCCCTGCAACTGTGAACCAGAGTAAACTCTTCCTTCCTTAAGTCTTCCTTCTGTCTGGTGGTTTGTTACAGCAACAAGACCAGGAAGTAATAATTATGGAGACATAGAAACAGAAAGAAGCCATTGAGAAGGCTTCTAACTGATCCCATTCCATATGTCACTGAATGCTGGTAATGCTCCAAAGGAAACTCAGGTCGTGTATGGAGTCTACAGTGTCTACAGACTCCAGTGGAGATATGGGGGGAGGGGCATATGGCCCCACTTTGCTTCCTGACACTTCATGTTGACTGAAGAGTGGGTAAGACCAATGCATCACCAGGACACTCAGAGGCTGCGAGGTACTGCCCTTCCTTTAGATGGGAGTGCCTGTGCTCAGTGCCTTCCTCGTCTTTGAAGGAGTGGCACACTACGAGGCTATCTTGACACTGCAGGGTACTCATGTGACACCTGGAGTGAAGAGATTAAGGACAGAGATCCCATCGCTGGGGCTGGACAGGAGTGCAGGATGACGGAGAGGCTGATACAGATTGGATAGTAGACGACGACCCCTGATCTTAGTGTTTTTCATGTTTTAATTCAGTTCATGCTCACAAGACCTCAGACATGGAAAGTTACTCTTACTATCATTTCACAGATGAGGAAACTGAGGCACAATGGAAGGAGTAATGTCTTTAACGCCACAGTGTTGATTTCTTGTTTTATTGCTATGTCAAAATACTTGACAAAGGGAACATGAGAAAGGAAAAGGTCAGTTTTGGCTCACAGTTTGAGTTGATCGTCCATCATGGTGAGAGTGAGCTGGAGGTGAAGATGGCTATTGTTTCCATGTACTTAGTGCTGGGGTCTTCAGAAGACACGTGAGAGTGGCTTAGGGTGCAAGTGGTCCCCTGCACAAAGGTGCTTTAGTAGTTGATGTCTGTATTCCAGTCACTGTAGAACCACTGGGGCCTCAACGGTCTCACCCACACCTCAGGATAGGTAGCCTGTCTACCTTCTAGGTACTGCCTCCTGGGCATGGGTCTTCTGGCAACTGTTGTTGTGGGCAGATTCCCCTGGGTTATGCTATCCTGGACAGGCCCTCCTGGGCACTGCAGTCCTGGGCAAGCTCTCCTTGGTACTGCCGTCCCGTGTACTGCCATCTTGGGTAGGTCCTCTGGGGCAGATCTTCTGGGCACTAATGTTCTAGGAAAACCTTCCTTAAGCATAGTCTTCTTAGGTCTCACCCTCCTAGGTATTGGATATCCTGAGCTTCCAGGCAGATCGGGAATGTTCATCTCTGGAAATCAAGGCTGCACAGTTCATCCCTCAAAATCCATCCACTGAAGACCTGGAGCTGCTAGTCCACCCCTCTCCACCCATCACCCTCCAAACGGTGTTGAGGACAGAAGGAAGGGAAACCTGGTAGCCAGCAGAAGGTGACTTAAAACCTGCAGTTGTTCAGAGGAAAAGTGACTCCTACATACATGCATGTGGAGGCGTCACCTCCTCAAGGCAAATAAATATTTGAGAGTGGTTATGAACCCAGAAGACTTGCAATCATCAAAGAAAAGCACCCTGCAGAAGGTTGCATTTACAGGTTCATGAGAAAATAGAGGGTACCCTTATCCACTGGAAACTGGGCCTTTTAAATCCAATGGCATCTAGGCCTTTCATGGTTCTGCCCCGGCTACCCTCCACCGACCCTCCACAGGGGAGTGGGCTGCAGAGCTGGGTTTCGCTGAAGCACGCATACCTTCCCTTCTCCTGGAAACAGAGCTTATTCTACGCCACACAAGCTGTTCCCACTTGCTTTATGTGAATAAGGGAACTGGTCTTGGCAAGCTGAGGTTGAGGGCAGGATGGTAACACACATGTCAGTGAAGACAATCCTTGGGAGCCACCCCCACATGGCATGTGGACCTGGGGCAAAGTGCCCACATTTGCCTGGGATCTACTCATTCAGCCAGCACACTGTGCTCTGCAGCCCAGTGCCCAGCATTCACACTGTAAACACATACCAGGCCCTTCCTTTCCTGCATCAGGGTGCCTAGGACATTTCTAAAATAGTTTTGAGTTTTACTAACCCCTTCTCCAGTGTTCTGCCTCTTATATGGCTATGAGAAGTCAGGTTGATACTACAGTGCAAATGCAGGGCTTAGTGCTTCCAGGAAACTTGGTAATATATGTGACAAGGGTCCACTACAGAACAGAGAACCTGGGAAAGCCATTATGGTCAGGGTCATGGTCACTTCATAATTAGCTAGCCTCATTAATTCCTCAGTGCCACATGTGCAGAAGGGGTAGACACAGTAGGCCTGACAAACAGAGTGTTCTGTATGGCTCACACAACGCCTGAGGTTTTATTTTTCCAATTTATTCTAATTGTTTAAAGCCATTAAAACGATACCATAAACTAAGCAAGAAGTAGCCTGTAGCATCCATTCTTCTAGGAACCAATCCAAAGCCTGCATCTCTTCATAGTCTGTGAGGTGAAGCAGGAACTTAGGAGAGTTCATGATGAAGTCATCTCTCACAGGCAGAGTCAAGGACAATGTTGCTGAGATGCCCAGGGCTCACCAGAGAGAGATGGCTGTTTGTACCCAAACTTGCATTTGGCAAACTTTATAGGAAGTAAACCTGGGGGTCCTCTAGGATCAGTATCCTTATCCCAATGAACACTGGTGTTCCTCTTGACCCATACTGGATGACTGGTCAGTGGGAAGTGGTGGCCTTGTCCACCCGTCCTTTCAAGAGGGGTTTGTAAGCCTCAGCTGGGAACAAAAGGCCCTACCAGTGAAATACCTAAAACCCAGATGCCATATCTGATGCTCTGGCATTTGGCACAAAACAGAGGGCCTGCTGCTCAGCTACTCCAAGTTATGATAGGATCAGCAGCCCTTCCTGCTCATGCTTGCACAGAGAGCTGTGCTTCCCATGCACCCTTTGAGCGTGAAATTCTGCTCCCTATTCCCTCCTCCACAGCAGACCTGACCCCAGTTCAAACCACGGAGTGAGCTGTGGACCCCTGTCACCCTTGTGTAGCAATAGGTTTTTGTCCCCACTCTATTCTCAAAATAAGAAAAATGATCTCAGACCACCCTCCAGCAAGATGTGCTCCTGTCCTCTTGTGGCTATACAGCACGCCACCTGCAGTGTCAGCAACTCATCCTACCCCTGAGCATCCTACCCCGGGACCCTCCGTGGCACGCTGTCAACCTGGGACTGACAAATTGTGCACAGTCTGTGGCCATTCCTGTGACCTTCAGTGAGCCTTGCTTCAAGAAGCAGCAAGGAGGCAACCAGAACACCCTGCTACTACAGGCATGAAAGAGCGGAACACCAGAGTCCATTACACGATCAGCACTTCCAAGGGAGTCCATTACCAAGGCCCAGCTCAGCTCATCCATTCTTTTCCAATCTGATTCATACCAAACAAGAAATCCCTCAGCTCCTCAAAGCACATTGTCTACACCAGTAAACCTGAAGTCCTGTTTTATGGGCAGAGCTTATTCAGATGAGGAGAACCAGCTCTGCCTGTCCGAGTGGATTGCATTCAGTGGTGGGCATCTCATAGCACAGAATTCACACACAGCAGGAACACATCACTTGTTTCTTTGAGCCTCCCTTGGGCGTCTGCATTTCTGAGTTCATTTGGTTGCATTTCGTCTTAGCTCATTGCGATATGGCAGCTGCCTTTCAGGACTTTGATCATGGCTATCAGGCACGGCACATTAAGTTTAGAAAGCATATGTGAAACTTGAACTTCTGATTAAGTGAGTCCTCCAGCATCCTGGTATAGCCTACTTTCTGATTCATGGCCACGAAGTTGGCCATGTTATCTGCATTGATTTTGGGAGAGATGGATTCATAATCTCCAACTCTTGGTGTGACTGGATGGCCACTCTATGGGTTTAAAATGAAGCACTACTCCCTCAAGGGGGAGGAAGGGGTGGGGTACTCATTGCCTGTTGGTATCCATTAAAACAGAGGGAAAAACCACCAGCGAAGCCCATCCCACATTTGTGACTCAGGGAGGGATTTAGAAAGTGTTTCAAGTCATCAACTCCACAGCTGGGTTTTATGCAGCACTTGGTAATTAAAATGCGTACCTGTAATAGCCATGGGCAATGGAAATTTCGAGATAGTCATTAGAGTTGCCTCTTCCTTATTCATTTATTCAGGAGATTATTTTCACAGCAATGCTTCTGAGGGAAATTTTAAGATCATTTAAAAGAAATGAAGACAGAATCCAGGACACACACTGCTGAGTGTTGGAGCTGTCCTCTCTTGGAGTCGGGGCACTATTAACAATCATCTGGCTAACAAATCCAGCTCTGTGGACCCCTGGAACCCCTCAGCGCTACATCTGAGGCCCCAAGGGAAGGATGGCCACCTCTTCCTTACTGTGCTCTCTCCTCATTGCCCTCGTTCACACCGGCCCTACTTACAGGTGTCTGCTCTGTCTCCTGAGTTCACGGAATATTTTCATTTAGATGCTCCTCTGTGGGGAATGCTTGTAAGCTACTGAGCATCCTGCCACACCTGGGACTCAGCCTCATTTTATTTCCGACAGCCAAGGACTAACGGAAGTTTGACGACTTGACTTCCCCAGGTTGCCAGCAGACAGCAGCTAGAAGCAGTGCCACAGCCTGGCAGCTCAAGCTAGGATCCTGTCTGGTTTTCACAAGGCGCATCCCTCCCGTGACCCATGAGATGTCTGTGTATTCAAACATCCAAAGCCGAACTGCTACGTAGCGCCCTTTCCCTCCTATAGCATAGTAAAATCCCCCATTCAAAGCCTTATTTGTGGATTGTGCGGAGGAACTGCAGTCCCCTGGGTGAGAAATGGCATCAGTGAACAGTGCCACAGACCCGGGCCTTTCTGCCTGATACCGGCCTTCTGCTTGGAAAGATTCTCTTCAGAGTGAACCACCGTTTCTTACCAGGAATGCCCTGCATCCCACCCCCGGCAGTCAGAGCCCCTGTACCTTCAAGTTCTAAGCAGCAGCCTCCATCTGCCTTTCTGCAAGTCTGAGACTCCTGCGCTCTAGGCGTGTGATACATTCTGCATGTTCTTGTCCCCCTTATCTGTCTATTGTCAGTTTATTTCATAGACTAAAATTATTGGACCTTCAGAGGGAAAAGACTAAATTTAAAACCCCCAACAGCAGCATCTTAGATCACGGAAAGACCATTTCAACACAGTGGATAGCCCGGTGTCAGGATGGCTTTGATTCAATATCTGGGACTGTCAGGACACAACTCATGAACACAGATGCTTTTTTTCTCCCAGGCTTGCTAGGGCTAAATGACTCCATTTCCCTTTACATAGACATTCCCTAGCAACAGAACTAAGCAGCCAGGAGATTGGGAGGCTGAGACAAAAGGCAGGATGGTTCTTTAAAAAAAAAAAAACCCTTTCTGGTCCAGTAATGCAGGGAACTGTTTCATCAGGAGGAATAATAATGAGAAGATACACCTGAAGCAAATGAAGACCGATACACACTGACAGACACGCATGGGCGTGCATGCTCACACACACACACACACACACACACACACACACACACACACACGACTTTTAGTCTTCACTGACTCTTGCTTCCACACTGAACCCCTTGGCTATTCTTCCATCGGACACCTGAGAGAGCTCACAACATGGCAACCCACAGGTGCTACCGAGCAGCTCCGTGCCATGATGCTGTCAGCCAAGACTTCCCTAACAAGAACACTATCTCTAAACTCTGCCCGGAGGTCAGTGGGCTAACAGAAGCCCCCTCAAATGACAAAGTGTCCTCCAAGGGTATAAAGTGTAACCAGATTGTCAAAACGAAGAGATTACAGTCCCCAGTCGCTTCAGCCACTAGAGATTAAGGTCCATGTTAAACTGATCCACCAGACCCTGTGTGCAAACGCAACACTAACCCCCCTTAAGCTGGTAAATGGACTCAACCACAGACGGACAGGGAATGGGTCTTGTCTCCCTCACTTCACTGGGCCACAGCTGCGGTGATTGGCTCACAGAGCCTTGTCCCAGGCTGCACTTTGAGAGCGTCTTCTGAACCAAGCTATTGATGCTGCCCATGGAACACTTTACCACCAATAAGCAAAAAAAAAAAGTATTTTTAGGATTGGCTTAAGCTATGAAATTTGTCCAAGTCCATAGGAAAGTAAATTGGGTAGCATCCTACAAGTAAAAAAAATGATCAATAGTTAATTTCAGAGCCATATTTAATCAATTTCAACTGAGCCCTGATTAAATATGCAATACTAGTCAATGCTATCCAACTTTTTGGTGAACTCAATTTATTTCCTATTTAAGTCTTCAGTGACCACATTTATTTTAATTATCTTTGCGTATACATTAATTAATTATATTTTAATATTTATCCTTAATTTAAATTAAAACAAGGGACGGCTCATCCCACTGCCGTTTGAGGTAGCCAATGACTGCTCTCAGCTTTCCTCTGCAGCCTGCAGTTTCCAACGAACAGAATGATATCACTTAAGTCATCAGTCTCAATTTATTTTTTTTTTAAAAAAAAACTTTAAATAGCAAGAAATGAAAAGTCATAGATACCATTTCCCTGTTAATTTACATGTAAATGATGCTAACAGTTTATTGCTTATTGTTTAGGGAAAGACTGTCTCATAAAAAATCAAAGGAAGTTTCAGTCACCGCCCAGACAAAAGCTAATAACGATGCTTGAAAAAAAAAAACTTTTTATCATTCCTGGTAAAAATCCTATTTACTCTTCATAGACGCTTCATCCCAGCTCTGGTTCTCGCTGGATGCGTGATGAAAACCTGCCCCTTTGCCTCTGATCAGGCCCGGGCAAGGCTCTGGGAAGCACAGCTGCAGGTCATTTAGCTGAGACGGCGCAGGGAAAACTGCCTAGGCATGTTTCTTCTGACGCCGAGACCGCTCGCTCTCCCATGGCCACGAGGGTCCCTTGGCCATGAGGCTCGTCTGGAGATGTGTAATTAGTCACCCTTTGCTGAAGAGGCCTGGGAGGGGGCTCTGAGTACAGAAAGCCATGGTGCAGCCATGTGATGTGCACGCTGCACCCTGGCTGTTCCTGCCAGACACGTGCAAGGCTTTATAGAGGCCACAGTGTGGGCACAGCCCCAGCGCTTTTCCATCAAAAACCGAAGCATTTGTGCATGGTAGAATAGTTTTGGGCCTTAACAAAAGGAACTCCCTGCATGCAACGGGATGACAGTTGGGTGACAATTCGTACTGCATTCTTTAAACCTGACAAGACTAGTCTTGGATGCTTTTACTGCAGAAAAAGGCCACTGTGAGGAGTATGTAGCTAATGATTGTGGCTATGGGAGTTTACCAACATGTGGACACTTGAAATTTATGTGGCTTCCGTTGTTGTTTTATCATTACTGGCTCACTGAAGTATAAAAAAGAATAAAACATTCTCCAGATTTCTTGACATGCCATGAAATTGG
Source organism: Myodes glareolus (assembly GCF_982192425.1). Lineage (NCBI taxonomy): Eukaryota > Metazoa > Chordata > Mammalia > Rodentia > Cricetidae > Myodes > Myodes glareolus. The sequence continues at coordinate 66,228,621 of NC_142032.1, read as the reverse complement.
CCCGACGGAGCTGTGGATACCTTTAGCTAAGCACATCCACAGAATCTGGCTTTATATTGCTGACTTACAGCAGTTACCCTGGGGCAGCTCAGAACAGCCCCTGGAAAGACCGGCATGGAAACAGGGAGTGGGTACCATGGTTGTTCTAGTCTGCCTCTTTCAGCACAGTCTCTTATGGAGAGTAGCCCTGCTCTTCAGGAGAGATGCTCAAGTGTGGATAGGCCATGGACTTCCTAGACAAGGTTCGTCACTCCACATTTCCCTTGGCCAGGACTCACAGAAGCCAGCTGGTAAGAAATCAGCCACCATTGGCCCTGGTGATTCTGTAATGAAACTTTGAATCCTTATGGCTGATGTCAGTCATCTGATCACACAGGTGGCCAGCCCTAGGGCCAGCAGCTTTGGGTCACTTTGAAGACCCTGCTCCCCATAGTCATCACTATGTATCCTCCTAGACACCGAAGAGACCTATGTGACAGCTCTTTATGGCCAGAGTCATCTTCACAGCACCATCCCTTGGGCATGGTTCCCATTTCCTAGCGAGGGGATCAAAGGGATTGATGTATCTTGGGAGCTCCTAGATTCAAGGACCGAGAAAGAGTACCACCTCTCCCTGCTGGATCCGACTTGAGCTCCCCTGCACTGGCTATGATTCCAGCCCTCTCCTTCCCAGCGCGATGTTTTCTGATGCTTTCACCTCTCACAAGGTGTGCCACTCTGCAGACAGTTTTCCTTGCAGGCTAAACTTATGACAGGCACATCATTCTTAATTGAGATAGTGCGGGGTTTTTCTTTTTAATGAAACATTATGATAGTAGAAACTAAGATTCACTTTGCCACTAGCCGGCACCAAGTCAGGCATCAACATTTCAGAGCAACTAATATGCGAGTCCCAATATGGGGAGGAGGAAGAAGACAGATGGGCTTAATTTAGAGTGTGCTGGCAGCAAGCACATAAACATATAAACCAATGTCTATAGATCAGACGCGTCCCTCACACTGCGGTAGAGATGTGAAGATGTGCTATACAACTCCTGCATGCTTCTGGTGCCTGGCGTTAGGTTCAGTTGGAGAGAGCCATAGTCAAAGGGAAAACTGCAGTTCTGACTTCTGCTCCAGCCAAATACGGTTAGTTAGGGGTGTCAAAAAATGTTCTATATAATATTGTGATCCCATTTGTGTTGGCTGTGCCCAAGCCAGCTAGCCTGTGTTAGTGCAGACCCTGCTTGGGGCTGAGTATGTCACGAAGGAAGAGGGGAAGGACATCGTGAGGTTAATAGAGGTTAAGAAAGAGTTTGAAGTTTTGTCTGGCAGTGAAATTCAAACAGGCCTTTATATTCCCTTTTTGCAGGCTGTTTAAGAACACCGGGTCAATGTGTGTGACAGACTTACATGTTCAACCTGAACTTAGCTTCGGAATATGTCTACAGTTATTCCGCAGATCCCTATCTCCCTTATGAAGATGAGAACATGGCCAGAACTCTGTCTGGTCACCTAGAGAGATACATAAGTAAGACATAAGTAAGTTCCAAGGTCAGGACTCTTGTTAAAAAGAAGGCTAGGATGTGACCAACTCAGCACTGACCTCAGCAAGGAGCCATGAAAGGTCATTGCCACTGTCACAAGCTACCCAGAGGCTGGCCAGTTCCCCCACTCTGTCCCTTCTTCATCCTATTACACACACACACACACACACACACACACACACACACACACACACACAGAGAGAGAGAGAGAGAGAGAGAGAGAGAGGTTTATGTAAATGTATGTGAGTAATTGTCTTGGGAATAACTCTCTCTATTTGTCAGTTGAGTATGGGATGAATATCCACGGGTCTGAGTGTGTGAAGTGGATGAAGAGTAGCCATGTGTGTGCCTGTTTATTTGCATGTAGGTTGCACAAATCTATCTCCCACACCAAAGGAAAGCTACGGAGGTTAAATTGGGGACTTCCTTCCAGTCAGGCTTCATGTGGGTTCACACATGGGTAACTGCTGTGGACGTTCATCACTGAGCTGAACATCCCACCTGCAAACAACTTTCATCATGCTTAGATTTTGATTGAAATTTTGCTGAATAAGTGAACTTTTGACAATTGTCAATAAGGGCTAATGGTCAAAAACAGAACTCTTCATTTGGCTACAACATGACAGTGCCCTAACTAGAGAAGAGATATGCCGACTTCCAAACACAGATACAGTGGGACATTCACAGACAGCTACTCTCACAATCTCTAGCCTGACTGCTATGGGGAGCAGGAGCCTTGATTCATTATACTCACAAAAATGCTGCTAATCCTTGACTAGATCAGAGATTTAAATGTGGAAGACAGAAAGAATAAGCTACTAGAAGATGACATAAAGAAACCTTCAAATTTTGGGGGAAAAAGAAGACTTCTTGAGAAATGAAAGAAACAATAGGCATTAAGGAATAGTTAAGAAATCACGCTCCGCAGACATAATTTCAATAAAACATTCTTCTTCCTAAAGACGATTTATTAAGAAGGTTAACAGTCAAGATAACGTATTCATAAAAGAAATAGAGGCTCATCCTTTGAATCTATAACCATTGCTTTCAATAAGAAAGGAAAAGAAAGCCAGTTAATTAAAAACATAAGCAAAAATCCTAGTTAGGTAATTCACAAAGCCAATTACCCAAACCGACATTGACTGTAGTCAGCTTCAGTAGTTGCTGGAAAATAGCAATGCAGACACAAGCAAGTTATTTTCTTCATTGTGGCAAAATACCTGACAAAAGCACCATAAACAAGGGGTTATTCTGGCTCCTAGTCTGAGGACATGGCCCATCCTGGTGGGGGAAGGTATGACATCAAGGGCACGAGATGTACGGTTATAGCGTGCCTGCAGACAGGAAGCAAAAGAGACAACTGCTGGTGCCCAGCTCTCTTTCTTCATTGTTTGGTCTTGGACCCCAGCCAATGGGATGGTGCCATTCATATTCAGGGTGGGTAATTCTTTCTGGAAACATCTTCACAGGCACACCCAGGGGTGTGTCTTCTAGGTGATTCTAAATCAAATCAATTAAATGACTGAAATCACCAACTACCACATGACACCAGATAGCAGATATGGAGCGATCTATGGTGAGAAGTCAGGCCAGAGGCATCAGTGGGGACGTGAGGTAGCTGTCAGGCTGAACTGGTATAGCCACGCTGCATAACTAAATAGCATTGTCAGTGATCTCTGATCAAGTGCACTCCATGGTACCTAGAGAGTCTCTTCCAAGATGGCCACCTGAAATACACACGCGCATGCGTGTGCACACACACACACACACACACACACACACACACACACACCAGAGACTGAACAGGCCTGATCTGGAGGCAACTCAAACTGGCATTCATAAGAGTATGCTTGAATGAACTATGCATATGTGCAGGCCAAGGAAGAAGGCATCACAAAAAGGAGCCATCCATCAGTGGCAGCTATCAACTGTTAGGAGTCCCTGCTAGTCAGAAGTTGCGGTCCACCATGGTTTAGCAGCTCTCTCCAAGCTTGGCACAATATGGAGGACTCCTTCCCCCAGTTAGGGCTTCTTGCTTTCCACCTAACCTTATTTGGAGAATGTCTCTAAGTCCTGATGCCTGACTTATCTCAAGGATGACCTTTCACACAGTTCCTTGCAAACTCTCTTCCCCTGTTGTCCATATGGCAATTAGGTGACATGCTCTGGCTATTTTGATAGAGTTGTGCTGCTACTAATACAGCTAAATGATAGGAGTGTGTCACTTACTGCAGTTAGGTGAATGCCAAGCTACCGTCCCCAATCCTGTATGTCCCCTCTATAAGGCTGAACTGCCTTACTGAAACTGCCTCCCGGAAGGCTATTTCTGCAGTATTCACAGGCCATACACAGCTCACAGTCACCGCTTCTGCCCCTTTGTCCTCATAGACTGGGGCAAGGAAACAGGGGATCTCACAACTGGCCACCTCTGCTGAGTGAAGAACTGAGTACAAAACAAACACTGTACATGTTTCTTTTTTTTAAGTTGTAGAGCCCCACATTCTGCATTCACCCAATGACCAGTGGAGAGCTACGGCCTCCTCTCATGTTTCTGTGGATTTCTATCTACAGAACGTGTAGAGAAAAATCAGTACTACAAAGTCTGAGGCTACACAGTGCCTGGAGGGAACACACATATCCTACTTGACTTTAAACACCGACACCATTATCTATTGTTGCAGAACAAACCACCTCAAACTTAACTACACAAAGCCACAGCCACTTTGTATGCTTATGGAAAAGAATGGGGCTGGCTTGTCTCTGTTAAAAGATAAACATGGAAGTCACAAATCCATAGGGAAGGGAGGGGCCAATAGCAGGATCGCTTCTAAAGCCACCTGGGCTGAGATGGTGGGTGACTGTCACCTGGAGCACCTACATATTGAAAGGATAGATAGTCAGAATAATATCTCATCCAATAATATAAAACTCAAAGTAATACAAAATCAATCTACATGTCTCAGTTATTTTTTCTGTTGTAATACAATGTCATGACAATAAATAACTCGGGAACAGAAGGATTTATTTGGCTAACATGTCTCAATCATAGTCCATCAAGTCAAGACAGGAACCGAGAGGTAGGAACTGAAGCAGAGATCAGGGAGAAATGATGTTTACTGGCTTTCTCCCCTAAGTATAACAAGACCCCATACCTTGGGAGAACGGACACCATGTTAGAGAAACTATTCTGGCCTTAAAATCCTGCATGTTGGCTCCAATACCTGCCATAATGGGAACAAAGACCCAATCCATCAAAGACCTAGTTTATAGTTCCAGGAGAGTCCCTAATTACACTAGCCTTTTCTTTTGACTTCTGAAGATCAGCTTCTTGCCAACTGAAGTGTGAGAAGCAGGATGTGTACTTATGCATAAAAGACAAAGGTCTGTAAGGCTGATGTCTGCATGAGTTGGACAAGTTCTCCATGAATAAAGACTTTTTTTCAGCTTTGAGAGCACCCATAGTGTGGTCTCTGGTGGCCTGATCTAGCAACAGTGGCTTGCTCATTTTATTTCCTTATATAACCCAGACCTACCTGCCCAATATTGGCACCATCCATAATGATTTAAGTATTCTCAAATCAAGTACTAATGAGGAAAATACATCACAGACTTGCCTAAAGGCCAAACTGATGGAGGCATTTCCTCAATTGTTTTTTTTTCCCCCTTCCCAGATGACCCCAACTTGTATCAACTTGATCAAAGCAGTATATCTCACCACGTTAGTTTGGGCAGTGGTTTTTCATGACAAGGATTTTAGGATCCAGGAATATTTTGTTTCATGGTCCAGGCATTGTACATGTAGTCTTGTTTTGAAAATTATTTATGTTATACACGTATGCCCCATGCACTCTTTCAAATTTCTGTAACACTTTCAGAAAGATCCTATAAAGTGAGCAGGTGACATCTTGTTAGGGTATATCTTCTTCATCCAAACATACAATGACAATCCTGTCACTCTCATGCAACACAGATAATTAAGTAGGCAGTATGGCGTTACTATGTATGCAATGAGAGTAGGGTTATAAACACTCCCTTACAGAAAAGGTAGAAAAAGACCCAAAGGACCCTCACCTGGAATTCCAGCCATGACTCCCATCCAGCTACCCAACTGCAGACAGCACAGAGGACCGAAGCTTCACTGAGGGTGCAGCTTCCATGAGGTTGGCACACCATGATAAACTTTTTGATGATGCAGCATTTGGGAGATCACCAACATTTCTGTAAGTAACCTCTCACTTATGTAAGTAAATATAATAAGTTAACTCATACCAAAATTAAATCAAGACTAGATAAGCAATTTAAATAGACATATAACCCATAAGGAAATATAAGCAGTCATCAAAAGTCCCCTAACAAAAAAAAAAGACCAAGACCAAATGGCTTCAGTGTATACTTCTACCAGAATTTCAAAGAGGAGCTAACTCAAATACTACTCAAAATTTTTTTCATAACAGAAATAGAAGGAGCATTGCCAAACTCCTTTTATGAGGCTACAGTTAGCCTGATATCCAAACCACACCAAGATGCAACAAAGAAAAGGAACAGTGGACCAGTCTCACTCATGAACATTAATGCAAAAACACTCAGTAAAATTCTGGCAAACCTAATCCAAGAACACATCAGAAAAAAATCATCCACAATGACCAAGTAGGCTTCATCCCAGAGATGCGGGGTTGCCTCAGTATATGGAAATCTGTCAATGTAATCCACCATATAAACAAACTGAAAGGGGAAAAAAACCCACATGGTCATCTTAATAGATGCTGAAAAGGCCTTTAACAAAATACACTCCTTCACTGTAAATGTCTTGAAAAGAGCAGGGATACAAGGAACATACATAAACATAATAAAAGCAATTTACAGCAAACTAGCAGCCAACATCAAATTAAATGGAAAGAAATTCAACACAATTCCACTAAAATCAGGAAAAAGACAAGGCTTTTCACTCTCCACATATCTATTCAATATAGTACTTGAGGTTCTATCTAGAGCAATAAGACAGCAAAGGGAGATAGAGGAGATACAAATTGGAAAAGAAGAAGACAAACTACTGCTATTTGCAGATGATATGATGGCACACACAAGTGACCCCAAAGATTCTTCCCGGGAACTTCTATAGCTGATTAATGCCTTTGGTAATGTAGTGGTATACAAGAAATCAGTATCCCTCCTATATACAAATGATAAATGGGAAGAGAAAGAAATCAGAGAAACATCACCCTTTACAATATCCACAAATATAAAATATCTTAAGGTAATTCTACCCAAACAAGTGAAAGACCTGTATGACAAGAACTTTAAGTCACTGAAGAAAGAAATCAAAGAACATATCAGAAAATGGAAAGATCTCCCATGCTCTTGGATAGGTAGGATCAACATAATAAAAATGTCAATCCTACTAAAAGCAATCTACAGATTCAATGCAATTTCCATCAAAATCCCAGTACAATTCCTCACAAACCTTAAAGAACAATGCTCAACTTCATATGGATAAACAAAAAAATCCTGGATAGCTAAAACAATCTTGTACAATAAAACAACTTCTGGAGACATCATCCTCCCTAATTTCAAACTCTACTATAGAGCTAAAATAGCAAAAATAGCTTGGTCATAAAAACAGACATATAGACAAATGAAATCAAATAGAAGACTCTGACAATAATTCACACACCAACGAACCCCTGATTTTTGACAAAGCAGCCAAAATTGAACAATGGGGGAAAAAGCATCTTCAACAAATGTTGCTGGCATAACTGGATGTCAACATGTAGAAGAATGCAAATAGATTCACATCTATCACCATGGGCATATATCCAAAGCGTGTTCAAGTATAACACAAGGACACTTGCTCAACAATGCTCATAGCAACACTATTAGTGATAGCTAGGACTTGGAAACAACCTAGATGTCTTTCAACTGGATAATGGATAATGAAAATGTGGTACATTTACACAATGGAGTATTACTCAGCTGTAAAAAAATAATGACATCAAGAAATTTGCAGGCAAATGGATGGAACTTGAAAAAAATCCCTGAGTTAGGTAACCCAGACTCAGAAAGACAACGTGGTATGCACTCACTCATAAATAGATATCAGATATAAAGCGAAGAATAACCAGACTACAATCCACAGCCCCAGAAACACTAGGTAATAAAGAGGACCCTAAGAGGGATGCATGGACCATGCTGTAAAGGGGAATTAGATGAGATCTCCTGAGTAATCTAGGGATGAGTGGGGAAGGCAGTATAGGGGAGGGGAGGGGAGGGGAGAAGAGAACACAAGGGAACAGGATGGTTGAGTTGGGGGAAGGGATGGGGTTGGAGAGCAATGAAGGAGATATCTTGGTAGAGGGAGCCATTATGGGGTTAGGGAAAAACCTGTTGCTAGAGAAATTACCAGGAATCCACAAGGATGACCACAGCTAAGCTCCTAGCAATAGTGGAAAGAGTGCATGACCTGGCCTTCCCCTGTAATCAGATTGGTGAATAGCCCAACTGTCATCATAGAGTTTTTATACAGTAACTGATGGAACCAGATGTAGAGACCCACAACCAAGTACCAGGCCGAGCTCTGGGAATCCAGTTGAAGAAAGGGAGAGGAAATATATGAACAAGAGAGGTTAAGATTATGCTGGAGAAATCTACAGAGACAGCTGAACCAAGTTCATGGGAACTCATTAACTCTATACCAACATCTGAGGAGCTTCCATGAAACTGAACTAGGTCCTCTGCTTGTGGGAGACAGTTGTGTAGCTTGGTCTATCTGAGGGGCCCCTGGCAGTGGGACCACAATCTATCCTTGATGCATGAGCTAGCATCTTGTAGCCCATTCACTATGGTGGAATGCCATACTCAGTCTTAATGCAGAGGGGAGGAGCTTGGTCCTTCCTCAACTTAATCTGCCAGGCTTTGCTGACACCCCATGGGAGGCTTTACCCTTTGGGAGGAGTGGATGGAGGTGGGTTGGGGGGGGGGAGGCAAGGGGAAGGTGGGTGGAGGGATGGGAGGGAGAACTGTGATTGGAATGTAAAATGAAATATATATATATATATATAAATTCATTCACCAGTATGGGATTGGGTGGCAATATTGCTTAGCTTGTCACTGGTATCCTACCTTGAATGAGCAGAAAATTTATTCACATCTCCCTAGGAAAAGTCACAACTCGTTTATTCATCAAATGGTGTGCGAACGATTCTAAGATACTTCTGTATAAACCCATTAAATCATGACAAGAATCCTGCAAGGTAGAAACCACAGACTGGGAACGGTCTTGCTCAGACTCTCTTAGTTCTTGGTAGAAGCTGGGTCCTGGCAGACAATGGGTTGAGAACTCCTTAGTTTGTTGATTAGTCTTGATTTTCAACTCCATTGGATGGAAAACTGCCTGGAAGCATAGACGAGTCTCTTGAGTGTGTCTTTGAGAGCATTTCTAGAGAGGATTAACGACGGGATAGGGCAGGGGAGACATAACCTTACTGTGGGCAGTACCACCCCACCAGTGGGGGTCAGCACGCAGGATAAAGATGAAAAGGAGGAAGTTAGCTAACTCAAGAATTCTCTCTGACTTCTGTCTACTGTTACACTTACTTGTCTTACTACACCTTCATGCCATGATTGACCGGAGTCTCCGAACCCATGAGCGATGAGAAAATAAATTTTTCTGTCAGGTATTTCTTCACAGAGACAAAGAAAACAATAACATCATAAGGCAGAAAGTTAGTACCAGAGAAGTGAAGTCATTGTTGTCATTGCTATGATTAAACCTGGCCATGTGGTGTCAGAGAGACTCCAGGATGCTGCTACCAATAGAGGGTAATGGGCCATCCTGGTGGTCGCAGAGACCAGCAGGCTCACAGGAGTGCAGACAGTAAAGGCTGCGCCTGTGAGGTTTTAGATGGAAATAAGGACCCCAGTAGGGATTAGACTCGGGGTCATTCTCGTTATGGTCCTGAAAGAAAATTTTGGCTACATAATTTTCATGCCCTGTGACTTTAAAAGAGGTCAAGTTTAAAGGTGGCAACTAATTTCGTAGAGAAACCTTCAAAGCCGCCCAGCACTCAGGCTATGGAGTGGTCAGTGATGGGTGCTGTCAGTCAGGTTTACAGGGATAGTCGGAAGCAAAGAAACTGCACAAAGATTTGAAAAGGTTGCACTATGCTTAGGAAAGCCTATGTGGAGTTGAGGCTAAGGAAGGCACACTTTCTGAAGAAAACCAGTGCCATTAAAAAGAAGCCAAAATCTTAGCAACAGGGCCACGAGAAAGATCACTTGAGAACTAGCCAAACCCCAACTCATTGCAGCCCCAGGGGTATGAACGAAACTCATTTGCGAGACTTTCTCTTTTAAAAAGAGTGTTGCTACTGGGATGCCCTGCTCACACCTAAGGGTCACTTAATAAAGGGCTCAGCCTTCTAGACATTCAGAGGCCAATGTAATTGTTGGCCTGGGAGGCCTAGGGACCACCTGAGCTGGTGGTAGACCTTGGCAGCATACATAAGATATTTTCACAAACATGCAGAGTAAAAGAATTACATGGTCAAGGAGGACCTCACCCAAATTTCAGAGAAAGGCCCAGGAGGCCAGGCAATGTCGGAAGTCCCTGAATCAGCAATGTGTGAAACCACGATGGTCAATTTTAAGCTGCAGAAAAGACCCCAATAATGTTGGAGATGCCAGGGGCATGGAACAACTGCTGTGAAAAACTGCAGGCAGTTAGTGGAGTCAACCCAGGAGAGGCCCCGTAGGTTGGGAATGCAAAGGCCGCAGGGGTGCATCTTCTCAGACCCCTCGTTCATTCGGTGTGCCTAAAGTCCCAGAGGTGGAGCTGCAGGACTCGGGATTTGCCCTGCTTGATCTTGCTTTGGGACAATGTGTCCTTTTTATCTTCCATTCTCCTTAGGAATGGGAATGCTGACTCTGTGGCACTGCATATTGGGAGCACGTGATTTGTTTTCTGATCTTGATAAGATTTCAGTTAGGAATTTGATCTGAGTCTCCCAGGAGATTTGAACTTGGATTTTGGAGTAATAGACGAGCTATGAAGACCATGGGACTGGTGGAGATGAACCAAATGCATTTGGAATATGAAATCAAACCCTTTCTGTTGTAGTTTGTGCTAAACTGACAAGGAGTGGACTCTTGGTGATTGGTATTGATTGTCAACACAGTTGGATTCTGAGTTCCATAGGAGATTAATAAAATGAACTTCCGGATATGTCTACAATGGCTTTCCTAGAAAAAACTGACTAAGGGATGACTATTTGGTGCCCACTATTAAAGGTTGGAAAGAGAGATATAAATCTAGTACAAACACACACACACACACACACACACATACACACACACACACACGCACGCATACACACCCACATGCACATACACACCACACAGTCTCTGGTTCATGAACACTACAGAGCAATCGGCCTCTGCCACTTTCTACCACCATGATGTTCTAGAAGCGTCAATGTCATGCAAAATCTGTGGGGTGAGAGCTGAGCTAAAACTTCTAAAACTGTAAGTTAAAATAAATCTCCCCTTGAGTTATGTCAGGTGTCTTCTCAGAGCAATGAAAAAAGTAACACTGTAGCCATGATTTATTTTTATTGTTCTTATAATGAATGCTGTAGGCCACCGAATAAACAACCAACAGAAGCCAAATAAGCAAAATGTCAAATGCTTTTATAAAAAGTTCAATCATGCAAGCCATCAAAAAATACGCACTCAATGAAAAACAGTTCTTCTTTCTTATAAAATTGCTAATAATTATGAACATGATTCTATCTATATTTGGAAAGTTTAAGGAGAATTCATATGCCTTTTCATTGAGGATGTCAGCTATTTGAAAAGATCTTTCAAACGTTTGACAAATTCATATTAAATATTTAAATGTAGATAGCCTTTAACCTAGAAGCTCCAATTCTAGTGATCTTGCCGAAGAGTAATTGCGCAATTATGCAAGACACAGACTGCTCAATTATTCTTTACAAAGGATTACAGTAGACACAAGTAAAACCAGAGGGAAAAAGGAAGGAGTGAGGGAAGGAGAAAGGTAGGGAGAGGGGAGGAAGGAAGGAAGGAAGGAAGGAAGGAAGGAAGGAAGGAAGGAAGGGGAGAAGGAGGAAGGGAGAAATGAGAGGTGATGGAGGAAGGGAAATAGGGAGGAGAAAGTAAGAAAAGTTAAAAACCCTCCACAAGGTAGACCATGAAATGACTGTGTTTCACCCACTACACGTTTACTGTATTAATCTTGCATGTTAATACAGTGAGGTGAACATTTATGTGTATATATGTAAATACAGCACACTAGTATGGGCAGAATGAGCCCATTTTGTAAATACACATAAACAGAAGTACTTTGAACACCGAATGGACTGTTCAAAAATGTGGTTACAGATGTGTGGGAGGATTGCTAACCTTATGTTTTTTATAGAATTGATGTTCATTGTCTTGAACACACATTTACATATATGCATATTATTCATTAAAGAACTTCTGAAAACCCCATAAAATCCTATACAAAATTATGTGAAACACCAGAGCAGTCTCACAATTATATGCTCACCAGCATTACCCTACATTTGTGGGGTACACATGTAGGTGAAAAGTAGAAAAGAAATAGTAACTATGGTTAAAATAAAAACATGATTTTAGACTATTGCCACAAGTTATTCTATACACAATTATTTAAACACAAAAATGTAAAGTCAAAATCCCTATTATTTCCAAACCTAAGCCACATATTCATAGTTTAGTTACCATCACACAGCCTGTTTGCTTAACAAGAATTTACCCATGTAATTCACTCAGGCTCCACAATGAGTAAGGGGCACCCAATCATGCCCAGCTGGAGCCAACTGCAATGGAGCGGTGTGGTGAATTCAGAGCTCACAGTGCAGTGGTGCCTCTGCTTGGTCTGAGTGTGGTGTCCCCACTGTCATGTGCTTGAACACTTGGTCCCCAGTACTGCTTCTGGAGGTTGAGGGGTCTCTGGGACATAAGGCCATGCTGGAGGAAGTAGATTTAAGGGTAGTGGATCCCAACATTTACAACTTGGGCCCACATCCCGAATCATCTCTGCTTCTTGGTTCTCCCAGACATCAGCAAGGAGCCCTATGTTCCTGTCACTGCCACATGCTCCTTCAGTCATGTCTTCAAACTCTGATGGATTGTACCTTCAACTCTGAGAAGATATAGACCCTTCTACCTAGAAGCCACTTCTTGTCCAGCTGTCAGTCGCGGCAAAGAGAAAGGTAACTAGCATATTTGTCCAAACAGGTTGCCTGCTAGGGGAATCCTGTCTCTAGCTCGTCTTCACAAGTCTCCTGTGTCTGTCTCACATGCCATTCCCATGGCTACATACAGCAACAATGGCCTCTAGACTGGCCTGTCTGGCCTGTAAGGGCTTCTGTTCTGCCTGGAGTTCAGCCAAGCTCTCTGACCAGTTCCTCCTCCTGGCTGATGTTGTCGTCTCTACTCCCACTGTCCACTCTCCTCAAGCACCTGGTGCACACATCTCAGCAACTCACATGCACAAACAATTTCATATCTCATACCTGTATAAGCACACACTTGCATGCATGCACACATGCCTGCATACACTCATCACTGTACTCATTCGTGTATGTATGTATACACAGCTGTATGAAAACAAACACAGACTTGCTTTGCATATACTAAGCACACACAATTATGTACATACACCTGTTTCCATGCCTACATGCATACACTCGTACATGCTCTTACATTCCTGCACATATGCACAGCACCTATGCCTAGAGCCGTCTCTGGAGACCAAAATTTCTTGTTCGTTTTTTGCATGACACTGCTAGTTCTTGCCATCTCTGGTGCTTAGTTAATGATGGTCTTTCTGAACTAGAAGTGGCTCGGGGCCAGGTCTGTTTCATAAGTAGCTTTGTTTCTGAGCTCAGCAAAGTGCCTGCTCCTTACGGGTCTCTCAGGAACTCTCACAGATAAACAGGTACTCGAGTTGTGGCTGGTACTCAGGAAGGTTCATGAACGCTAATCACTTCTTCCTGGGGGTGCATAGAATACAGAGCAGATCTACTGTCTGATTGTAGGAAAGAAGAGCTTCTAATAGCCTATGTGGGTCCTATATAAAGGAAGCGCCAGGGAGCTGTAACCCAGACAACTACACACTCTTACACTCACAAAGACCTGCATGAGGCCCAGTGCTCTGCTGTCACCCACTGGTGACTCTGAATCATTTTGAGTCATGTTCTATTTGGCATGGATCCTTGTCCTAGTTACTTTTTCTGTTGCTATGGAAAGAAATACACTGACCAAAGTCACTTGGGGGAGAAAGGCTTGTTCAGGCTCACAGTTCTAAGAGGATACAGTCCATCACGGTGATGAAGACATGGGAGCAGGAGGCTGGCTGGTCACATTGCCTTGGCAATCAAAAAGCAGACAGACAACAGGAAGTGGGAACAGGCTTCAAAGCCCCATGCAGTATGCAGGCCGATGAGCAACACAGATACTGGCCTTTCTGCAAGACATTCTCCTAAGGGACTTCCAACCGCCACCTGGATCCCTAGGGTATAACAGGAGACATCTTAGCCAGAGCTGTGCTGGGCAGGGAAGAGGATGTGCATTTGTTGAAAGACACCTAGTTGCTTGAGAAGATAGCTTTCTTCATGATGAGTGAACGAACAAGGAAACCTATAAATATTTGATGCCCTGAACTGTCATAAACACTTGATGCCCTGAACCGTCAGTTCGTGGAGAGAGAACTGTTGACCTCCCCTTGAGAACCTTAAGGGAATGAACTGGGCATGGTTTTGATTCTCTAGCCCTGATGACAGCAAGAGAGCATTGCAATACCAGGACCCCAACATTTGAGTAGTGTTGCCTAAGACCCCATACTGGAGACTCCTCCCTGCTGGAATATTTGAGTCAGTAAGGACGGTTCTGTCACTTATATTTGCACTAATTGTGAGCGCAGGTGACTCTAGCTACATAGGTAAACATGTGCACACAGACACACATACACATAAACAGACTCATGAAAGGTTCATGTGCATATACACATATGCACATAAGCAGAATATACATACATTAATACACACAAGTGCATGCCTGGGCACATGCATCCCATTAATCCACATAATGCATCCACATTGACAAATGTATTAAAGGCTCTAGAACACACACTTCACAAACTCACATCTTCTTACAAGCATGCAAACAGGTGCCTTCAAGGACACATCCATGTGAGCATGCACATGTATATGCATGTACAACAAAACTTATACACAGGCATATGTTCATATACATGCAGAAACACATATGCAGAGACCCACACAGGCACATGCATATACACACATCTGCCCTCACTGTGGATTCATACCCTTTTAGCTTGATGGCTCATTGCTTCTTCCCCATTCTTGGGCATATTGACCTTGCTTCCTGCTTCACCTTCCCTTTAGAGCCAATTCGGAAAGTCTCAAAGTGTCCATTGGGCAGTCATTATGACAGACATGGTCCATTGTTCCCCACTTTCAGAGGATGCTCTGGAGTTCTGGTTCATAGGCTTTTAAACTGAGTGTTAAGGCCCAAGACAAAGCTTGGGAAGCCTCACCACTCTCAGGAAAACCACAACTGGTCTGAATGAATCGCCGGCGACCTTCATCACTCTCAGTAGAGCCACAGATGGATGAATGACTGAATGGCTGGGAAGTTTCACCCCTCTCAGTAGAGACACAGCTGGATGAATGAATGGCTGGATCCTGGATAGAAAACTCTGGGAGAGAAGGGAAGATGCAGATGAACCCTGCTGTGAGAGGTTCAGACAGCAATGTATGCCTAAAGGGCTCTGATGTCCCCAAACCAGGTACAGATCAGGGCACAGGGATGGAGCCAGTGACACAGCAGTGTTCACATGCTGCCTCTTTATCAGCTTGTTCTTTTCTCAAAGTCACACCCAAGATAGTAACTTTCTTTATATATACAAAGAGTTTTAGGTACACAAAGGACCACGCAGTAGGACATTTATGCTGCTTTGTCTTGAGATGTAGTAAGGAAGACAGAGTTTACCATCTTCTCTGGCTACAGAGGGCTACTTGCAATTGAGCCATATTTCTAGAATAAGTGGGTCAGCTGTGCAAATTGTATTACCTAGGATCCTCTAGTGTGCCCTGCCACCGGTACTGCTTCAGAGACTAGCTTGGCTGTCAGTGTGGATGAGATTCTAATTAGTTCCTAGTGTAGTCGGGGTTCAATTATCTTCCAATTGCTAAATACCAATTTACTTAATATCTTCTAAACTGCTTCTTCAGATAATGGAGGGAATGCAACCTGACTGAGATGACCCAGTAGAACTGAACCATCAACCCCATCACTTCTATTCATGGGCCGGATCTGCAGAGGTATGCAGGCAGTGGCAGAAGCTCAGACCAACAGTGAAAAGCAGCTGATGCTCAAGACTCCTGGGAAGTGGTGCTTTTCCAGGGAAATAATTAAAACAAGGAGATAAGGACTTCGGTTTTATACTCTTATATAGGAAGAGATTGGAAGTCGTTGCCCCATCACAACAGCAAGAACAAGCAGAATAAACAGGAAAACCTTGAACTTTGCTCAGACCTTTCTTGGTCCCAAGCTACAGGTTCAGCTGGGGCCCAAGGTCCAGGGAGTCACAGCTAGGGCCATAATGTCAGGAGCCGAGAATTCTTATGCCACATCCTAGACAGATGGCGCACATGGTAAGCGACCGACTGGCTGCTCTAGCAAGAATAGAAAGGTCAAGTGGCTACAGTGGCGAGGGAGTCCAATGAGGTCCTGTTGGCAAGAGGTACGAGAGAACCCTTCTGCTCTGCCAGGAAGGGAAGGGTGACCAAAAGGAAATAAGCCCACATATTCTCCAATGGAAAAACATTGCTGCTTTCCAGGAGAAAAGAACATTGCTAGAGTCTAACTTCACTTGTTGGCAAGCTAATTACCCTTCCCCAGCCCCCAAGTCTCACGTAGGGGTGGGAAGCAAAAATAAAATCTTCATCCAGTAGAACTGTATCATCAGCCCCAGTCACTTGGTTATACCAGCCCGACCTGCAGATACATCCAGATAAGAACTGAATTCAGACAGAAGCTCAACCCAACTGTGCTGGTGAGCCCAGAGACACAGGTGCAGTGAAGACACAGATCTGATTGCAAGACTGTGGAATGTTTCCCCTTCAAAATCAAAAGAGCTCCAGTGTAACAGTGATTACACTCATAGGCAAAAGGCACAGGCTCCATTTAAGAAGAAATTTTTAGAGAAACCTAGAGGGAGAAAAATAAGGTCATTAGAAAATAGCTATACACACACAAGATACTGGTACACAATTTCAATCAGTATGTTTGAGGGGCATGGTTTGCGTAACCGGTCAAAAGATGGAGGTTCTCATTCTGATTCAAAAGGGAGACTCAGTGAAGCACTGTCTGCAAGAAACCAACTTTAGCCAAGATACATAGACAGGTCAGATGTAATGAGATGTAGAAAACTCAACTACACTTTGTTGTGTTAATTGTCTGATAGCTGAGACACAATTCCTGCCAGAACAACTCACAGTGGGAAGGATTGATTTTTGATCCACGGTGGAGAAGGTTTGCCAGCTAAAACAAATCAATCCATGGTAGCAGGAGCATATAGCTTGCTCACACTTTGCCAAAGCAGAAAGTCGAGAGCAGGATAAAGGGGGACATTACCTTCAAGGCCTTCCCCCAGTGACTCACTTCTACTAACTAGCCCAAATTCTTAACCGTTCCACAAATCTCTATACAACACCACCAGTTGAGGGCTAAGTACTCTAACGTATGAGCTTGTGGGGACAGTTCACAACCAAGTCATAACATTTGATCATTCACACAAAAAGAAAGATGGGGTTGAAGGTGATTCCCATAGGGCTTTTTTCTAACATGCGCAAGGCTCCAAGTCCACCTTCATCCCTGCAATACAAAGCAGAACATTACATTTTCTTTAGATACAATAATTTATTTTTATCTAAAACAGGAGACTACAAAGAATAAAAGGGTTGATTCAAGGAAGAGAGGCTTTTGACAAGCTTCTGACATGTATTTGCCAGACCATCAGGACATGTGATGCAGATACCAAGAAACTGACTTCACAGAATGTATAAATCTATCTAGTGAAAATTTGGAGATACAAATCTTTTTCTGAAAGTGATAGTTATATTGGCATATGATTAATATGGCATATGATTAATATGCCACCAACTATTGATTATTTTGGTTTAGTTGACATTATTGAATATGTCAGCCATTCAAAATGCCATAATCTGGGATGTGTGTGGAATTTTTATCAGTTTGCAACATATCCTGAATCACAAAACCAACTGCCACTTTAAGACAACAGAAGACATAAAAGATCTGTTTTTGGATTACTGTAGGATTAAATTAGAAATTACTAATAGAAAGAGATTTTAATGACAAAATATTTCCATATTAAATAATATTGTTCTAAATAATGCTAGATCAAATAAATTGTTTTCAGAAGTCTGTGAAATATGTTGAACTAAATTAAAGTTGAAATATAATTTTTAAAATTGCAGGATGCATCAAAATCCATGCCTGGAGGGAAATAAACCCCACGAAGTGAGCCCTGAAAAGGAATAAGCTTTGCAGTCATGGTACTAGCTTTTTGCCTGAGAATGTGGGAAGACAGGAAGCCAAGCCTGATGCAGGAAGAAGAAAAGAAGAAATCAGCTAGAATAGAAATCAATGACATCAGGGATTCGACGGAGAAAATCATGTGCTGACTGTTTGAACACATCAAAGAAATTCTAAACCATCTAACCAAGAAAACAAGAGAGAAGACACAAACTGGAAGCTTCGGGCCCCAAAGAGATGTCACTACAGAGCCAACGATGTTAGAAGGTTAAGAAGGAAGATGACACATGGTTCTCTGTCTCCTTTGTGATTACAGATGAAACTGACCAATCCCTTGACAGACACCACAAAGAGGAAGAGAGAACTTGATTATCCTAATAGATCAAAATCATGTAAGGCTGCTGAACCGATGACCAGCAACTTTATAAATAGAAAGCACTAGGCCCAGATGGTTTTATGGGTAAATTCTACCGGAACTCAAGGGGTTAAATCAATTCTTGGCACTCTCTTCTACAAAATGGAAGCTGAGAGGGAGACCTTGCAGTTTCACCCTGTAAAGACAATTTTTTCTTATTGACTCAAGCCAGAAGAATGTGTTTCAATAAATGAAAATTACAATAAAATATCTTTCATAAGTAAAACTGCAAGATTTATCCACAAAATAATAGCAAGTAAAATTTAACAATGAATAAAAAGGACTATATGCCTTGGTCAAGTGGGATTTGTTCCAAGCAGGAAGTCTGTTCACTGTTTGAAAGTTAATGGATCTGATAAAGTCATGAGCTCGGCTAAAGGAGAAAGAGCACATGATCGTGTTAATTAATACAACAGAGGCATCTGGCAGAATCCCACAGTCAGCAAGGACAACAACAGAAACCTCATTCAGATTAAAGATAGGCTTAGTGACTGACAATTGCGAAATGTTAGCTGCTTCTCATTTCGGAGTGAGGTATTGGAGCCTGGAAACAACTAGGCTTCCTCCTCTCCTACTGAGCATCACACTTGAAATTCTAACTAGTACAAGGCAGAAAATTAAAAATACACAATTGGGAAGGAAAAAAATACAATTGCCTTTGTGTAGAAGTGACATGGTACAACTGCCTATATAAAAATAGACAACTCAATTCTTGAAATTAGTGAGCAAGTACAGCAAACACATAATACACAAAGTTAATCTACAAAATCCATTTCTTTTCACCGTACTATCAATGAATGCCTGAAACTCAAAATTAAAAACACAAAGTCATGCATGGAAGAAAATTTCCTATCTCTAAAAATGATATATTTGGTATAAATCTAACAGAATATACACAGGCTTCCTGTATAAAAAACAAAGCATAAAACTTTGATGTAGAAAGACAAAGGGGATTAAAGAAATGTAGACTCTCTGTGGAGAGATTACAAAATGTGGTACCTAAATATGCCAGTTTCCACCTGGATCTGCAAATTCAATGCAATGCTAAAATGATTCCAGCAAGTTATTTTGTGCTTATGGACAAAGTAATTCTCGAGTTTATGGGGACAAAAAAAAATCAGTAATGATACGTGAGATTGTGAGACAAGAGAGCAGCATCCAGAACACCACAGTCATCCAAACTCAAGACGAGTTACAAGCTCACAGCAGTGAAGACAGCACACAGCTAAAGGAAGGGCAGGTACGGACGTCAGGGGAATGCTCTAAAAAACTGACCTAGTATGCTTTTGTTGATAAACACCATAACCGAAAGCCGTGTGGCGAGGACAGGTTTTATTTTATCTTACACTCCCAGGTCACAGTTCATCATTGGAGGAAGTCAAGCCAGTGGCTTAGGCAGGGGAGGAGGTAGTAACCATGAGAATGCTGCATACTGACCAATTAAGTTTTCCTCTTCCCTTGGTGTGTCAAGTTGATGACCAAGAATAGCCATCACAGTAGCCCAGAACACAGTAGAGATACATACAACTCTTTGACCAAGGAGCAAGGCCCACTTGATAGAAGACTGAATGGTTCATTAAGCAAACAGGGGGAAGATGTTGGACATTCATATGCAAACTGGAAAGTAATCTACGCAGATCTCAGAGCTTTCACAAGAACAAATAATATCCTTAAATACGGAAGGCATAAATATAAAATTTTCAGAAGGAAATACTGGATTAATTTTTGTGACCTGGGTTTATGAGTATTAAGACCTAACACTGAAAATGTAATGTACTAAAATCTCATAGATCTGTTTGTTAAAAAGATAGACCTCTTCTTGTCTAGAAAACATATGTAAGTTAATGAATACTCATAAGGAGGTAGAAATATTTGAAAAACTTTGCAATAAACGGCTTTTAATATAATATAGAAAAGAGTCTTATAAAGTGAAGAGTACAAGGGCATCTACCCAATCGTAAAACAAACAAACAAACAAACAGACCAAAGATCTGAACAGACACATACTAAAGTTGACCACACATGAACATGTTAAACATCTTCAGGTCTGTGCTATGAGAATGAAAATTAAGCAGTGAGACATTGGAGATGAAGAGGAGATGGCTCAGTGGTGGATACATGCACAGACACGCAAGCCAAGCACACACCAGGGAAAGACCAGTATTGATGTACCGGCCCTTCTGATGCAACTCTTGCGCACCCAGCACCCAGCAGATGAGAACAGAGTACTGGTGGGAACCTAGGACTGCAGCGGAGCCCAGCCACTCCGGAAGGTCCTTTGGCGGTTTCTGGGAAGCTTATTATCTCACCAATTAATCCAGAAATTGTGCTGTTAACATTTACCAAACTGACTTGGAAAATTCATAGCCCACACAAAAGTCAACAGGGGGGATGTTTGTAACGGATTTATTCATTACCATCAGAAAATCGAAAGTGATCAAGATGCCCTTTGCTGGGTGAAGACACTGCTGCAGCACAGCCATTACATGGAGTATTAGTCAGTGCTAAAAAGAAATCAGGTATTGAGCTTGAGAAGACAGACCTGGTGTTAAGTTTTCAGTGAAAAATAGTTGCTCCGAGGGATGGTGTCCTGTAATTCCAATTACGGGTGATTTGGGGAAAGAAGAAGCTGTCACTGCAGTGAAGAAACACAATGAGGAGCACTGAGCTGCAATGCTGTGACAGGATTTTCATAACTCATAGAATGGAACATAAGCAGAGCTTCTCCCCGCTCCTCCCCACCCCCGCAGGAGGATATTTGTGATTTTCAAGTTTGGCTGCACACATACCATACCCTATGTGTAGAAGTCAGAGGACAATCTCCCACCTTCTACCCTGCTTGATAGACTCTCTTTGTCTTTCCTGGCTGCATGCTCCAGGCTAGGTTACCTGTGACCTCCGGAGAGTTTCTTGTCCCCCCTCTTCCATGTCCCTGTAGGGATACTGAGATTGCAGCTGTACACTTCTGCTCCTGGCTCTCTGTGGGTTCTGGAGTTCCTCAGGCTTGCCTGTTGACTTCAGGGGTGTGACCTCTTTCCCTCCCTGACAGGAAGAACTGCTTCGGAGCTGCAGAGACTCCTGCTTCAGTGCCAAGGCTAAAAGCGAAGGTCACGGCAGAAGGTGACTAATTCCACACAACCCACAGAATGATAATTAGCTGATAACAGAGACAAGGCTCTCTAATCCTTCAACACGGACTGACTCTGCATTCACGGCCTTCAAAGATTTGAAGAACAGCAAGCAAACCTTTAAAAAGAACAGAGGTGGTCCCTTGCTGCAGCTGAGCCCCTCCCAGCAAGCTGAGCAGAGGAGGGTTAATTAGCTCCCCTCAACACCCTCTCATCCAATGCTATACGGACAAGAAATGACTGACTGCATTGAAGGGACAGTCGTTCCCAGATGCAAGACCAAACTGGGGACCTAATTCTTCAGCTGAGGGGCTCTTGGCAACGCGGTAAAGACTCAGTGTGTTTACTCAACTTAGATGGAAACAGTTTTTGAGGCAAGATCTCAACAGCCAAGTTTGGTTTTTTTATTTAACAGCCAAGTGTGTTTACTTTGGTGTTTTGCTAAAGCGTTTTGTTTTTCTTCTTTCTTCTCCCTCAGAGCATTGTTTTTACAGCGGTAAATTCTTAGCATTTGCTTTGGATCATCTCTGTCCCACCCCGCCTATTGGGGGTAGTGGCCTCACCCAGAAACCCATGAATGCCTCCACCAGCTCAGATGGCAAGCATAGCTCTCTTGCCGCTTGGGTTTGGTGCCGGAACAATAGCTCCTCTCTGCAGATGGAAGCTTGCCGGTTCACCCACAGGAGGGCTATTTTTCTAAAGGCCGTGGCAGCTCTACAAAAGGCTTGAATTTGCTCAGCAAGGAACCACACAGTCCTGCAAGGCTCAAGATCCAGTCTCTGCTTCCCTGTCAGTTCTCCATGGAGCAGCACACAGCTTTCCTCCTTGTCTGTGAATGGCGCTGAAGGTCTCCCAGCATCCTGAAACTGAATGAGGCTGAGAGCGGCAGCCGCTGGACCACCGCCACCAGAACAGATTGCCCCGGCCCAGCTGTGACTCAGGACACCTGCCCTGCAGAGCCAGACCTTGCACACCGGGTTGCTGGTTTGAGACAGCTCTACAAGTTGGCCGTGGGTCAGTAGAATACAATGGCCTCCCTGCTTGCACACCTGAGAATGGCAATAAGCCCAGTCACACCAGGTGCAGAGAGAATGAATAACACAGTCAAGTTGGCTAAAGGACTCTGTAGCCCTGTCATTTTCCTTTAGGAAAAATAAAATGCATATTTAGGTAGGGCTTATCTCTTCTGTTGCCCTGGGACTAGCGAGAATGGGAGGACAGGGAAATGGGACAGCAGCTATGTGCCTGCTGTACGTGACTAACAGTCCTGGGAGCAGCCCATTGCCAAGGCCCCGTAGTTCCTCACTTGCCTGCCTGCTCTGGAGTCTCTGTCACGACCTCCCCCTCAGACTTCCCCTATGGATTTAATCTGGACCCGCTCTTCACTCCTCTCCCACCTCTAGGAGGACCCATCCTGCTTCTGGCATGTGTCACTCTCCCTTTGTTTTGAGGTCACCCACAGAGGTATTATGTGGCAGTCTTCTACTTGTGAGAGTCTCGGGGCAATTTCTGCAGGGCTTCTTGGAAGAAGCACTAAGTAGGACGCCCATTGGTGATACAGAGGTTTGGCTCATGGTTCCCTTTGAAAACCCAGCTAGTCAGATGCTCAAGACCTTCCTATTTAAAATGACAGAGTGTGTGTGGCTCCAAACCATGAGGTTTGAACTTTCGTCCTTTCAACTGTCTAAATGACTCACTGCGTAAAACCGTGCAGCCCGCGATTATACCAGATTGTCCAGAGAATAATGAGGCGAAGGAAGTCTATCCTAGTCCAACACTGGCGCTTTGGTGAGGCAGAACTGTAGGATAGGAAAACAACATGAGGCCAACCAGGTTCAAGTAGTTAGAGCAGGAGACTTCCTGCCTGGGTTGGAGTGGTTCACAATGGAGTGTCCCTGAATGCATTTCTGCAGGATCCTATATTCCTTGGTAGGTGACTGCATTGTCTCTTACTGTGGAATTAGCCATACACAACCTAGAGGAACGGCATCAGTGTCCCAGTAGAACCATAATTAGATAATGGGTGGGGGAGCAGATTTTTGTAGGTATTTTTATCCCTAAGGGCTGAGAATACCTTGGTTTTTATACCAAGGATACTCCTATGTATCCTTGGTATAATGAGAATCCAGTCACTCATCTGTCACCTTCCCTGCATAGGGCTCTCTTTTCCAGTCCTTAATGCACAGGCCCCTCCCTCCATCTGTCAGTCCTTTCAGTTGATGCCCATCCCTTCCCACACCAATGGCCACTCCAGAATGCAGAGAGGTAGGTTCCCTAAAGGCTCTACCCAAGCACATCTGTGGATATGGATGGACACACAAGTATCTTACCAAGAAGCCAAGGAACCAAGGAGCACAGATCCTTCCAAGCCGGAGGAGAAGCACAGCTCCGTGCTATGGCCAGGCTTGAAGCATAAAATCTGTAAGCGTCACACTGTCTTGTGGGCTAGCCCCAAAGGAGTGATGGCAGCATTACATCCCCAAACCATGTGTATAACCTGACTTCCAAAGGGACTCTGGTGATGAAATTAGGCGAAGTCACTCACAACAAGAAGAGAGAAAGCCACAGAGGAAGAGCCGCATGAGGACGAAAGCAGAGACTAGAGTGGTGGTCTAGCCAAGGAGCCACCAGGAACTGGGCAAGGCCTAGAGAGGCCCTCTTGCCGGTTTCTAGCAAGAACTCTGCCTGCTTACATAATACTCCTGCCTCCAGAGCCATACGGAGGACATTTATGATGTTGTCACCCCGCCCCTTCTGTATGTGGCTACAATTACTACCCAGGAGAGACAGAGAGGTTTTAGTTAGAAGTCTTCTGATGACCCTTTCCCGATCTGTACTGGTACATTCATGTCACAAGGCCGTGTGTCTGGGCCCTGGGGAGACACCCCATTGCCACAGAGAGCACTTCTCTGCATGCGGGTTCATGCCCATCTCTGCGCCCAGGGTATCCACCCAGTTCCTGAGAACCATAGTCCTCTATGTAGAAGGAATTCCCGTGAAATGAGGTTTATCCCACCAGCTTGGAGGTGCTCTGTATCTTTATTCTAGTTTTGCATTTTTCCAGCGCTCATCAATTACCTATGTAAATCAGTTTGCATCTCTTTGGCATGTTTTCTTTCCTGTAAAATGTGTGTAAATCTGCCTGCGTGGGAGGCTGGAGGCAGAGCCACACCAGAAGAATGTTAGCTACATGCTTGAAATTCACCTCCGAGTCCTAGAATCCACAAAGAGCAGAGTGACTCCCAACAGAGGGGCCTGGGAGAAAAGTGAAGCGTCCCCGTCAATCTGCAGCTTGTCAGTAAATGGTGCAAAGCTATTTCTGAGATGAAGGATGGCCGTAACTCAGAGCGCTGACACCCATAAATACCGCTGAAATTGCTTTTCTCAATCATGTACTTCCAAATAGGCATGAAGAGACTCAATTTCAACACAGGTCAGCTTTGAGCAGATGAGGAATATTGCCCCCCTATGTCCTGCCTCTAGGCACGACAGGAAGCCCTCGTACCACACAGGTACTTGGAGTTCAGTCACCACTGACTTCTGCCTCCTAACACCATGTGAGGACTGCAAGCCATTTCTGGTTCCTCAACAGAGACTAGCAAGACCTTATCTTCCTCTGCTCGTGGTAGCTGTCACTTGCATTGGGAAATTCAGGGACTGGGAGACAGTTGCTTCTTATTGTTTTTCGATCACATATGGACCTTTCCCAGATGTATTCTGTTGCTGGATTAAGTCCCCGTGATTTGCAGACAAGAGGTGGTCACTCTTTCAACAATGCTGGTTTCTCAAAGGCAATGCCCATTCATTGCATTCAATAGATGTCTACAGAAAACATGAAATTCCTATCCATTCTTCCCTCTACCCACCATTCCATCTACCATCTCTCCATCCATCATCTATCCATCCACTCGTCATTCCATTCATCTACTTATCCATCCAACATCTGACCACCCACTTACCCATCTATCCACCCATTTCCATCCACCTATTAATTATCTGTCTATATATCTACCTACCCTGCATCATCCATCCATCTATCCATCCATCCATCCATCCATCCATCCATCCATCCATCCATCTACCCATAATCTTTCCAACCATGCACACATCATCCATCCATCCATCCATTCACCCACCCACCCACTCACTCATTTATCATCCATCAATTCTTTTATTCACTTATCATCCATTCATGCATACATCCATTCATCATTCAACCCTTCACGTACTCACCTTCTATCTCATTTGCTCATTCATTCAACAAATGTGTGTTATTATCTGTACTGTATTGGACACAGTGCTCCTTCAAGACCTTTGAATAACTTTCTGACAATGCTTTCACCTTTTCCTTGTCTGCTAGGACTCTCTTCCACAAGTACCCAGGTCCCCATTTTCTCTATGGCACTCCTCATATGTCAGTACCAAAGGGTGAGTGAGACACAGGATGCAAAGTACAGAGTGTAGGAGTAAGATAGGCCTGTGCATATAGATCTGGAGCTGCCAAAAGGCAGATACTGAACCCTTTTTGTGACCAGGCATGGGCTTCTGTGACTTACAAAAGTGAAAGGCGGTTTTCAGTCTTGAGTCAACTGTGTCCTTTGCTGGGGGTGACTTGGTGCTGTGGGTGATTTGGGATCACACAATGACAGATCACCTCTCCACCACCTGAGTGACTCTATTCACTGTATTGTCTGACCATGGCCCACACTTAAATCTAGTTCCAGAGTTAAGGAATCTTTCCCACCTATCTGTGTCGGCCTCTTGTGGTGTCTGTTGTTACATGCTTCTTAGAACAGTACAAATGCATCTTTTTATTTGGACCACATGTATCCACCGGGACTCACTGGATCAGCTGTTTTGAATTTTGGTTATGAAAAAAATAGACAGCCCCAATAAATAGAAGCAGAGATGAAGAAGGAGCCACCATAACAGCTCCACAGACACAAACAAGGATATAAGAGGCTACAGGGGGAAGGGAAAGAGCAAGAAAAGCTGGTAAAATGGGAGGGAACAAAGAATCTGGTGGGTAGGATGGAGCCAGGGTGCTGTGTGCAGCAGAGGCAGCCCACACCTTTAGATCTCAAGAGGCAATGTGAAGCAGATGTGGGAACAATGAAATGGCTCTCCAGGAGAGTACCTCCCATGGTGAATCAGCTGCAGTGTCAGTATGTGCTGGAGTCTCATGTCTCACCTCTCAGTCTTTGTCAGTTCCTGAGATGCCACATTGGTGACCCATTCACCCATTGTGAAAGCAGTCCTGCCGAGTGCTTAGAGTTGAGTGCTGTATTCATGCCAGCTTCTCCACCATCCCAACCTTCACCACCTTGCCCAGGATTCTCTGTAGACAGAAGTTTCTGACCCACTTAGTCTCACAATCATTCAGTCCCAAAGAAACACACAGAGACTTACATTAATTATAAGCTGTTTGGTCTATTAGCTCAGGATTACTACTAACTAGCTCTTACAACCTAAATTAATCTGTATCTCTTGTCAATGTTTACACACATGGCTTGGTACCTTTTCTCAGTAAGGCATTCTTATCTTGCTTCCTCTGTGTCTGGCCGGTGACTGCATCTTTTCTTTCCTCTTCCCAGAATTCTTGGTCTTGTTGCCCCACCCCTTATACTTCCTGCTTGGTTATTTGTCAATCAGTACCTTATTAAACCAATATAAATGACAAATTGTTACAGTGTACAAGAGCATTATCCCAAAGTGATCCTCACCACTTCCACAATCCCCATCTTTACCACCATCCCCACCTTCTCCACTTTCTCCCACCTGGACACCTCTATACAATGCTAGAGCCTGGGCCAAGTGATCTGATCAGAATGGAAAACTCCAGCCAGAGAACACTTGACCCCAGCACCGGAACCAAATTCAGAGACAAGTGAGGAAGGTCTAGGGTGGTTTTGGAGAATATACTGGTAGGACAGGGTACACCCAAATTGTTTTATGACATGTGAGACTTCTTAGGGAGACAATTTTCAAAGTATCACACATATGGACTCATGATTGGACAGAGGCATTTTCTGTGTTTTCATTGACACAAACTACTAGACATCTCATGGCATTCTTGAAATGTGAAGAAGCATTAAAATACTTTGCAGAGAGCATTAATTTCCAAACAAATCTCCCATGTTGCATTCATTTCCAAAGCAAATGAAATGCTAGGCAGTGCCATGCACACAGCAGAACCTGACAATGGAAACTGCAGGTTCTTGTGACTGTCAAATCCCCTTCATCTATCTTCTGACAGAGACTCTGAAGGTGTAACCACCATGGAGCAGTGACGACAATGCCTTTGAAACACTGCCCCCCCCAGACTCCTAATGCACCCACTGACCTCCTGAGTAGAACATGCCAGGAATCAGTGGATGGAGCTGTCTGAGTTACTGTGCTATCCTGCTTCAGCATTTTTCTGTATTCATCCCTTCTGCCTACAGTACCACTCTTCATCACTTTAAATCAAAGATTCTTCTAGAAGTCATTGAGAACTGGCACAGCTGACAAGTCTCTGGAATTGCTTGACTTACTTTCTCACAATGTGAAGCTGTGAATGAAGCTAAGGCTTGTGAGGGGAGGAGCTATCCCCCGGGACAGTCTCTCCAGGTCCCTCTCCTCATTATCTTGTGTGATTTAAAGATTTCGAAACAGGTGATGTTTTTTTTTTTTTAAAGTAGATTATCTTTGCATAGATTCTCAGACTTATGGCCAAAAACTTCAAGTCTTCAAGGCCCAGGTCTGATTTAGTAGGCTGCTGGAGCTATACATAGAGCTTCTTATAAACTGTTTCTCTATTCTTAACTTTGATAAAGAAAATCAACCCGTCAGAAAGTGTAAGGAGATTTCTCACAGTGGGGAATACCACCCACACAAGAGTCCTCCTGCTGTTTCTCCAGGGATAAGGTTGTGCCCTGCCACACAGTATCTGCTAGAGGCCCTTCCATGACTCACAAGCCCAGGTCCATGTGGTCAATTATTAACTTACTGGTTGGTCACAGTGGTTCTAATGTTCATAATGGCCATGTCCCCTAAACTATTTAAAATGGGACACACACACACACACACACACACACACACACACACACACACACACATTCTTGTCAGCATTGTAGGTGAGCAAGCTGCATCTTTGAAAACAAAGGAGAAATCTCTTAAAATAGATAGTAGATACCTTGGTGTATTCTCAGGCAGAGCTGGGCAACAGCCTAACTGATGGGTCTCAGCATCTCAGCATCGTGTCAGAGCACAGCAACCCCAGAGATCTTGAGTCTAATGACTTGTTTTAGGAACGAAGACAGTAAGTCTCAGGGAGAAAATCCACCAGCTCAGGTCTCAGAATGACATGGTGGCAGTTCAGGACCTAACTCCAGAGCCTGTCACCTGGTCCAGTGTGTTCTGCACAATGCCCTGTTTTACATGGTGAAGTCTCCTGCTCTACAGGTGAGCATCGCTGGGTCTCAGAGTATTAGGGCTACACAGAGCCCTTTCTTCAGCATCACTCACTATCAAACTCACCAGGCTGCTCCTCCTGGGTGCAGGGGCTGCTTCATCTGTATTCATCCTAGGCAACTTGGGACAGACTTTCCTCCTGTCCCCAGTGGAGGTCATGTCTTTCTATTCTCTTAGGATGAAGCAGGACCTGAAGTAAGGAGCAGACTTCAGGTCATCTGTTGAGCTTGCCCTGGCTGAGAACAGAGGGACTTTGGTTTTATTATCACAGTTGCTGCTTCCTCCCAGAGGGCTGTGAGTACCCTCATAATGCATCCTGAGTGCCACCTTGACAGTTGTCTATGAGTGAGACCAGGCCATTGGCAGCATCGGTCTTTGAGTCAAAGCCAACAAATGTCCAGAGCTATGCACATCAGAAGCTGCTCTGATCATTGGCACGGCGAGTTCTCTCACTGCAGCCTCTGAGGCAAGTGTTAGGGCTTCAAGTAACCAAAGCATGTACTTCTAGATGAATCAAGTTCACCAACCTAGGTTCCTTGCTTTCCTCTCATCCCCTACTCCCTCCTCTTAATTTTTGTCAAAGTCTCACAGGTCATGTGACCTGGAGGCTCTTTTGGTGCCTGCCACGCAAAGCCTCTGTCCCCCAAGAACGCACAAAGCACAGAGGCTGGGAAATATCTTCTTATCTGCAAGGTAGCAAGAGTACAATAAATAACACAAGGACACTAAGAATGAAGACTGAATAATCAGAAACATGAAGTTGAAAATAGATGTGATTCATGTGACTGAAGACACAGCAAAATGGATGAGACTTTTATCAGACACTTAGAATCCCTTAAAGACTATAAATAGGAATTCTAGAGCTAAAATTACCATGAATTGAATTAATAATTTAACAAATGAGTTTAATGGGATGTTAGTCCCATTGGAATGAAAGATGAAGGAATTATGATAATTTACACGGAAATGTCCACAGGAGTACCTGCAGAAGTAATAGTGATTGAGTGGAGAGATTTGGGGAGGGGGCAGTGGTGGGGACGATACCAAACGTGGCAGAGAGGGGAGACAGCAGAGGCAGCAGCTGACAAATGCCAATCAAGGGTTCCCTAAAATGATGCATCTGTCAACTTCAGGTGACAAAATAAATTAACCCAGACTGGGTGTCATAAGCAGGCAGTTCTCATTGTTCTAGAACCCAGAGCCCAGGGTCAAACCCAAGAATACCTGCTGATTCTCCTTTTAAGGATGACGGTCATGGGTTCAAGTTGATCAGGGTTTCACACTTGGACCTTATTCAGCCTCTACAATCTCCTTCAAAGACACACCCACAAATATAAAAAGACACATTAAAAGATAGGGTTGGCACATGTATTTCAAGGGACATAGCTCGACCTTTAACAGGCGGTTGCAAACCAAATAGATTTCATGCTGCACAATGAAGACTTTTTCCCAGCCCCAAAGCAGGAAGCAAATTACTGAAAGCCGAAGTCGAAGAGAAATCTTCAAAAGCAGCAGAGTGGGAAGGAAAACACTGTCTTTAGAGAAGTAGCAATGACGGGAAGCCCAGCACTAGTAACGATGGCCATTCAAGAGGTCAGGACACAGCACTCTTTGGGGAGATTTCACTTAGAAGTAATTTTAAAAGCGAAAACAAGAGGAGTCGTTACCTTTGTGCAGAAATCACCCCAACTTACCCACTGCCTCCCTGCCACCCACTTATCATTTACATGCCTTCTCCTCCCCACGGCCACTCACGGCTCAAGTTATATAGACAGTGTTTTCAAAATTGGTCAATTTGATATTGATCCCCACTGCTCCCTAACCCCAAGTCCTTTCTGGAAACTCCTCAGCTGTGCCAGTAATTTTCTTTCCATCTTTCTTTTCCAGGAGCCAGGGAAACCAGCAAGGGTCTGTCCCATTTGATCTTTTTTTATCTGTCTTATCCTCCACGATTTTGCTATCTTTGAACGCTGTGAAAGGGATTTAATATGATATTCCTTCATTGTGTCTTCATCACAATACCGAGACCGTGAACTTACGGAGAGGTCCTGGTTGTACTGCAGCAATGTTTCAAGGAGAGAACATTCTCTTGTTCTCTTCACAGCTTCCCCCACCCATGTGAAGAACACACAGAATGACCCTCACTGTGCTTGCTCATCCGCACATCCTAGAATCTCTGCAGCAGTGTGAACCCACAGCCCTAGGAAAAGAACCCCAAGGAAGAGTCTGATGTTTGGTTATTTTTTTTTAATCTTTGTAATCTGTCTACACAGTCAAACTTTTATTTCTAGATTTCTTATTCCAGTGTTCCCCTCCCATGTTCCTACATTATTTAACTAGAATACAGTTGGTCTTAAGAGGCCCTGTATTTAATGTTAGGGAAGCTAAGTGGGCCTGATCCTAGCAACATTCCCAAATTCAAAGCTGTTCAAGAAGTGGCACTCAGACAAGCGTCGCTCATTGACAACCCACCTGCCCCAGTCACAGTCATTAGTTTCTGGTCTTGTCACTCAGGCATTCTTTGTGAGAAGGGACCAACAGATATATTCATTTCTTCTTACCTGTTATATGTACTACCCTGCCCTTTGAATTTCCCCTAACAGTGAATCCAGCTAGTATTAGTGATCCTTCTTAAAAGTATTGGGGCTGGTGTGTGTGTGCATGTTTATATATGCCTTGTATGTACATGTGTGTGCATGCATGTGGTATGTGTGTATGTGTATGTTTGTGTGTGCATTGTATGTGTGGAGGTATATGTACATGTGAGTATGTGCATATGTGCGTGCGTGCGTGCGTGCGTGCGTGCGTGCGTGTGTGCGTGCGTGTGTGTGTGTGTGTGTGTGTGTGTGTGTGTGTGTGTGTATGTACACCAGAGACTGACATAAGAAAGCGTCCTCAGACCCTTTTTATTTTGACTATCGAGACAGGGTCTCTTTCTGACTCTGAAGTTCATTGAGTTGGCTAGACTGGGCTGGCCAGTGAACCCGTGGGATTCTCTGATGTCCACATCCCCAACACTAGGATTGAAGATGCACAGCATCTCACTTGGTTTTTATGTGGGTGCTGGGATTCCAAACTTAGCCTTATGGCACTTTATCACCTGAGCCATCTTACCAGTCTCTCCTTAAGCCTTTTATAGCTGTAGTGTTCGATACTTGGCTGTGTGGCTATTTCAGCTCTTGTCACACCTCATAGCCTGACAAACTTATCATGGGCCAGAGAGTAGACCTGGAAACCTGCTGTTCTGTTGACTGCGAGGGTTGAATTCATGGGTCAGTGGTGCCCGCTTTCTTGTGGACTATACCAGTTACCTTCCAACAAGCAAGCGCCTATTTCCCTGTCTGGCCATCTGGGAGGAAGGCAAGTGTTTTTAGTTTTGAACCCTTAGTGGGAGCGAGTCTCTCTGGGCACAGTTTTTCAGAACTCCTGTGAAGTCAAATGCGCTGTTTCCTACTGTCTTTACCAGGTCTGTGTTCATGCTTTGTGAAAATAAGAGTTTTCCCCTCCTTTTCGACTCAGAAGTCTTATCTTCTGCATTCAGAATGTCCACCCCTTGAGCTTGCAGAAGTTCCCCGGTAGGCTCCTTCTCCTTCAGGTCAGGAGCTCTGTAACTTGGTTACTTCCTTAGAAATTATTTTGCTTAAGCTTCTGTTTCTAAAAGGAGGGCTTCGAAGCCTTCTACTTCCTGATTTTTGCTAGGTTTTAAATTTAGTTGCATAGGTTTTCATAAGCAATACTTTAGGATCCTTCCCAATTATTCTATTCTTTGGAGACTGTTTTCTGCACACTTGCAATCCCACCCTCTCTGTCTACCCACTCTCTCTCTCTCTCTTCCTCCCTTCCTTACCCCCCTCTTTTTTTCTTTTCTGTATTAGTGTTTTCTCCTCCCACGTCTTGATCAAGTCAGCTAGTTGCTTATCAATTGTGAATTTCTGGGATGGGACAGCCTACAGTTTTTGATTATTAATGAGTTCTGCTCTTTTTCTATTTTCTAGTGCATTAATTCCCATTTTTATTTTTATAGATTACTACTTGATGCTTTATTTTGCTTTTATTGTTCTTTAGATTTTGCATTTATTGTTGTTGATACTCATACAGACATTTAGAGCCGTAGACTGTTCTCTTATTAATGCTTTTCATGACTTTCTTACCATCAGAATTATAAAAAATGCTGTGGTTTTGATTTTTATGACTTCTTTCATCTAAGAGTGATTTAATGGAGGACTTTATTTTTTTAAAATTCCAAGCTGGGAACTAGAGTGTTGGCTCAGTGTGTGAATTGTTTGCCACACAAATGTGAGAAGCTGAGTTCATATTTCTAGAATCTATGTCAGTGGTGCATCTGAAATCACAGAGTTCCCAGGGCAAGATGGGAAGTGGTACCAGGAGGAGCCCCGGAAACTCCAGAGCTAGTTAACCTGGTATATGCAGGAAAGGACAACAGACCCTGTCTCAAACAGGTGGAAGGTGAGGGCTGACACGATTATTCTTTGACTGCCACGCATCTGCGTGACACAGCCACACTCACACACATCCTACATGTATGCACACACACAAAGGAAAATAAAACTTCCAAGCTCATTTGTTGTATGGTTTTGCCCTTGGTCTCCAACTCTTCCACATTCGGACTGGATACGACTGTTGGCCATTGTCTCAGTGGGCTCTGTTGATGCTTTCGTGAAACTCAAGAAGCAGAGAAGAAAGTCCGTGGGTTTCCAGCACATGCCGGGGAAGAAGCTATATTCCTTGTTTAGAGGAGTAAGTCTTAAACTATCAAATAAGATCCACCTCACTAGTCACAGGGCTGACATCTTGCTCCTGGCCCATTTATGGCCACTCCTCTTCCACTGTTACGTTCCTCATACAGACACAGGTGACCTGTGCTTCTGGCATGGGGCTGTGCCCTTGCCTATAGTATCCTCATGCTCAGTCCCAGCTGCTGGCTTCTAGCGGTCATCTACCTGGCAACCTTAGTATTTCCTTATCATTCTAGGCTTTCTGAACTCTTTGCTTTTAGCCAGGTCCTGTACCTGCCCAAATCAGCTTCGTGCTGTGGACAGGAAGCAATTTTCTTTTCAGAGGTCAGTTGAAATTATTCTGTTTATCCGGACGGCTGTGTTTGGTCTCCCTGCTGCTCTGATGTTCCATTGGGCTGCAGGGGTCTGCCTGTAAGCTTGCTATTTTCTCCTCTCCGGATCGCCTTCTCATCATTCACATATGTTTGTGGTTTGCTTCAGTTGTTCTTTGGTACTTACACCTTTTTAAACTCCTTCAGGCTTCTGTGCTGTTGGTATTCAACCATTTGCTATTTCATAGTGCTTTAGCATCGTCCTTGACGGTCACAAGTACAGCGTCTCACTTGAAATACAGTTTTTTCCTTCTCCTTTTCTTTCCTTTTTAATGTACCTTTTCAGGTTTAATTCTTTCCTTTTGTCAAACTCTCTAACAGACAAATACACACAGACTATCCCTCTGCTCTCACACTTTCCTCTATTTTAGTCTTAGATACTCAGTCAACTAGATCAAGTTGCTGGCAGTCCATCTTTCTGCCTAAGCTTTCTCAGGCGTCTTCTGGCTGGAGTTGAGGAAGCTTACCACTTGGAAGATCTCGTAAGATGGTGCATGAGAGCAGCGTGGTATGTGTTCTTAGATGTCAAGTTTTTATTCTAAAGAGCAGGGGTGTGTCTCAGTGGTGCACATTCCCTAGCTGCACACACAGTCCTGGTACACAGGTATCCAACCTTGCAAAAAGTAAATAAATAGATCAATAAAGTAAAAGTTCTTCTTAAGGCATGGTGACATTAGACTACGTTAGCTGGCAGTGATATTCTGGGTGAACTAGTAGCTTTTGTCACGGCTGTGACAATATACATGACAAAGCAATTTAAAGAAGAATTCTATGACCCTAGGATGTGATCTGTCATGGCAGGAAAGACATGATGGCTGCAGAGCAGCTGGAATGTTGCCTCTGCAGTCGAGAAGGAGAGGAGAGATGCTGGCCTCAGCTTGCCTTCTTGTTTTTATTCAGTCCAGGATACTGGTCCATGGATAGTGCTGTCCATATCCAGGGTGTGTGTGGGGGTTCTCTCCAACTTAGTTAAACCTCTCTGGGGATATCCCCACCACTACACACATGTCTATAGAGTTTGTTTCCTAGGTGGTTCTACATTATACCAAGCTGACAGTGAGGATGACCCTCCATGATCTAACCTGCTCTCATCTAATGCTCGAGGCATCCTTGACTATTTTCTACATGATGGAGCTGATGTGCCTCTGCAAGCTCATCCCTGCAAGCTAATTTTGTTGTTTGCATTAGGGGCATGGGGACTTTTGTATTTAATGTTTAATGTCCAGTTGCTTTCTGGGCTAAAATCTTATGATCCATGAGTTTGCCAATGACCATTAGGGTCTTGCCAATTACCAGGACCATCTTTCATTTCTGGAAAGTTCCATGAGGTAGTCTTTGCCATTTATTTTTCTTTGAAGACTCCAATGGCATGCCTCGGACCTCACTCCTGTGCCAACAAGGCACCTTAATCACTGCTCTCTGACCCTGTTTATGTCTTCTCTCTTCTTATTCTCCTCGTTATTTTCTACAATATTTACTAAATCTCTTTTCAAATATATTCCCTCAGGCAACTTATGAGTTGATCTCTATTTCTAATATTTATCTTTACTTCTTTTTTTCCCCAAGTTCAAAGAAATCTCATTCAGCTCTTTGTTTCTTTCCCATTTTGTTTGTTTTATCTTAATTTTTGAAATTCCTGACATCCTGAAATGCTTGTGTGAGGGTATTAATTCTCCTTGGAGAGCCGTGTTATTTTGTTCTATTTCTGCTTCCTTTCTGTGGGTGGATTCATCAGTCGAATGCTTTGATTTAGATTTTCTGCTTATTCTCACATTTGCTTTGTGGAGATGAAGACTTTTCCTATCATTTGCACTGAGGTCAGTTGGAGGGTGTTATGAGTTTATGGGTTAAGAAAGACTTCCATCATCAGAACAAAGTGTATCTACTGGTGCATTGGGGGACAGAAGGCTCAAGGACTGTGTGTCTTTTGGCAGTTGCAATTCATTTTTGTTAAGGACTCTACATCTTGCTCTTGTATTCTTTCTATGCCTCTTCTCCATTTATATTACTTACTTCAGTCATTGCTGTGACAAATTGCCTGACACAAAGCGACCTTAAGAAGTAAGGGAGGGGTGTGGCTCAAGGTTTGAGAAGATGTAGTCCATCACTGTGGGTGGACACAGCAATGGGAGTTTGAGGCAGCTGGCCACATTGTGTCTACAGTCAGAAGTCAGAGAGAGAAAAAGAGAGAGGGGGGGAATCCTGGTGCTCAGGTGGCAACTTGTATGTTCTTTTTGTTCAATCCAAGACCCCACCTATGGAATAAGAGCACCCATTACTGGATGTGCTTTCCTCTCAATTAAACCTTTCTGGAAAGGTCTTCAGGGACTTGCTGAGAGGTGTGTCTCCTAGGTGATTCCTAACCCAGGCAAGCTGGGAATGGAGATGAAGCACCACATGCCATCTGCATGAGCCCCTAGTCTGTGCTTTGCACCTCTTGTGTCATAGCATGGGTGTGTCTCCGTCTCACTCAGGATCTGCAGCTCTCTAGTGATCTGGGGAGGTCAGCTGGGAGTGGTCATACCCAAGAGTAGTTTTCAATTCCTATGTCTAACTTTAGTACCACTCTGGGTCTCTTGTTTCCTTCCCTCTTCTGCACCTTTCTCCAAATTCAGATCGATTTCCCTTTTTACTTCCAAAATGCAAAACAAAGCCAAACAAGAGCTACCTCCACTGCAACACGGTCCTTATTGTTCCCTTAAAATCTTTTGTGTGCCTGTGGTGTTTATGTGAGGTTTTTGTGTGAAAATGCGCAAACCTATGTGCATGCATGTGTTGAGTACAGAGGTGGATATGCATCTTCCTTTGTTGCTTCCCATTATGTTTTTCTAGGACAGAAACCCAAACTCTTACAGAACCCAAAGCTCACTGTTTGGCTAGACCGGTGACTAGATGACCCCCAGGGTTCTCTCTGACCCCCCTACTCCTAGTGCTAGGAAGACAGGAGCTAGGGTTTCATTATGTCCATCTATGTGGGTACAGTGGATCTGAACTCAGGTCCTCTTGCTTGTGTGGCAGACGCTTTACCAACTGAGCTATCTCCTCCAACAAATTAGCCTCCTGTCATTAATTTTATGTGGAAAGTTCATATAATTTGAAGTCTGCTGTGCTTTCTGTATGCTTACTAAATGGCAGCATAATGTCTGAAGATGTGCAGAAAGATTTGAGACTAACATCCAGTATGTCCTCTGCTGCCTAGAAATGCTACAGGGACATCTGCATGGCATGGAAAGGGCATGACTCTGTCCTGGGCATTCCTAGGTCAAGGGTAAGAAGCAAGAAGTATCATAGACATCATAAAGAAGGAAGGGAGCAAATTTCAGTATGTTTATATGGTGGTACTTGATTCGGAACCACTAGTGATGAATCTTCCAAGGTGAAGTCCCATGCTGGGCACTGAAGCTAGATGCAAAACAGTCCACATAGTGTT
This sequence comes from Myodes glareolus, assembly GCF_982192425.1. Taxonomy (NCBI): domain Eukaryota; kingdom Metazoa; phylum Chordata; class Mammalia; order Rodentia; family Cricetidae; genus Myodes; species Myodes glareolus. The sequence goes on along the minus strand of NC_142032.1, from coordinate 66,190,919 downwards.
GTTCTTTATAAATGGAATCATAGGGTAGAAGAAACTGATGCATGGTGACATACAACAGAAAAGCATCTGCTTTGGGCTTGGGTGGTGACTGGAGAAGCTGGATACAAAGGTCTGAGGAATATTTGAGGGCAGGACATGCTGCTTACCTTGATTGACAAGGAAACTGCAAGGATGGATGCTTTAGCAATGATAGTCACTGAGGTGAGGTGTGCCTTTCTGTACAGCATCTCACCTCAAGACTGGTTTTGCAAAAAGGCAAAAATAGATGGAGAGATGGTTCAACAAACACAGGTGCTGGCTGCCAAGCTGGGGAGATGAGTTCCATTCCTGGGACTCACGTGGTGGAGGGAGGGAACTTACTGGCTCAAGTTTTCCTCTGACCTCCACACGCATATGGTGGCACATGTACAACCCCACTCAACACACAGATTCAAAAATAAACAACATGAATGTAGCTTTTAAAATGTCAATATGTCTTCAGAAAACTCCAAAACTAGAAGCGGATATTTTCATCTTGCTGCTTGCACTGCAGCCAAGGGAAGCATTTTAGATTCATGGAGTCTGATCTGAGATGCGATCCTGGATCTGTGGGAGAGAGGTGAGGTGTTCAGTTTAGGGTTTAGCTCCCTAAAGCAATTCCTAAGAGGAGCTGCAGGACCACTATAGAGTTTCAAGGACACCCTCCTCTCCAAGGGATCCACTCCCTGGAGGGGGTGTCCCAGCAGGCAGCTGTGGCAGAAGCTAGGTCCCTCAACACCACCCTCCACTATCCTCAGGACAGTAAGTCTTAGTCTTCCACTGAAATGCACAGGACTGGTAGTCACTGACTCCTCAGATTGTTTCCATGGGCTGGCCACTTTTCCACTCTCACAGAAGACAATGGGAAGTGAGCCCTAAAGCCTTTCTGAATGTATACATGGCAGAGGGTGTGGAAGTGTAACATGAAGGGGCCTACTTGTTGGGGTATCTGTTCTACCTGATACCCCACAGCCGGCAAGTCCCAAAGAAATCACACAGAGGACTCCATAAGATTATAAACTGATTGGCCCATTAGCTCAGGCTTTGTATTAGCTCTTATAACTTATGTTAGCCCATTATTTTTATCTATTTTAGCCACACGGCTCAGTACCTTTCACAGTTGGGCAGGTTACATCTTGCTTCTCCTGTGGTCTGGGCAGGAGTGGGAGGAATGGGCTTCCTCTTTCCTAGCCTTATCCTGTTCTCATCACCCTGACTCTACTTCCTGTCTGGTTGACCCGCCTATACTTTCTGCCTGGCCAATCAGCGTCTTATTGAAATACATGATTGACAGAATACAGAAAATTCTCCCACACCATGGAAGAGCCCAGAAACTGCTCCATATATCCTCTTGAAATATCCACCTTACCGCTGCAATTTGGAAGCCAAGAGATGACTAGAAATGGAGTTTCCCGACCTGAGAAATCTGTGGGATGGGAGCCTCATAGCACGCACTGCCAATCCTTCTGCCTACAGCTCTAATAGGATGTGGTAAGAAAGTCTCAGGCAACCAGCAGTGTGTTTCATCAACTCTGCAGTAACAATCAGAATGCTAACTCCACCATAGTCAGGAAAATGAGAGTGGGCGAAACGCCACGCCTCTAAATCTCTCTTCCAGAAGAGTGAGTGTCTCATCTCTAAGTGAGTGTAAACTTTGACACAGGTAGGGAGCCCCAGGTTCTCAGGGCTCTAACACAGACCAGGAGCCTCGGGTTCCCAGTGCTCCAACACAGACCAGGAGCTTTGGGTTCTCAGGGTTCTATCACAGACAAGGAGTCTCAGGTTCCCAGAGCTCTAACTTTGAACTTCAGAAGGCTCCATTGTGAAGCAAAGCATGAAGAATGCAAAGCTCCTAGTTCTCACCACTTTCCTGTTTGATTGGAGTTTTGTTAAGTTTCAAATGTGTGTGTATAACACAGTGATGTATTTAATTCTATTAAAACAAATTTCACTCTCATACTCATCATTTATAGTTCATTTGTATGTAGGAGGGAAAACTCACATTAGTGTTCATATTAATAGAGGTTGTCATTAGGCATTGGAATTGGTATCTTTTAACTGCATTGCTCCTCAGAAGTCTGTATGTAGACCCCAGTTTCACAGACTAGAGGTCCAGGCAGAAACATACTTCTTTCTCAGGGACCTGAGGTTACACTCTACTAAGCAAAGGCAACCCGTGGGGATTGCAGCTAACCGGACATGGAGTTACCAGCTGGAGGCTGTGTAGGAGGCACAGGGGTATGGCAGAAGCTGTACCAGTAGTGACAGTCAGCATTGATGGCACAAGAAAACATGGGAGATGTGGGAGTGCCATCATTGACACTCTGAACTTAGAAGGTGGGTTCCCACAGCACTGGGTCCCAGGTTACTGCCTGGCTAGTGATGGTCCTGATGTTAATGGAGAGGGTTGTAGAAAGTGATAATGCAGTATCAGCAAACTCTATCCACCCACAAGATGGTGTCCTGCTGCAGGGTAAAGCAATGTGTACAGGGAAGCATTAAGGGGAGTTGCAGCTAGAAGAGCCAATCAGAAACAGATGAGTCACAGAAAACCCTGGGACTAGCCTTGTCCCCACCCACCAGATGTCTCACACTGGCACCTCTTTGGGTTAACAGAAGAGAAGCTGGCACAGCTCTCCTCACCCCTCTAACAGAGGACCGATAATGGCCCACACTGGGTGGCAGTGACATGACTCTTAGTCCACTCTGCCCTTGGGGTAGGAGCTACTGTTCTTTTGCCCATCTCTTAGTACAGAAGCTTTGAGATCGTGCAACAACATCTTCTAGCTAAGTCCAGACTTCCTCCACTAAATCAAAGGAGACCTCATTCTCTCCCCAAAGTGAAGAGTCCTCAGTGCCATCATTCCTCATAGCCATTCCTTCTCGGACACGCTGCTCACCCTGGGGTGGATGCCCCTCAACTCAGAAATAAATTCTAAACCTGCAAGTTCGTCCAAACTCCAGAGTGAAACAATTCCAGGGGGCCCATGAAAGACAAACAGCAGCAGGTGAGAAAGAGATGCCATATGGGAAGGAGGCAGAGCAGGAGGCAGGGCTGCAGAGTCTCTCTCTCGCCTGGGTTTGTATTGGAGCTGGGAAAATGGATAGGTAGGCTTGGGGACTCGGTCAAGTGGTGCAGGAGAATTATCTTTAGTCTGTCAATCATATATTTTAATAAAATGCTGGTTGGCCAGGCAGGAAGTATAGGCAGGTCAACCAGACAGGAAGTAGAGGCGGGGCAATGAGAATAGGAGAAGGCTAGGAAAGAGGAAGCTCCCTCCACCATTCCTGCCCAGACCAACGAAGAAGCAAGTTGTAACCTGCCCTGCTAGAAAAGGTACTGAGCCACATAGCTATCACAGACAAGAATTATGGGTTACCGTAAGATATAAGAATTAGTTAATAAGAGGATGGAGGTAATGGACCAGGCAGAGTTTAAAAGAATATAGTTTCCGTGTAATTATTTCGGGTAAAGCTAGCCGGGAGCCAGGTGGCAGGACACAGTCCTCCATTCCTGTTACAAATGGCACCCAGATGTGGATAACTGAATCCATAGAAAGCTTAAGAAAGCTTGGGAAAGAATAGAGTAAAGCATGTTTTCTTGGTAGCAGCAATTTCTCGGGTCTGTTCTGCTTACTAGAGGCAAGCAAGCACTCTCATTTAAGAGAGGCTTCCTGACTCAGCTTTAGCTGCAAAACCTTGCAGCTCTTTTAAAAGGTCATGCTAAGAAACACTTAAATAGTGTTGATAAAAAATTGACCACATGCTTTTCAGTTTTCAGCCGTAGAAGAAAAAAGCTGCACAGTTTTAAAATGTCAGCTTTCTGGGCCGTTTTGCCAGGGCAAACTCTGACTCTTTCAGACAGGCAGTCCGACTGAGTGTGGTCTGTGAGTGAATGCTGCAGCTTGCTTGCTGACAAGGACCTTGAAATGCCATAGAGTTGTGGCAATAAAAATGGCTACAGCTGGTACCTCCACCATGAGGCAGGAAAGCTAAGGAATAGGCTGGATCTAACCAGCAAAGCCACGGCTTTAATCCTACCCATATTGCTCAGCAATTTAAGGGCTCATGTGGTCAGAAAAAGAGAGAGATACAGTAAAGAGAGATTCAAAAACAAAGAAAACCTCTAAATGATTTACAGTGTGTTAAAAATATATGCAGGCTAAAAGTTAATGTTCTTAAAGTAAAAAAAAGAAAGAAAGAAAAAGAGTAGTTGGGTGTGGTAGTACACACCTTTATTCCCAACACTTGGGACGAAGAGGTAAATTGACCTCTGTGATTTCAAGGGGCAGAGGTAGAATGACCTCTGTGACTTCAAGGTGTGGTAGCACACACCTTACTTTAATCCTAATGCCTGGGAGGCAGAGACAGAGGGATCTCTGTGAGTTCAAGGACAGCCTGGTCTGCAGAGTTATTCTTGAACAAAGATATACAGAGAACCTGTCTCAAAAGTAAAAGTACAAATAAAAGAAATAGAGGTTAAACTCATCCATTGTTGGTGGGAATGCAAACTTGTGCAGCCACTGTGGAAATCAGTGTGGCGGTTTCTCAGGAAACTGGGAGTCAACCTCCCTCAGGACCCAGCAATTCCACTCTTGGGAATATACCCTAGAGATTCCCTAGCATACTACAAAAGCATTTGTTCAACTATGTTCATAGCAGCAATATTTGTAATAGCCAGAACCTGGAAACAGCCTAGGTGCCCTTCAATAGAGGAATGGTTAAAAAAGGTGTGGAACATATACACATTAGAGTTTTACTCAGCGGTAAAAAATAATGACATCTTGAATTTTGCATGCAAATGGATGGACATAGAAAACGCTTTACTGAGTGAGGTAAGCTAGACCCAAAAAGAGGAACACGGTATGTATTCACTCATAAGTGGATTCTAACCATAATTTAAAGGTCTTTGAGCCTATTATTCATGATCCTAGAGAAGCTAAATAAGAAGACGAACCTGATGAAGATTATTTAGCTATCCGCCAGGAGGTAGGAAATAGTCAAGAGTCCCAGGTAACCTTGGGTGCATGGGGGGGGGAGGGTTGTTGGAAGGGGAGAGGGTTAGAGAGAAGGGAGTAGGGGAGGAATGGAGAAAGCTCGGTTGACCGGGATGGGGGGAAGGGAGGAAGGATGAATATGGGATCAGGGAAGAATATATTTCAACTAAGGGAGTCATTTTAGGGTTTATAGGAAACTTGATTATATATGGGATCCCAGGTCCAAGGAGAGATCCCCAGATTGTTCTCTGGACAGAGGAGAGGGTGCCTGAACCGGCCTTGGCCCATAACCATACTGATGAATATTTTGCTTATCACCATAGATCCTTCATCTGGCGATGGATGGCGATACAGACGGAGACCCACATTGGAGCACCGGACTGAGCCCCCCAAGGTCCAAATGAGGAGCAGAAGGAGGAAGAAAATGACGAAGGACTGCGAGGGATACTATCAGCCACTGATACAAGGGGTCGAATCTAATGAGAGTTTACCAAGGGCAGTTGGACTGTGACTGAACGAGCACATGATTCAACCAGTTTCTCTGAATGTGGCCGGATTCTCTGAATGTGGCTGGCCTGGAGTCTTTCTGAGAAGCCATTGACAATGACACTGGGATTAGATTCCTCTGCATATACTGGATTTTTGGGATCCAGTCTGTTTGGATACTCACCTTCCTGGACCTGGAGGGAGGGGGGACGAACTTGAACTTCCCACATGGCTGGAAACCCTGACTGCCCTTAGGGACAAAGAGGGAGGAGGAGAGGGAGGGGGGGAGTGGGAGGGTGTTGGGAAGAGGGGCGTAAATGGAAACTTTTATAATTTAATAAAATTACTTTAAAAAAAAGAAATAGAGGTTAAAATAAAGATGCATAAAGATGGAAAATACACAGAGAATCTTGATATTGTATGCTATTATGCTCTCTTTGAATTGTTTGAATGCTGAGGAAGGAGCAACAGCTGCTACAAGATATTTGTTTATAAATGCTGCTGAACTAATCCAAGATAGGTATTTTGAAAATATCTTGGCTTCAAAATTGAAGTCAAAAGGTATGATACTTTGGAGAAGAGATTTTGCTTTTGTTTCCACAGAAAATGAGAGACTGTGGATTCATTCTGAGTTAAGAAAAATCCAGTTTGACAAAGGACAGCCACCCGAGAAATCCAATGAAAATCTACTCCCAATAGTTGAGTTTTCCTGAAGACAATATGCCTCTGGGCACACTGGACAGGGTCCCCTGGTGTCCCTGGTTAAAGGTGACTATGTTTAGATGGAAAGAGATGTAGCCCTTCCAACCTGTGGGAAGATGAGAGCAGTGATTAATTGGACTTCAATAGGGACAAGGCCAAGTCACATAGGTCAAGGAAGTGGACAGTGGAAAGGGAACAGGGTTTGACTCACTCCTACTGCTCAGCACTCAGGAGCAGACCGAAGGGTTTGGACACTTTAGTGAAGGGGATTGGGAGCTAGTGACTGGTCTAAGTCCTTCAGGCGGTCTAAGCTTGAGATTCTGTCCTTGCTAATCATACAATGGAGGAAAGAAGGGAGAGAGGGGAGGATGGGGCAGGAGGGAGGGAGCACATTACTTCTTTCACCTCTAAATGTGTGTGAGAAGCAAGTGACTGGGTCTATGATGAGTCCAGGTGAAGTATTCACGGACTGAGATACCAGGAATCACATGTGACCCCCAGACTGGTATTGTTCAAGCCTTCACTAAGGACACAGTAAAGAAGATCATCTGAACAGCTGAGTCCTTTCTTTCTATGCACACTGTAACTTGGGAGTGAATGTGTGTCCACAGCTGCCAGAAAGGTGAGCTCCTTACAGCGTGCTCTATGTATCTCTGCAGTGCTCACAGTGTATTCTAACAATGGCGGTTGGTCTGTACCACCTGCAATGCCCATGGTCTGCTTCTGAGTGGTTCATAGTAGAGCTTTCTGTCACTAGGAATGAAGTAACCCCAAACATTTCAAGTTTATGGGCACGTTGATAGTTCATGTAGCATTCTACCTCTGTCTTGAGTGACAGCCAGTATTTCCCAGCTACATGGAGGACAGGAACCATGTGCTCTTGAATACAGCAGGTACATTGATTGACACAGGGTGTTTGCAGAAATGGGGACAGCACACAGTACTGTCAGTGGCTCTTGCCCTACTGTGAAGTATCTCTAGACAAAAATAAAAAAATGTATGATACGAGCTGGAGAGATGGCTCAAAAATTGAGGGTGCTTACTGATTTTCCAGAGGATACAAGCTCAGGTTCCAATACCCACATTGGACAGCTCACAGCTCCCTGTAACTCCAGTTCTAGGGAATCTGACACCCTCTCCTGGTCTCCTCAGACTCTGCCCTTACATGGCATATGCTCACACAGATGCTATACATAAATTAAAACAAAGTTTAAAGCACCATTTAAAAAAGAAAATGCATTATCTTACTTTGGGAGTCTAGTGTCATTTCTCAGCACTAACTGTAAGTTAAAATCTCAATCGGAATGGAATCGGAAAAGTCGGATTTCTTTGAGCCATTGTTTTCAAAGCCCGGAAACAAAGGCTTTTGGACTGAGGTAGAGTAGCTGTAAACAAACACTTTCTGCATGCAAAATCTGCTCCCAGTCCTGTGCTGTAACTTGCCTGCACCGATTATTCCATCTCTTCAAGGTGGAGTCAGGAGCTATGGCCACTCCCCTCTGCTTCAAGGTCATGAAGGGCAACCCTGACCTCATCGCACAGGACTAAGTCACATGTGTGCCTGTGTATGGAAAAGGGCATGCAGAATCCACATCAGATATATGAGTGCGTGGGGCAGAGGGCTCAGTGAGGCACTGTAGCATAACATATTCTACGCGCTACACACTATGGTACGGTTCATGAGTTGGAAAACGGCCTGGAGATTGAAATACACACACACACACACACACACACACACACACACACACACACACACACGACAGATAGACATTGATAACCTAAGAATTCCTTAAGAATGCCCCCTTTATTGTGTTCCAGGGCAGCTTATATAGGCTCTCCTTGACCAATGGCCACGCCCTCACTCTCAGCTTCAAGCCCACCAGAAACCACTCCCCTGCCATCAGGAACTCCAGCAGGCAGGGAGTCATGGGAAATTCAGGGTCTGGGATTTCACAGTTCCCAACAAGGCCCAGTCGTGTCTGTCTTCAGTTTTGATGCTTAGACCCCAGGGATTGTGGAAACTGACAACAGGGGAGCTTGAGGGAGCATCTGTCCTCTTGACGGTGCAAATGAATATGAATTGGGTGGAAACTGCACTTGAACTTTCTAGAGTTGATCGTTTCCGAAGCTAGCAATGTGTGCTAAAGCAGTCTCTCATGTTTTTAATTAGTTTGTAAGACCGTCACTGGTGACTGTGGAGACTGAGTGATTCTAAGCCTCAGGAGAGCTTGCTGTGCTCTCCAGTCTGAGAAATAGGACCAATAATGTGAACCTCAGTCTTAAAGCAGAGCACATGAGCGGACCCAGCTCAAGCTGATAGCAGCAAGATCAGTCAAGTTCCTCACTCTTCCCCTTATTATTACTCCCTCAGCAGGTTGGGTGAGACCCCTTAGTAAGGAAGGACCCTGTCCTGTAGGGTCTACAGGTCCCTGTCTTATCACCTGGAGACATGCTTATACACAGATATGGTGTTTAACCTGGGTACTTTCCTCTACTTGTGCAGATATAATAGTAAATCACCATCTTGGGGGGGGGGAACACAGGTCTTTCCCTTTTCATCTTCCTCTTCTCCAACAGATTGACCTGAGCCTGCGGGGTGATCGCCCTCCTCAGCTGAGTGCTGCTTCTACCTGGACCAAGTGTTAGCAGAGTATCTCCTCTAAGACACCCTAGGCTGTCACATGTTCTGAGTGATAGTCTCCAGACAATGGTGAGTAGGTGGAACACCCTCAGCTTGTGGTCTAAAGAAATAGTATCCTCAGAAAACAAGGGACAAAGACCCTGATATCTTACTTGCTGACCACAGGTGAATAACAGTGTAAAAGTCCAACTGACCAGGAAAGAAAATATCCATTCCTGTCCATGTTCTGCTAGTGAATTTGCTCTGGACAAATCTAGTCATCTCCCTGTTCCTCAGTTTCCCCAAATGAAGATTAGGTCGGTCATCCATGACATACTGCCTCTGTGCCCCTGAGCCATTAGCCATGCCCTGTGGGGAGTGCTGCTCTCCACGGGATGGCTTTGGGTTACTGGCCAGTTGTGGCCAATGGTCTATGAGTGGTCTCTTCTCATCACAGGGAGGATGTCAGATCAGTCCTGGTCTCTTGTGTTCTCTTGACTGTGGTCTAGGTACCTCACTAGCAATGAGAATACAGAGCACATACTAACTCACTGTGGACATATAGTCTACATGATGAAAAAGCTGATGCTTCAAATCATGACCTCTCTGGGCTGCTTGTTACTGCAGCAGACCCAAGATTACCCTGACCATCACACCCTGTCACCTTGCTGATGGAGGGGAATCTTGAGCACTTGAAAGCTCCTAGGAGAGGTGATTCCACATCCTAGCACTCAAGACCTGTGCTTTGATTATAGAGACTTAACACTTCCGCATCTGTCAGAAAAGATGTGACTGCAGTAGGGTCATTCCCAGGGGTAATCAAACTCAGAAGAAACAACAGCCAGACCTAGTTCTTAAAGGATTGGGGAAGATAAAGTGTGGTTTCTCTTCATCGTCGTGAATGGAAATTAATTGGCAAAGCAAAGAGTTCACATGGGATATGGAAAGATTCCTGCTGAGACAGGGGAGCCATCACCAGACTGTAATTATGTAGTAGAGGTGAAAGTCTTCTCCCAACCATAGTGGAAACAGAATTCTGTCTATACAAAGAGGGCAGAGGGGGCTGGACCAGAGAGCTTACCAACAACTGTAGATAATGTGACCTGATGACCTTGTGAATGACCCAAGAAAAGTCAAAGCCTGGCTTCCAGGAAAGTAACAGGGTGATGCAGAGTAAGGGCTGTCATCTATACAATAAGATGAGAGGCCCAAGGAGCAGGGATGGTGTGAGTCTATTACTTCTTTGATGGACAATGAAGCACACAGGAATGGGTAGAATAAGACTTACTAGGAACTCAGGGTAGGAGAAGGCTAGACCCGGAGACTAGAGTGGAGATGCCTTTGCTAGAACTGGCATTCTTATTGTGGTTCCTTGAAGGAGGCAAGGTTTGCAGCTCAGCCCTCATCAGGTATAGATCTAAGATTGGGAAGTGGGTTGCCAACAACGACAGGAGGTAAGTAGCCCCTGCGTGTCTCACTAGGCAGCTTAGAAGGCTATAAGCAGGAGCCACTGGAGTTCAACACACAGGGTCAGCCCCCTGACCTCACTCAGCCATGTTTTATTCATCTACAGGCTCCAGGAACTGTACTTGCCTTAGCAATTAGGCAGCCAGGCAGTATCTGAGGACAACTACAGGACAGCTGTGATTACAACTATTCAGCCATTCTCGGGTCTCAGTTCTCCCTCTGCCCCACATGTGAGCCCGGCAGCACGGGAGATAGCAAGCAGAGCTGTTCTTTTAGCATTTTGGAGAAAGCACTTCAGCCACACATGGTGGACTAAAGTCATACACGGACTCTCTGGGGGTGTAGTTCTGGGGTTTAGCATCTCTTCTATTGCTCAAAATTTTCATACCCTACCACAGGACATCTGAGCAAATCCCAAACGCATTGAAGATGGTGAGTAGCAGTCTTGGGTTCAAGTCCAAGTGTGAGATTTGGGGTAAGTTGTCTGGTATCCCTGAGCCTCATCATCCTTATCTTTGGAATTAAATGTTTCTTTCCAACTTAGATCCAGTTATATGAAGGTCCTGTGCACACACAGGCAGGGATTGTGAGGGTTTTGCACTGCTCAATTTTATTCTTTTGTGCCCTGCCTTCTGTGGTGTCAAAAAAATGTTTGTGCAACATTAATATCTGACCCAATGTTTGGCTGTTTTATTTTGAAAAGGATTAGTACAGACAGAAGGGTAGTAAGGGACATTGCCTTTTCTAGAGCCCTGTGAAGAGAGAAGATTCTCACGCAGGTACTTTCGTGGCTTCCTGAGTACTCTCCCAAGGCAGTTCCTTCTCCTCCCGCCCCTTCACATCTGGAAACACTGAAGACCAGAGGAGGCTGGTGCTGGATATGAGGTTCTGGAAATAGCATCCCCCCACCCTACCCTAAGCCAGCATCTGCCAAGTCACTGTGATGATGGGTGTCATCACCAGTACCCCCCTGAGGCTGCACTGCAACACCACAGGAAAACACGCTGGTTTCCCCCAAGCAGCAATGAAAGTGTAGACTCCTCAGCCACATGTGTTCGTTGATCATTTTGAGGATTATCCTCTTGATTGATGACCTTCGTGAGCTCGCCTATGACAGGTCTTCAAATTACCCAGCTTGACTTCAAGAACCCAAACGTGGTAATAAGTACATGTCAATTCCACCAGCCCCACGCTGCTTCCCTCCAGGAAGATGAGTGATCAGAGCGCTATTTTAAAATTAGCCAGCTGATGACCTTTCCATCCTGCCATGCTCTGGAAATGTCAGCATTAACAAAATCATGGGGAACAAGCGCGAGGTTCCTTGTCAGGAAGGAAAGCCGTGAGGAGTGGGGAGAGCCCTTCATCCCAGCCTCTGGGAGCACAGGCACCACCACGGCCCTTGCCTATGTGTGATGAAAACCTCTGCAGCGAGAATGATGCTTGGATTTCAGATGGGGAGGAAGTGGAGCTATCAGGGATGCTAATCTCCTTGGTGCGGCTTAGCTCCACTCAACCTGCAGAATGCTCTGGATGCCTCCTCACAGGAAGAAGGAACACAAAAAGCCCATTGGTGTACAAAGAGGATATTTGTCTCAGTTACTTGGGCAGAGTTCATGAGGATCTCTGTGCATGTGATCATAAATTTGTGTCTGATGATAGCAATCGAAGCACAGTATGATAGTGTTCCAAATGCTGCATTAGCTAATGCGGGCTGCTGAAATGAGCAGGAGGCTGTGTCGGAGCAGGAATCCCATTTGATGTGTTTCTCTGTGTCCAGAACTGGGTTTCTCCCTCCTACTCTGTTCTCAGTGGCTGTGCCCATACTCTCTGGAACAGTGGTTCAGAAATACATATATTTATTTAATTTTGATTATGTGTAGGTGTGGGTGTGTGTGCGTGCGTGCGTGTGTGTGTGTGTGTGTGTGTGTGTGTGTGTGTGTGTGTGTGTGTGAATACAGATCCCTGACGAAGCAAAAGTCATCTGATCCCCTGGAGCTTCTGTTTCTGGTGGTTGTTAACCATATCATATGGATGCTGAGAACTGAACTCCAGTTCTGATCACAACTGTGGAGCCATCTCTCCATCCCCAGTAAGGAACTTTAAAATGAGGTGTTTTTCTAGTGATAAAGGACAAGAAAATGAGAAGTTCCATCTATCTGGAAGTAAACCAGGAGTGCCAGTCACCACAGGCCTTGGACTTAACACTACCCCAGGCTTTTTGAAGGTAACTATTTACTTTTATGGGGTTTGATAAGAATCATCCATTTGTTGTTCTAGAGTGGATTTTTGAAGTATCACCTTGTCCAGAAGGCTTCCCTTGACCACACTCAATGCTTCTTTGCCTCCCATCATCTCAAGCCCACTCCTACCCCAGTGATCTCAGTAGTAGAATCCCCACATTTGCGCCCCTTTAGAAGCCTCCAACTTTCACCACAATTTCTGGAGAGCAGGCTTTGGCTGGGTCTGCAGGACTAATTTCCCCACCCTGCAGTAGTAGCGTCAGGAACACAGACCCTTAGGAACTCTCTAGCCACCTCAGCTCTCGTCTGCCTTGCTGCACACTTGGCTTTGGGGTGATCTTCCACCTGCCGCCCAACACTAGCTCCTGTTCAGTCTCTCTGGGATGAGCCTGGGCTGGCAGTCTAGCCTCAAAGGCCTCAGCAGAGGGCACTGCACAGACAGGGGTTCACTAGTCTGCACGTTCCTATGAAAGTGACCCATTGTCTTCATCAGAGGGTGCCATGCTGCCTCCCCACTTCTATCTGAAGCCCTAGAACAGTGCAAGAGGTAGCCATTGATCACCACATTGCCATCTTTCCCGTCAGAGACGCTAATCCCCAGGCTGTCCCAGCCCAGCTCCTAGCATTCTTTCCTTCTTTGGATGACGTGTCGCAGTGGGCACGGTGACGAAAAGCAGAGGGGCTCCTGCGAAACACTGCCCTTGAGAAGGGCTTCACGTGTGCGGCTGTACAAAGAACTCGCCAAGTTCAGCCTGCTTCAGGAAGATGCTGCTAGATAGCTCAGAGCCATCTAATACTTTGCTATTGTTTTGGTTTTTGTTATTGTTTTCTGAAATGGTCCTCCAACTGGTCTCCTGCCTCCAATTTTCTTGCTCCACTCAGGATTTCCTGTAGAAATAACTGATCTGTAAGTTGCAATGGGATGGGACCATCTTCAATGGGAGATGTGTGGGTACTTTATGTTTGGCTCTATCTCTTCCTGGTTTTCTCTCCCATTCCTACAACATAGGATGCTATTGTCAGCTTATGACATCCTCCTGAATATTCCCTAGTGGCACAGCCATCTGCCCGAACACAGACCTTCTTACATATCCATGTTTTCTCTATGTAGCTCACTCTGCCCAGGACCCAGTATTTCTGCCTCTAGAGAGTAGCAATGCTCACAGAATCTCAACTCCCCTGGTGTTTCTGTGAAGCCATCTCAACCCCAGGAGGACCCAGTCACTTCATCTGGACCTCCTCTAAGGATAGTAACACCTCAGGCCCTCTTTGCTGCCCAGCATTGGTGATATCTTGGGACAAACACAGCAGTGATATAAATCAATGCAAATGGGTTCAACTCCAAGAACGTGTTGTTTAGCCAACTGTGCACCCTCCTCACACACCTAGGATGCTGGAAAGCCAATGTGATAAAGGAGCTAACAGTTCTTATGGGACACACGTGACTTACAAGTTCAAACTGGTAGCAAATTAAATTAGAGTAAGTATACACCTAGGATTTAGTCTTTATCCATGAGATAAACCACTATGATGCGGTAACAATTTCCTCAAACTCCTCAGATGAAAAAGATCTCATTACTGAAGAGGTGTGGTATGCAGAGATTATACCAATGACATGCTAATGAGATTTTAATTAGCACTGACATCATGCAGAGGAAGGTGCAGTGTACTGTTAGAGCTAACTGCCTAATAGCATCACGGTACTTCTAGGAACAGTAGCCAAAGAAATGAAAGAGAGTGTTTTTTCCATTTTCCAATGAATAGCACCATTTTCCATCAGGTAGCCTGGCAGATGTGTAGCTCTTGGAGCTGGTAGGTGATAGAAAGAGAGATAAAAATGGCTTACCTTTGTGTTGGTGGATATGACAGAGAAGCTAAGACAATACTCCTCACATGGTGAGACATTTTGGTGTCGAGAAAAGCTCTTGTTCAGCGTGGCCCTCCATTCAGGAGCCACCTTGAGTTTTAATTCTGGTTTTGGGTTCCCTTGAAGTAAAGTTCAGCAGATTTCAGTGCCCGGAAGGCCTCTGGCCTTCTATCCAGAGTCTCCAGAGATTGGTTACTGTGGAGAAACACCTCCAAAAAACTTTCTCCCACAGCTCATTCAGAGCAGAGTCCAAAGCTGCTGTGTAACTTTCATTGAGTAGACAGGGTGCGCCAAGACCCAGGAGACCAGGGACAGCCCAACCCTAGTGGGGCAGTCCGTGACATCAGAGTCTGTGAGTACACGGAGGACTAATTTTCCAGCAGGTGACCTTGACTTTTCTCTTCACTCTGGTTCTGAAGAACAGTTGAAGGTTAAAGTTAGCCCCACCTGGGTCTCGCCATCTTGATGTCATCAGTAACATTCCTAGTTTAAGCGTAACTCCTGTCTCTGTAGCCTATTGCAGGATTCTGTGACAGGACTCAACCCTCTGAACATACCCAGGGCCTCTTCTCATTAAGATGCAATCTAGCTCTCTGGTCTTCTGCTTCATCTTCTGCGGTATCTCTGCTCTGTAAACACCCACACACATCTACACACGCACACAAACAGGCACACACACACACACACACACACACACACACACCTTCAGCAATATGAAAAACACTCTTTTGGCCTCCTCCTAGGACTGTGCTCTGCCCCCTCACCAACCATGTCCAGGCCTGGTCCATGCCTTGTCCTGCTGCACCTCACAGGGGCTATGGACTTTGAAGGCCATGGGCTACATTCTTATATTCCTTCCACTTCTCTCCCAAGCCCAGAGCACACCAAGCTGAGTGTTCTCAGGCAGGAAGCTCCCTGTGTCCTCCCCGGGTCCAGTGGCTCTGTCTCCTAGGCAGCCATCCTTTTCCATCCAGTAGTGAGAATTACCGACAATATCCTAGGCTTTGGCCTCTTCAGTTTTCCACCCCATAAGTAAAATGCCCTGCGCAAACTTCTATTTCCTGGAACTTTATTGACAGTAACGTTAGCACCAGGAGTGACCACAGGAGAGGGAACTCAGGGTGGTATGAAGACTTCCTCGGCCCTGCCCTCATCACTGTAGTGATGAGCATCATGCAGACCTGAATGGACATCCTAGCTACAAAGTCCATGCTGATACCGTTATTGATCAAACTGCCACCTGGACTTGATGGATATCAGAACTTCAAGTATTTTGATAGTGGCTGTGGGGAGTGTGTTTGGAAGCATGCTCCTGGGAACTTTACAGAGCTTGTAGAAAGACTGGACAAACCGAGGTCTTAAAGCCTCAGGACAAGCAAAGAGCAGCAAAAGCAGGGCCTTCCTGAACACCCCTGAAAAGCCTGCCTATCCTCACTGCTGCAAACTCAGCCTTTCTCAGTTGGACCCATACTGAGCCATGTTGGCTGCTGTAATATGAATTTCTCATATACCATTTTGAGAGCTTGTTATCTAGCTAGAAGCTCTGCTTTGTGGGACTATGGAAGTTTTAGCAGGTGGGAACTGACTGGCAGGAGGTAGGTCCTAGACACAAGACTGTGAAGGGTAAGCCCAGCACTGGTCCCAGCCTGCTCTGTGGTCTGCTGCTGTGTGAGCCTCTTTATCCCATTCCAGTCACCACGGATGGAGCTTCACCCAAGTCATTACACTATGGAGGACTAGCATTCCCTGAAACTAGGTGCCAAATAAATATCTCCTCCCTTAAGATGTTCTTCCAGGTGTCTGTCACATCCAGAAAAGTAACTAACTAGAGTGTAGTTTGGGTTTGGTCCCCCAGGATGCTTTTTTAAAAAAAAGGCAGATGGAGCCTGAGGGGAGTGCTCTGGGGTTTGGCACAGGAATGAACAAGGGACACAAACAGAACTGAGAACTCTGTTCCCATAAATAACCCCCCAAATCATTTACCATTGAAAACTGCCTGTCTGCCCTGTCCACAACTCTGAAAATAGCACATGCTTGATAAAATACTTTCCAGTAGCTTAATCTAGGACAGTAACCCTGAAAGCGTATATCTATTTCATAAGAACCCACCTCAGCCACCTATGTTGCCCCTAGACTTGTGACTATGATCCAAGGTCAGCTTGTGACAGGAATAAGGTACAAAGACAGGCCTGGGGAGATGTCAATTATCTCTAGCAGGGAAGGGGAATATCTATTAGTTTATACTGAGGAAGTAGAATCTAAGAAGAGGACACCACATAGAGACTGGAGCATTGGGAGGATGTCAATGACTGAGCACTCTGGCAGGGGTTCACTCATGTGGCTGAAAGGGCTCTAGTAGCTTCCCAGGCTTGTCAACAGACGTGGTAAACTGATGTGGGATTCCCCTCTGTATGCTGTGAATGCCATTCGTTAATAAAGAAACTGCCTTGGTCTCTTTATAGGGCAGAGTAGAACTAGGCGGGGGAAACTAAACTGAATGCTGGGAGAAAGAAGGCAGAGTCAGGAGAAGCCATGTAGCTCCACTGGAGACAGATGCCGGAACTTTACCCAGTAAGCCACAGCCTCGTGATGATACACAGATTAATGGAGATGGGTTAATTTAAGATATTAATTAGCCATAAATAGGCTTAAACTATTAGCCAAACAGTATCACAATTAATATAGCTTCTGTGAGATTATTTCTGGAGTCTGAGCAGCAGGAGGAAACAAGCAACCTCCTATAACAGTAAACCCCAGTAGCTCCATTCCATGGAAACAGAATGCCAATACTCTTCTGGCATAGCTTGTAGTAAAGGGTCTGTGATGTATATGCGTCAATGAGGAAACAAGGGTGACCACTGCAGGGTCTCAGGTGCTGTCCTCAATGCTGCCATTGAGCTGTCCTTCTTGATCTCATCGAAGGGGCAGACCCTGGAGCAACAAGGGGGGCTTCACTTCACTTACTGGCAAAGGCAACAGGTACAAACTAAAAGCCAGAGAGTTTAACCCACAGGGATTTGGAGCAACATCCAACTGACCATGACATCCCTAGAAATGATGTAGAGAATTAGCTACCTCAACAGGGCTTGGTGCATGGCTATGCACCAACTAGGCTGATAGCAGGAACCAGGCAGAGTTATTCCATGGAGAAGTTTTGCCTTATATCCATGTCTGAGAGGTAGACATGGAGATGCCAGTCATACTGTGGGAAAATTCAAGTATTTTGATGAGACTTAGAGTCCTCCTGGGCCTATTGAGTTGTCAAATCCACCTTGAAGTTTTCTTCTGAGTTCCAGTTAATAGCAGGCTAGCCATCTTGGGCAACATGAAGCCCCCATGTATACCAAGGATTGCTATCCTCAGGAGCATCAAGTGGGTAAACTTGGAAAGTCCCCTGTGTGGCAGAACACTCTACTACAAGGGATGAACATCCTTGAAGAGATTATGGATTAGGTCCATCACCAATACTTGGAGAATTCGGGGGTGGTAATAGAAATTCAATATTTGTTTAACTATGTCTTTTGTTCTCTATAAAGAAGGTGGGATCTGAGAGAATGGCTGCAGATTATTATAAATTTAATCAATTGTTAGCTAATTGAAGCTGCTGTTTCAAATATGTTTGCCTTACTGGAGCAGATCAATATGTCTCCTAGAACACGGTTTGTAGGTATTGACCTGACAGATTATTTTTCCTCTCTACCAATTTGCAATCCTGAAAGATTTGTGTCGGCCTGGCGGGGCCACTAATGCACCTTCACTGTTTTGCCTCGGGGCAACACTCTCTCCCCTGCGCTCTGCCGTAAGCAATCCTCCATGGTGCCCTTCTCTTGGCAGTCCAGGGAGACCACACTGCTTTTACCAGGCTGGTAAAAGTGCACGTTAGACATGCAGAAGAGGACGTTGCAAGTAAGATGTGCATCAGCCAGCGGGTTCAGTTGAGGTGGGGGGCTGCTAGAAAAATCTGGAGTTGCATCAATTCCTGGGGTTCCTGGAGGTCTGGAAAGTGTCAAGGTAAGCTCTCTAACATGAAAGAGAAGCTACTAGAATGTTTCAAGTCTCTCTCCAGCTTTAAAAATATTATTTTAATTGCAATATAACTAAGTAATCTCCCCTCTCCTCCCTCCTACTCCTTTTTTCCTTCCCCCTTTTCCTCTTAAATGCACATCTTTCTCTTTAATTATTATTTGCATATACTTTCCATATATACACATATAGAGAGATAGACAGACAAATAGATATGATATGTTATGATGATTCCATTTAGTGTTTTTCATATGTGTGTTTTTAGAGGTGACCACTTGGTATTGGGTAATCAATTAAGGGGTTCATCTCTGGGGAAAGACTAGTTCTTTCTCTGTCTGTCTGTCTGTCTCTCTCTCTCATTGTTAATTGCTATAGCTCTTCCTCTAAGGAAGGGGCTTCATAAGGTTTGCCCCATTTATGCTGGCCTGTCAACTAGTATTGCCATTGTTCAAGTCTTGTGGCAGCTATGCTGTTGAGATTTCATGGGTGTAGCTTCCCTGTCATAGCCCTAAGACATGTTCTCAGCAGAATTCCTGGCCCCCTGGCTCTTATAATCTTTGACCTCATTTCTCTGAGATATTTCCTGAGCTTTGGGGGTAAGGTTTGTGGTGCCAAGTGTCCATGACTAGTGAAGGCATATGTCTTAGAGGAGACGCCATTTTCACCACATTCCTAGGCCAGCATAATTCCTAGCTGCATTCTTCTTATGTCATGGATAAGTGTAGTTCTCACCCCTCACCAAGAAAGTCTCTTTCTCAGTAGACGAAGACCATTACAGAGGTCCACAAGTAGTCAAAATGCAGAGAACAGCTCACTACGAGGTCACCAGCCCTAATGGATATCACCACAGATAGTGGACTTATTAATGCCTACACTACAAAGAAGCTCAAATCTGTTTTGGCTCTTAGGGCCAGTATGTGTCACACAAGAAGGTGCTGTACAGCATGTATTGCACACTCTACCTGCTCTCTGCATTTCCCCTGAGATCAGCATCCCTGAGTGGGGAGCATGACAAGATACAGCTCTGTAGGGAGTTCAGTTGCATATCTTCCATTGGTCCCACGGCACAGGGTTTGTGTAGCATCCAGGCCTCCTATACAGAGCCCAATGCAAACTGAAGTGCCAGCCTAGTTTCTTCCATCCACTGGATCTCAAAGTTGAGCCGGCATCAGCATCCTCAGGAAATGCTGCCATACTGCTGTACTCAATGGCAGAGCTCTTGACTTAGTGGTCTAGGAACTTACATTTCTGAAGTCCCTTTGAGTGACACTGTTCCCACACACCATGTCCAACTGCTGTCAATCCTGGGAGCAAAGATATTCTCTTTCTCGAAGGTGATTTTCTTGTGTGTGAGTTCTCCAGATTTCCCAGGACTGCCCTAATAAGATGGTATAGACCGAATGACTGGAAACAGACATGCATCATTTCCTTGGTGAGGGAGCTGGATGTCTGAAAACAAGGTATCTTCAGGCACATTCTCAAAGTGTACCCACAAAGCTTCCGTGTCATGAATTGCTATATGCATTTGCAATCAGTCTTTGTTATCATGTGACATCAAGATGTCTCAGCAAGATCCATGTCAGTCAGAGGATGCCAGAAGTGTCTTTACTATCAATATATTCTATGGTCACAGTCATACTGAACAGGAGACTCAGCCCATCTGAGTCCAATCTGACTTTTCTTTATTGAAGATGGATTTTTTTTTCAGGCAAAATATTCTGATTACAATTTCTTCTCCCCCAAGTCCCCTCAGATCCTCCTCACCTTTCCACATATCCAAATCCGTACCCTTTCTTTATTGCTCTCATCAGAATAGAAACAGACATCCAACAATAATGATGATGTTAATAAGATAAAAACAAAAACAATACGACAATAAAATAAACTAACAGAAAAAAAGACAAAGAAACTGTCAAACAGGTCTTTCACCTTTTTAGTTAATGTTACCCCTAGATATTTTATGTTATTTGTTGCTATTGTGAAGGGGTAGCTTAACTGAGCAATTTTCATGAATCTGTAGGTTTTCTGCAATTAGTGTTGTTAAATTGTAACTTTAAACCGTGGTTATCTGATATGATACAGGGAGTTATTCAATTTTTTTTTAATCTGTTGAAATTTACTTTGTAACCGAGTATGAGGTCAATTTTAGAGAAAGTTCTCTGAGGTGCTGAGAAAAAGGTATATTCTTTTGTGTTTGGGTGAAATGTTCTATAGATGTCTGTTAAGTCCATTTGGGTCATGACTTCTGCTAGTTCTCTTATTTCTCTGTTAATTTTCTGTCTGATGACTTGCTCATTGAGGAGAGTGGAATGTTGAAATCTCCTAATATTAGTGTGTGGAGATTGATGTGTGATTTAAGCTTTAGTACTATTTCTTTTAAATATGTGGTTGCTCTTGTATTTGGGGGGAAAATGTTCAGGATTGAAACTTCATCTTGATGGATTTTTCCTGTGATGAGTATAAAGTGTCGCTCTCCATCTCTTCTGATTAATTTTAGTTTGAAGTTTATTTTGTTAGATATTAGGATAGCTACACCCGCTTGTTTCTTAGGTCCATTTGATTGGAAAATCTTTTCTTAACTCTTTACTTTGAAGTAATATCTGTCTTGATGTTGAGGTGTGTTTCTTGTATACAACAACAACAAAAAATGGATCCTGCCTTTATATCCATTCTGTTAGACTGTGTCTTTTTATAGATGAATTATTGAGTCCATTGATATTAAGAGATATTAATGACCAGTGATTGTTAATTCCTGTTATTTTTTAGTGGTGGTGTTTGTATGTTTTCCTTATTATGGGTTTGCTGGTGTGAGGATTTCTGTTGCCTGTAGTTTTGTGGATGCAGGTGGCTTCCTTAGGTTGGACTTTTCCTTCTAGTGTTTTGTATAGGGCTGGATTTGTGGATAGGTGTTGTTTAAATCTGGTTTTGTTATAAAATATATTGTTTCAACACTGATTGAAAACTTTGCTGGGTATAGTAGTCTGTACTTGCATCTGTGGTCTCTTAGTGTTGGAAGCACATCTGTCCAGGACCTTCTTGCTTTCATGGTTTCCATAGGGAAGTCAGGTGTAGTTCTGATAGGTCTGCCTTTATATGTTACTTGGCCCTTTTTCTTTGCAACTCTTAATATTCTTTCTTTATTCTGTATGTTTAATGTTTTGATGATTACACGATGAGGGGACTTTTCTTTTTCGATCCAGTCTATTTGATGTTCTGTAAGCTTCTTGTACCTTAATAGGCATATTCTTCTTTAGGTTGGGAAAGTTTTCTTCTATGATTTTGTTGAATATATATTCTGTGCCTTTGAGCTGAAGTTCTTCATTTTCTTCTATCCATATTATTCTAAGGTTTGATTTTTCCACAGTTTCCTAGATTTCCTGGATGTTTTGTGTTAAGAATTTGTTGGTTTTAACATTTTCTTTGACTCATGAACCTATTTCTTATATAACATCTTGAAAACTTGAGAGTCTCTTTTCTGTTTCTTGTATTCTGTTGGTTATATTTGCATCTGTAGTTCCCATTTGTCTGCCCAGATTTTCCATTTCCAGAATTCACTCAGTTTGTGTTTTCTTTATTGCCTCTATTTTAGTTTTCAAGTCTTCAACTGCTTGAACTGTTTGCTTCACCTGTTTGATTGTTTTTTTTCTTGGTTTTCTTGAAGAGATTTATTGATTTCTTCCAGTTTTTTGTTTGTCTTTCCCTCTATTTATTTAAGAGAATTTTTCATTTCCTCTTTAAAAGTCTCTATCATTCTTATAAAGTTATATTTAAGATTATTTTCTTCTGCTTTTTCTGGGTTAGGATTATAGCAGGAAGGCTGTTTGTTGATTTCTGGCTGCTCAGCTCAAAATAATCACACAGAAACTATACTATTTAAATCACTGTTTAGCCCATTAGCTCTAGCTTCTTATTGGCTAACTCTTATATCTTAATTTAACCCATCTCCATTAATCTGTGTATCACCATGAGGTCGTGGCCTACCAGTAAAGTTTGAGTGTATCTGTCTCTGACAGCAGCTCCATGGCTTTTCTCTGACTCTCCCTTCCTTCTCCCAGAATTCAGTTTAGTTTTTCTTGCCTAGCTCTATTCTTTTGCCCTATCACAGACATAGACAGTTTCTTTATTAACCAGTGGCAATAACAGCATTTAGAGGGGAATCCCACACCAAGGGTGTTGCATGACCACTGGGTATAACCATGTTGCTTTTTAGGTTGTTGAAAGAACTCTTGCATTGGTGCCTACTCATCTCTTCCTTCAATTGGTACTGGCAGTATCTTTGCCTCTTAGTCCAATCCTTGTAGTTGCTGTCTGTGTCATAGGGAGAGATGATCTTTGTCTGCTCTGTGATATCTGTCTGTGTCTCAGGGAGCTATTAAGGTTTCTCTTGGCCTGCTCTCTTGGTCTGGTCTGTGCAGTCACAGTTGTGCTTCAGAGTTCCTCTGAGGTCAAGGGGAATGGATGGGATTTGGGGGTAGAGTGAGACGTGTAGCTTACAGGGTCTGATTGATAGGGGGTTGTTGGAGTAGCTTACCTGCAGGAAGCTTGCCTGCTGACTGCCTAGTGAAGCTAAGGCAGGTGGTAGAGGAGCTGGGGGTTTTGCCCCAGTACCAAGGGCCTAGAGAGTGGGGTGTCCAGCAAAACTAGAAATCATAGCATATACACAAATAACCTGTCATTATATATTTTTCAAAAACTGGACATCATCTAAACAAACAACTGAAATAAAAATGGGGTACAGATCTGAACAGAGAATTTTCAAAAAAAGAAACACAGATATCTGAGGAGCACTCAAAAATGTTCAATATCCTCAGTCATCAGGGAAATGCAAATAAAAACTACTTTGAGATCTCATCTTACACCTGTCAGAATGTCTAAGATCAATAAAACAAGTGGCAACTCATACTGATGAGGATTTTGAGCAAGGGGAAAACTCCTCCATTGTTGGTGAGACCGCAAACTGACTTGTATAGCCACTATGCAAATCAGTGTGGTGGTGCCTCAGGAAGCTGGAAATGGATCCAGCTATACCATTCCTGGGCATACACCCAAAGATCTCTACATCCTACTACAAAGGCATGTACTCAATTATGTTCATTGCTGTTCTATTCATAACAGTTAGAAATTGGAAACAATCTAGATGTTCATCAACAGATGAATGGATAAAGAAAATGTGGTACACTATGTAATATTATTCAGCTGTTAAAAGCTGAAATCATAAAATTTCCAGGTAAATGGATAGGGCTAGATTAAAAAAAAATTCTGACTAAGGTAACTAACTGAAATCCCAGAATACAAATAAGGTGTGCATTCACTTATATGTGGGTCTTAGCTGTTAAGTATTTGATAAGCAGACTAAAGTCCATAGAGATCAGGTATAGAGTAAGGAATGGGTGGGAGGGGAGTATTGAAAATAGAATAGATAGTTATGGATGGATGGGGCAGTGCGCCTGGGAGGGAAGTATCAAATGTGGAGTACGAGGAAAAAGGGGTGAGGGAGAAACAGCTAAAACTAAGGACCGTTTGATTGTTCATATGGAAACAATACAGTAGAAACTTCCTACAATATATACCTATATGAAGGTGACATAATTGGAATTGCCAAATGATGGGGAGATGAAGCCCCAACTAGAATTCTCTCATCACCAAATGAAGCCTTCATTTCCTGGAATGGGTTGCATCTAATTGAGTTGTTGACAAAAAGGACTCCATGAAAACCTAGGCTTTTGCCAAGGCTATTGGTTGTTCTCCAAAAATAGATGGTATGACCCTGTTGCTAAAGGTAACAATTATACAACTCACTGAACACAGAAAAGTTTTGAGTTGGTGCCTACCGAGAGCTTTCACCCTTACTGACTCGTGTTCATGGTACTGGAATGGCGATGTAGACAACCGTCTAGCGGTGTGAGCCTCAGCAGCCCTGCACCCCAGGCAGGTGCCAAGTATCAGTGAATCAATCCCACACCAGTTATGTTTTAAGGTGTTATTTATTTTGGGGGGGTAAAACTTACATACACCATAAACCGTCAGGAAGGGAGCCTAGTCGCTGGAGCAGGAGCTGGGAGCAGGAGCCGGGACCAAGTGCCGGAACCAAGAGGGCCTGATCTGGGATCTGTGTCTCTTTTTAAAAGAGAAATATACCACGCCCCAGTGGGCTGGTATTTCAGCGGCTATTGGCTGACGGACCGGAAGGTGCTCCCCGCCGCACTGTGGGCTTGTGCTTCAGCGACTATTGGCTGAGGCAGCGGAAGATACTCCCGCAGCACTGGAAGGTACTCTTCATGCTATCAGAGGAGAAAGTTGAGCACCACCTCAGCTACAAGTTCTTTGACCTACAATGATGACCTGCCTGAAGGATGCACGAGTGTAACAGTGGTACCAGATTTGTGGGAGTAACCAACCACTTTCTGATTGCCCTTAAGGCCTACTCTGTGAGATGGAACCCATCCCAGACACTGCTAGAATAGCCAAGAGCCTGAGACATGGTAGGGCAGGTGCCTAGGGGAGAGCCAAATACTACTGTTCTGCTTAAGGACCATACCAACAAAATGACTCCTAATGACATTCTGCTACACTCATAGATCATTATCTTGCTTAGCCATCATCAGTGAAGCTTCTTCCTGCAGTAGACAGGAACAAATAGAGAGCCCCACAGTAGAGAGTGATAAATCTTGGAACACTCAGTCCTAAATTGGATGTCTCCATCAGATTCTTTGCCTCAAGGTTCAGGGAACTCTGTAGAAGAGAAGGCAGGAAGATTGTAATAGCCAAGGATTGGAGGACACTGAGCAAACAAGCCCTTCTAAACACAGCAGGACTGACACACATATGAACTTACAGAGGCTGAAGCAGCATGCACAGGACCTGCACAGGTCTGGACCTGATGAAGTCCCAGGGCAGAGAGGGAAAGTGGACACAAGCCCTGCTCCCCATCGCTAACCCCGAAGCTACCTCCAATTAATGATCATTCACAAATGAAAATTTAGTTTTTCTTCAATGGCTTCTCCCTGAAGCATATAAACCACTCTTTAGGGCAGACCCCATGCTCGGCACTAGATGGTCAACACAAAATAAACTCGATGGCATCTTTGGAGGGTCTTGGTCTCACAGTGCTTTGTCGGGATGTTTTTCTGACTTTTTACTGACCTGTCAAATTTCTAGCGCTTCTGAGTCAGATCTCACTGTAGAGTGAGTCACATTCTAATTCTTTCGAGGATTACCCCTACTCTTTCCCTTTTCTTTTTGTTCTATAAATGTCACTTCTTGAAGTTAGTTCTGATTGAAATGCAGAAACAAACTAGAGACAGACAACTCCTATATAGCACACTGAATACAGATGGTCAGAAAGGCAAGAAAGGAGGATTCTCCAAAGCTGCACAAATCTGAACTTGGTGAGTATCAGCTCAGAGACATCCAGAGGTGTGAAGCTGTGCTCATCCATAGCCACTTTTGAATGTCCTCCTGGGTGGCCCTGGATAGGAAAGGAAGAGCATTGCATTGCTGGTGACAGGGAAGGCATGTGGGTACAAGTCTTAGCACAGATACAGAATATAAAGGTACCCATGCCAGGAGCGCATGCTCACAAAAGTGCATGCACAATGAAGAGGCGATTGACAGCTGAGAAGGAGAAATGACACACACTCTATCTTTCCCCAGGCACCCTAAGCCTTCTCTGTGGGCCCAACTATTGATGGAAAGTGGCCATGTGATAATGAAGCCATAGTGTGTATTTCCCAGGCCAGATTTTCCTGGTTGTCGTGATGTGCATGCTGAGCCTGATAAGAGTGTAGCACCTGGCTCAGGGTGATTAGATCCAACTGCTTCTAGATGTGCCTTTGCTTTCCATGGCCCAACACTTCCTGCAGCAATCACATACAGGCTTGATGAATTCCCGTAGTCGCTACCATGTTTTTATACAATGCTACTCTGACCAGAAAGCCCATTTTATAGTAAAGGAGTGTGAGAACAGAATAACTCCCTTGGCAGCAGGGGACTCACCCATTATTGCTCCAGCTCTGCCAAAGAGACTCACTGCTAGAAGCCTCCATGAAGTACTCTTTTCTGGCAGGATCCTGAGTGGGTGGAGCCCCGTGATCAAATATGTCATCTACATAATGAGCAATCCTCTAGTCAGGGTGTGTGACGACAAAGGTCAGGATAGAAGCACCAATGTTTCCTGTTGCTGCCGGGTCTCCCCTCCTTTCATTTCTGTTGCTGTAATAGAACACCTAAGACTGTCATTAATAATAAATTGGGATTTCACTTCATTGTTTTGAAAGCTGGGGAGTTCACTGTTATGATGGTGAGAGACTGTCTTGCATACCTCACAGTGGGGGAATGAGATGAAGGAAGATGGTGAGAAGAGACCACACTGGGATAGAGGCACAAAATTCTGTGTTAGTATAAATGTACTCACAAAGGTGGAGCCCTGAAGCCCTAGCCAGATTTGAAGATTCTAACCTCTAGTATTCTTATGCTGGCAATTAAATTTTGCCAGGTTTTGCATGTGGCACACATTCAAACTATAGTACTTAGTAATCCGTCTGTGAGTCTTACGGATAAAGTGGAAACAGTCACTGACAATCAGAATGTCTCTTGACATCAGTGCGGAAGGCAGACACAGGAAAATCCCTGGGTGGGTGTGCTGATGCTTGTTGCAGAGGATATAAGAGACTGGCTGGCGGGCTGGAGAGATGGCTCAGTGGTTAAGAGCATTGCCTGCTCTTCTAAAGGTCCTGAGTTCAATTCCCGGCAACCACATGGTGGCTTACAACCACCTGTAATGACGTCTGGTGCCCTCTTCTGGCCCGAAGGCATACACACAGACAAAATATTGTATACATAATAAATAAATAAATATTTAAAAAAATAGAGAGAGAGAGAGACTGGCTGGCAAGATGAAAGCAGGGACTATGAGTCTGGGCCCTGGAATGGCATTGCCTCAGCACCTCCGGAATTCACAATGAAACTAACAGAATCCATAGCAACCAGTACAGAGAAGGCCAAGAAGAAAGGAGTGGACTGCTGAAGGCTGCCACTCTGCAGAAACAAAGGCCATTGTCCCCTCAGTAAGAAATCAAGTGAGGTGGATCTGAGAGTGAGGAAAGAGGCAGGGACAAGCATCAAGGAACAACAGCCTCCGCCATAGAAGAGGACCACGACATCTCCACACTCTCTGTTTCTTCTGTTTCCATCTCCTTTGCCCTCCTGTGTGGCCCCCCATGATGTGATTAGGCTTTGGTTATTAGAACCTGGTTATCCCATGGCTATCTTCCTCTCCCACAGTTTGTTTATGAGCCAGATCAGAAAAGTCCCTTTTGCCGTCCAAGGCAAATCACAGTGCTGGAAGAGAAACCTCTGACTTTGGTCAGACTCAGAGGGTGATCACCCCAGGAGGCTTGCAGTAGTCTGAATGTAACTGGCCCCCATAAGCATATGGGGAGTGGCGCTATTAGACATGACTTTGTTGTAGTAGGTGTGGCCTTGATGCAGGAAACACGTCACTGTGGGGTGGGCTTTGGGGTTTCCTATGCTCGAGACAGCAACCAGTTGTCTTCTGATCAAGAAGTAGCCAGCACCTTCTCTGTCTGCACACTGCCATGCTCCCCACCGTGATGATCATGAACTGAACCTTTGAACTATAAGCTGCCACCTCAATCAAATGTTTTCCTTTATAAGACTTTCTGTGGTTCTGGTGTGTCTCCACAGCAACAGAAATCTTAACTAAGACATGGCTGATGGAGGTATGTAGAATAAATAATGTCTTCCGGGTGACCTCCGGGACTCTGTGCCTCATCATTTGGGGCCAGAAAAGGAATGCCTGTGGAAAGCTTAGCCTCTGAGTAAGAGGAGCTGAGTTGCTCATGTCTTGCAGAGTTTCAGTACTTACACACATGGGATCTTGCTGAACAATCAGGGACTCAGCCAGGACTGAGCTACCGGTACTCAATACCCACTGCCCTTACCTCCAAAGCTGCTTCCACCCAAGCTTGGGGAAGCAATGCCGCCTCTCCTACCCCAGCCCTGCTCTTCTGCAGCTTCTGCCTCAGGACTCATTAGGAGGGTTTCCAATTAAGCAGCAGGGCAGGAGCAGGACAAGGACATTTCATCTTTCCAGTTGTGCCTTTCTCGGTGCTCTCAGAGTCGGCTCAGCCGTGGCCCTCTCCATCTAGCAACAGATGGTCTCAATGACACACCTGACTGGAGTTTGATCTCTTTTCCCCGTCTTGTTCCTTGAGCCAATCTTGGGTATTGCTTTTAAAATACAGCCCCTCTTGTTCCTTGAGCCAATCTTGGGTATTGCTTTTAAAATACAGCTCTGAGACCACCATTTCCTCCTCTGTTGCTAGGTCTGGCAAACTTGGGTCCTTTTCCTGATGTCCTTGATGCTAGCATAGCAGCAACAGTAGACCAGACTTGCCTCTCTGAGGGTCACTCCACCAATCCTGTTTCAGTTTCTGGGTCAGAAGTCTGCAGTCTCTTCTCTGGGTTCTTCTACTCTGCTGCCTCCCTAAATCGTTGTCTCTGGGATGCCACCCACTTGCTATTTGCTTGTTGATGTTCCTTCAACCCAGTTTAAAAAGGCTCTCCTGCAGCTAGATCGGTAAATGATGTGGCTCAATGCCAGTCTTGATTCTGTCTCCCCCTCTTTACTCCAGCCCTCTAGCCGATGCTGAAGGAAGCTGTCTTCTGTGTGGCATGCCCACAGCTGCTGGCAGCTCACATGGCTAGAGTTTAGCTTCATACTGTTTCTCTGAGTCACCATCAAGAGCTTAGTCTCCCTGACAGCAAAGGTGTCGGCGTACCCATCACTGGGTGCTGCTGGAAGACGGCAAGACGCCTGCCCACACCGTGAACATGGCTTATTGTGAAGGTCCTCTGGGATAATCCTGCACTGCTTCCTTTATTAAAGGCCTAGGAGACACAGTGTATGGAGAAGGGCTATTGAAATAGTCTTTTGTCCAGTCACGACCATAGAGAAGGTTAGAACATGTCAAGCATGGTGTTTGGTTTCTGCTGCCCTCCAAAACACTCTAGTATTCAACCTTGGGCAGCCCAGCCCTTCCTGCAACATCATGCCTGTTGCTTCAGTTCCAGAAGCAGCAGTTTTAAAGGCATAGGAAAATAGGCTATTTCACAAGATAGATTGGAATTTGGCTGTCACCAGTTAATAAAGCTATAGGTTTTCTATTGAAGCACAAGCTATGAAGACTTCCCGTACTTCTGATGAGTGGGCCAGAGGCTCCATTTCCTCTGTGAAGAGCTGACTTATGAAAAAAAATGTCCCTCAGAACAAAAACACACCTGTTCTACCAACACAGATCATCGCCTCAGTTCAAAACCTGCACAAATGCATATGGTAGGGGGAGCCCAGCAGAAGTGAACCCCCCCCCAGACTCAGCAGCCCACCAGAGACAACCACTCAGACACAGTGATTATAGCCAACTGAAAGTCAGTTTCAGCAGACTGGGACTAACCTCAGATATTCAAGACCTAAGTGTAGTACAGAGCATGGAGACTTTTTTTAAGACAAAAACCTGGCATCTCACTTAGTAGCGACGGGGGGCAAGCAGTTTAACAAGTGAAGACAAGCAGTTAGCTGGAGGGGGTTCTGCATAGGCAGGCAGTTTAATAGAAGCTGAGATAGTTGGCTGGGGTATCTTGACCTCGGGTAACCAGAACAGGGTTGAGTAATTCTCTGCAGGAATCTCCATTAAGAAGATCAAATTCTAACTAAACCTGAAATGGCCTCAGCAAGAATGCAAGATGGAGGTACCTCTGTACACACGAGAACCTTGCAAACTACAGGCGGCAGAGGAGTTTTATGAGTTTCCAAGGGAACATTTCTATTTTTGAGACAGTCTTGTATATCTCCAGCTGGCCTTGAACTCACAGGGTGACTAAGGCTGGCCTTGAACTTCTTTCATCCTACCCCCGCCTCCTAAATGCTGGGATTAGAGGTACGAGTCGCCCTGCCTGGATGAAAGGGATCAATTTTTAAAATTCCTGTGTGCTACCAAAGAAAATGATGAGTTTTTGCTGTTTTGAATTGGAGGGATAAAGGGAAGAATTTTTTTTAAGAGATGTGTTTGGTTTCAAGATGACTGGATTTATTTTGTGTCACTTTGAACGAAGCCTACATGTGACACTCCGTGGAGACACCCTCTGGAAATCTCCTCCCACTTCTGGGAGTGTGGTGATTGACACAATGAGGGCCACTCCGTTCTCTTTTGCTCTTTGCTCTTTGCCCTGGACTAATCATGGCTTTGCCAAGAACTGGAAAGTCTGATACCCGTGGAGTGGAGGCCCCAGACCTGGTGCAGGGAAAAGTCGTTGTATTTAATGGTGGCAGCTTCACGTCCTTCAAAATGGGGCAGCAGAACTTAACGTGCCACTGAACTCCCTGGATAAGCGCACAGCCGTGGCACAGAGCTTCTCTCTCCGGATGGATTCTGCTGCTCCTTCGTTAAACAGTTCTGTGTGGAGCTTTATTCATTTCATTTAGCTCTGCCACATACATGCTCCTGATGCAGGAAGCCAGGAATCAGCCTGACGCAGAAAGTTGAAGCAGGCAGAGATGTAGGGGGGGTGGGGAACCTAGTGCCGATCCTGAGACCTGAACTGTGAAGGGAGATGCAATCACTCTGCCCCTTGTCCCTAGTCTGTAAACTAGCTAAAGTTGCAGACAGCATATATCTAGGGTGAGAAAAACCATCAGGGTAGCACTGGTCTGAATTGTCATGTCTCTTGCATTCATCACTTTCCAGCAGAGATGGTTTCTGCTCTGTTTGATTTCAAACATGTTAGGGCTGATTCCTTTTCTCAAGACCCGCCTCCTTACCATGCCTCAGTGTGTTTCCTTAGCTGGAAATGGAGCAGGGAGACTGGTGGCAAATAATAGTAATTTGCTTATTCATTTTCATAGCTTTCGCCCCGCCAGCACATTCTGGTGGCCATGTTGTCTGTTTATCTCCACTGTGTTTGAGGCAGTTGTCTTGGATACAGAGAACACCGACACTGATAAATTGCAATTCACACCTTAAAGCCATCTACATTTCTGGCAGAGTGGACATTTATAGAACATTCTTTGCCACAGGCAAAACTTCTTTTCTCTAGGATTTGAAGATTTCTTTTCCGTCGTAAGAAGGGAAACCGGGACATGTCCTGATTCTCCCTCAATGAAGATGTTTAATTCACTTTCATAGGATCTGCCTTGTCACTTCCATAACCCGCGTGTTCTGCTGGGTTTTGCCATTTCCTTCAGCTCCAGCAGAACTCTTTCCCAGTCAGGCAGGGCTAGGGTTGAGCGCAGGAGGGGTGAAGATGGCACCGTCCCAGAATCCACCTGGCTTTTTACGGTATCTGACTGTTTTTCCTTTCGGTTTAGACCTTTGCTTGGTCCATCTCCCAAACTCAGAATTCTATAAAGAATATGTTCTGAACTCTGGTGGGCAGGACTGATGGACAGGAAGTAGTCTTCAACTGCACAGTCCCTCTCTCTTCCTGGCAGGGCCCCCTAAGATGACCCAGTGAGACCTTATGTTCTCAGCACCTTGCTGGATCTTGAGTTCATGCAGTGACACAGAGGGGTTCCCAGGTCCCTAATGCTCAGCTGTCTTGCATGATCTGTACTGACTGAAGGACAGTGTCAAGTGTGCACACGGCCTATGTCTGGTTCCATAGTGAGGGCATTTCTCCCTTGACTGTGTACACAAAGCCAAGTTCGGGCTGGGCCAGCAGCCTATCGACAGTAGAGCTTCGCACAGCAGCGTTCCCTGGCTGCAAAGGCTACATGCTTTAGCAGACCTAGCCCACCATGACCATCACAGAGTGCCTTGTCTCCCCAGCTGGCTGATTTCCTACTCACTGGTCCCTTGTTGGTCTAGCTCAGAAAAGGTGCTCCCCACACTCTGTGTGCGTGTGTGTGTGTGTGTGTGTGTGTGTGTGTGTGTAGTCTGTGCATCTATTTGTGTTTCATAGTTCTTGTATTTGAGTGTGTTCATGGTTCTTATATGTGTATATATAGTCTGTGTGCCTGCATGTGTCTGTGTTCACAGTTCTTGTGTGTGACTGAGCATGTATGTGTGTCTCTGTGTGTGTGTGGTCTGTGTGCCTGTTTGTATCTGTGTCCACAGTTCTTATGTGTGAGTGTAGACGTGGGCTTAGCCACTGTACATGTGTGGAGGTCAGAGGGCAGCCTGTGGTTATCAGGTCCCGGGACAACTTACTTGAGGTGGAGGTCTCTATTGCTTTCCTCTTCACTGCCTGTGAGCCTCTAGGGGTTCCCCTATCTCCACACACCCATCTCAATATAAGAGCGCCGGGATTTCAGACACATTCTGGCACACCCAGCGTCCATGTGAGTTCTGGGGGTTCAAACTCAGGTCTTCATGTTGTGATATGCTGCGCTTGGTTCACTGAGACATTTCTCCAGCTCTTAAACGACAGCAAAAAGAGCTAGTTTTTATTCTCAAAAATTTAACAGGAGGGACCAAAAGCTGAAGAAAAAAAAAACCTTCGATTTGGAGCACATCACTTATGACAGACTTTCCACCCCCAGGTTGGCAGGCTGCTGTGTTTTCCTATAAGCAAATGGTGACCAGTTCTACAACCCGAAACAGGCAATAAGCAGCTAATATCCTGGCACAATGAGCGGGGCCATTGTGAGGATTACAGAGTAACAGTCCGCTAGCGCAGGTAGCACTCCACCTGGACTGCGCCGAGCACATTTGCAAATCCATTTACAGTGGCATTAGCTCACAATCCAAGGGCTTCTCCAGGTAACTGCTCAATAATGACCCAAAGCGCTGAACTGCGTATGATAAGTGCGCTCCCATCCCCCTGGCCTATGAAGCCATTTTGCTTCTTGTCAGCACAAAGAAATAGCATTACCACCATGTAATTTTTCCCGAACAAATCATGTGTTGAAAAGGAGCAGCCGAAGAAAGCGGGAGCAGTCAGTCAGCACCAGCAGTAGATTTACCGTCGCCAGCTCAGGGAGGGGAAGGTGGGGGCTTTGATGGTACGTGAGCCGACCTTTTGGTATCCCCACTGAGGTATTCCCTTCTGCAGTGGTTGTCTGCAGAGGGGCAGGTGCATTGAGATTTGAGGTCTACAAAGGTGGGCTGGAGACTCACAGTGGGACATCCATAAGGACAGGACACACAATCTCTGTGTGCCCTCTTTTGCCCCCAATAAAGGAGCCAAGGATTGCAAGTTACTGCATAACATCTTAACTGGGTGGAGGTGGGAAGACAAGGGTTAATATTTGCATGCCTTCTGATCTTCTCTTGGCTCCTCACTAGTTCAGCGATATTGCCGTGTTTTGGACAAAGCCATCACAATGACCTTATGTATAAACCTCATGGTAGGGTTCAGATGCACGTGGCTATCAGCGGCCTCAGAGGTCTGGCCTATTATTTACAGCTGATCTACCTTGGCAGTAACTTAACCTTCCTACTCTCACTCCTCCCAGGTCAAAGTTCAACATAGGACCTGGGCTACAATTAGCTCACAAAACCCCCACTGTTTGCAAGGCTGGGCTTAACAGTGCAGGTTCACCTGGTGGACTGAGGTTTTTCTGCTCCTCTGTGTCTAAGAAGCTACAATATAGCCAGAAGTGGTGACTCACACAGTTACATCAAACTGGAGATGGGGGCAGGCAGATCCCTATGAGTCTGGTCTGCCTAGTGAGTCCCAGGCCAACCAGGGCTACATAGTGAGACCCTGTGTCAAATAATACAATGATGATGATGATGATGATGATGATGATGTAGTAAATAGGTTGTAATTTAGAAGTGGAGCCCTGTGGCCTCACTGTCCTACAGAGGTTTTAGGCTCTTGGTAACAAAGGTCATAAAGTCCAACCCCACAGGTCCTCATCTCAGGATTCACACTGGGACTTTTGGCCCAGCAAATAAAATACCCTCTGCCTGCTCCTTCCCATAACTTCTGAGCTTTCCTCTTCATGCATATTTGAAGTATATTTAAAAGTTTCAGTGTTTTTATCTTTGTGGGAAAGGTATTAGAAGCCATCTAGAGTTCATCTTTTTAGTTTCCAGGAACGTGCTAAGACTGGCATGTATTTCCCTTTGGGCTGCCAGGTGGTCTGGGCATTGCCCATTCTTTTTCGTCCTTTACTCTTTGGGGGTCACTTGGTGCCTACCCTCTTCCATGATGCTTCACTGAGAGGCCCTGATGGTAGCTCCCTGCCTGTACAAGGATGGCTCCATACATGAATAGCACTGCAAGGGTATGGGACATGCTGTTAGGAGGCAGTTTGAGTCTACCCACATGCCAGCACTGGCGTGTCGTCCAGCTTCCATAGATGAATAGACAGGTAATGGACAAGGGAATGACTGTTGGCAGTAAACAGAGGACCCCCACCTTTCTCATACTCCATGGGAGCCAATAGCTGGGTGAGTCAGGGTCCAGCCAGCAGAGGTCTGCTCTCCCTGCTTCTTGGAGACTGTGCACACTTTCACAGTCCCTTCGGATGCAGTGCAAACCAGCAGCTTCCATCCTTCCTCCCAAGGCTGTGCATGCTTTTCTCTCAGATGTGAGCAGGTTCCTCACTTGTGCCCTTCACCAGCTTGAAGAACGATTTCTCACACTTGACAGTTACCTTTGCACTTCATTTCAGAAATGTCAAATTCGGCTCAGTGTGCCCTGAAAATAGAGCTGGGGATCCATCCCTTCACAAGTCTGATCATGGGGCAGGGTGGG
The DNA here is from genome assembly GCF_982192425.1 of Myodes glareolus. Lineage (NCBI taxonomy): Eukaryota > Metazoa > Chordata > Mammalia > Rodentia > Cricetidae > Myodes > Myodes glareolus. The sequence goes on along the minus strand of NC_142032.1, from coordinate 66,155,777 downwards.
GGAGGGAGTAGAAGGGCCCTGAATGAATGCTATTCTTCCTTTGTGCTGAAGACCTGAGAGACCAGTGAGTGGAGCTAGGGAAGGGCCTGGAGTCAGAGGCCTTGTTGGCCCTCCTGACGGGCTCTCACTCACCAAGTGTTTCCCAATGACTGTGACATTTCTGATGAGATGCCACCAAGCTCTTTCCTCCTTAGTGTGCTAGATGCTAGCAGGAGGCTCACGATAGACACTTATATACATAACAGTGGGTACCTTAGGGGCACTTACTGAGTACCAGGCATGCCAGATGCAAAGCCCTCCACCCCAGTGGCCTATGTGAGCTCCCGAGACAAGATGACAGCATCTTACTCACCATGGAGAGGCTCCTTTTTCTGAGAACCTGCAGGTCTGCAGACGGTCTGTTTACTCTGGCCTGTAAAACTCTCCAGATTTCCAAATCAATGCGAATCAGTCAACATCTCAATCCATCACCCTTAAGTTAAATTAAAAAGGAACATTCAAAGATCAAGGCTCAGAAACTCCCAGAATCCCCACTACCTTCCTTCTGACAGAAGGAATCCAGGCTTTCAAATTGTTTCTGATATACAAATGGCCCTGTCGAACCTCAGGAGCCAGAGAGCCAGGACTTGAAGCACCTAATCCTCCCGGTTTGAACAGAACCCATTCATCAGCTTGAGGAGCCAAGCCAGGAGTTGGCTGTCTGGACATGGAGGCTCCTCCTCTTTGCTAGTGTGGGGGAGTCGTGGCCTAGACAGCCTCATCCATCAAGAGGGAATGTGGATCATGGCCCTGTCAGTGTCAGGAGGGGTTTCCTTATGGGCCATGGTGTGTGTGTCTGTGTGTGTGTGTGTGTGTGTGTGTGTGTGTGTGTGTGTGTGAGAGAGAGAGAGAGAGAGAGAGAGAGAGAGAGAGAGAGAGAGAGAGCAAGTAAGTGGACAGGTGAGTTAGGAGGGAGCAGAGATTTCCCAGGGTCAGCAGGTACCCATCCCCTTCTCAGACACTCCCTCTGTAGACTATCTTGCTACTCCCAAGAGTATAGTCCTTTACAACCTCGACTTCTGTTCACAGTGTTTAAAAAAAATCTTCAAAGGGGCCGCCATCGGGGAACGACAACACCGAGCTCTCATCCTGTCCAGAAAAAAAAAAATCAACTGACAGACACCTAACATGGTCTGAGACAGGGACCCAGTGAACCACCTTGTGCCTCCATGGTCATTCATTTCACTTGGCCTGCTTTCTGTTTTCCCAAGGGAAATTATACCAGGAAACCCCCACCCCCACCCCCACACCAAGGCTCTTGCTGATAATGGTGAAGCTGACGACAGACGGTGTCGGTGGTTCCTGCAGAAGAAACACCCAAGGACACAGACCCTTGGTGAAACAGAGATCAAGCCTTGTCAACAACAACTAGGAAAAAAAATTCCATCATTTGCTTCTGATTTATAACGGGCTTCAGATAATGACTCTTTAGGATGTGGATGCAATTCTTTAGATAAGCACTAACTGTGTGCTGGCTCAGATAGAGGTTAGAAAGCATAACTAGATTAAAGCAGCCTTCTTCTGGTTCTGGATCAGCCACTGGTTTGGAGGAGGAGAAGGAAGGCAACTGGGATGAACAAAGTCCTAGGGATAATACTGATGAATCACCCCTGGAAATCCGGTAGTCTCCAGGTAGAGATCTGGGAGTTCTGGAGGGTTGCTGGCAGACTGTGATATATTGTGACATATACGGGTGGAATTTTAATTACTTTTCTAGCGTAATAACAAAACATCATGGCCATGGCAACTTACAGAAGAAAGAGTTTATTGGGGTTTTCATTTTCATAGGGTGACTCTAAGACTATCATGGCAGCAAGCAAGAAGGTATGGCAATGGAGTAGATTATCACTCCTGTCCATTTCAACCGTGCTTTGTCAGAGAGCTGTGCTTAGCCACTAACAGGCATTTCTTCCCACAAACATCATCTCATCCTGGGACAGCCCCATCTCAGGAGAGGAGGACAGGAGGAAGAGGGAGGATGGAAAGAAGGCACCCGGGTGCCAGGCAGTGCATCTAGTACCTAGAGGGATCCTGAGATTTTTTTTATGAAGAAAATATAAGCCAGACGTGAATTTAAACATCTGTCTAAATAACAGACTAAAAATCAAGCTAAGGAAGATGTACTCTGGTGATTCTCGAGCCATTATCACTAAAGTAATAACCGTACGTTTTGTGCTGATGGGAAATAACAATCCCACAGCCTGTGGCCAGCTCGGAGCTTCATCTCTCATTGTTATCTACCTCTGAAACCCACAATTCTCTGAGCGTCAGAGTGAGCGCCATCCCAGCAGCCCTGCAGTGCTGGACCCCTGCCAAGCACTAGGCATGAGGACCTCAGGGCTGGCAATTGACACAATTGCTCCTACTCGCCCAAGGCCCAGAGCCTCCTTACAGAGTCCAGAGGGCTGAGAAGGAGACAAATGATGCAGGACTTAGCTTTACATTGTTGCTTTTCTCATATAATTTATCAAGCATTTGGCAGGAAAGACAGACTTTGAAACTTCAAAATAGGAAATGTTGGCAAAGCTAGGATTAGGCACAGAGAAACCAAGGTGGAGCAGGACTGAATTCTTCTGGCCTGCGCAGTGTCTTAGGGTTTCTATTGCTGCAACAAAACACCATGACCAAAAGACCATTTGGGGAGGAAAGAGTTTATCTGGTTTACACTTCTCCTTTGTAGTCTGTCACTGAAAGAAGTCAGAACAGGAACTCAAACAGGGCTGGAATCTGGAGACAAAAACTGATGCAGAGGCCATGGAGGGATGCTGCTTACTGGCTTGCTCATCATGACTTGCACAGCCTGCCTTTTTATAGAACCTAGGACCACCAGCCCAGTGATGGTATCACCCACATGGACTGGGCCCTCCTCCATTAATCACTGATTAAGAAAATGTACAAAGCTACATCTTACAGAGGCATTTTCTCAACTGAGGTTCCCTCCCTTTCAGATGACTCTAATCTGTGTCAAGTTGACATATGACTCGCCAACATAGGCAGGAAAGACTATCAGGGTGATGTCTCCGAGATGTGAATTATAACCACCCTTGAGGGATTTGGGCCTATGTTACTGTGTGGCCTAAACTTCAGACCTACCCCACCCTCTGCTCTTGGACTCCTGCTGTGACATCAGTTGTCGCTGGTCATTCACTCTGATGTCAGAGCTGCCCCACACATGGTCTCCTTCGCCATTTTATCTGAATGGAAGACCCTTGACTTCCGTCCAGGACCTCTTGTTTTTGACACACCCCTAGATGCAGCATAGCTAGAGCACCCTATTCCTGAAAAGGTCCCCTATTCCTGTTGTTTCTGGGTCCTGGTGCCAGCAGACTTCTCCCACGACCTCACAGCAGCTCGCACCACAGCACTGGCCTCCTTCCCCAGCGATCTTCCACCACTGTCCCTCTCTCCCCATGAAAGGTCTACTCCTGAGGAGAGGACCTTCATGGCCTTCTTGGTGGCTCTTGGTCCTACCTTGAGTAGGCTATTGAAGAAAAGGCTTTGGAGAAGGGTTACTGTCTAGGAGTGCTAATAAGATTCATTTTCTCTACCAATCAAATTCTCTACCAATCAAAAGATGAAAAGGCAGGAAACTGAGGAAAGTCACGAACACAGCAAACAGGAGCAGACAGAACAGGCAGTTGAAGGAGGGTTTTATTAGGGGTGAGGAAACACACACTTGCATTAGGTGCACAGAGAAAAGATCCTTCACAAAGACAGGGCATGGGGGTGGGGAGGGGGATTATTAAGCCGGAAATTCCAGTCTCTTTTTAAGAACTTGTGGGTGTTTTGTTTGTTTGGTTTTGTTTTGGTCTCTGAAGTGTCTTCCTTCCCGGATTTAGGGTTGGTCAGTTTGGAGAAGGACAGGATGGTTGACTGGTCCACAACTGTTCCATAACACGTCCTGATCAAACTCATCAAGCTGGTGAGTCCCAGGGGATTCCTGGCAGGCCTTTGGTTTAGGTTGCCAAGCTTCCTTCCATCTCAGGTCAAGTGTGTGTGGGGGGGGGGGGGGCGGTAAGTGAAGCCATAAACCACCATCTTAGAATGTGGTCACTTTTATTACCTGGCTATAACCCTACTCCCTGTCTGTCCACCTATCAGAAAATCTATCTAATTTTTAGTCCCACGGGGGGAAAAAATCAGATGTGTGAAGTCAGAAATCTGGACCAAGGGCCCTCCAGAAATCTGTGCCCCTTCTCTGTTGCTCCGTGCCAATCAAACATTAGAGCAGTGGTTCTCAACCTGTGGGTCAAGACCCTGTTGGTGGTAGCATAGCAGGTATCCTGCATATCAGATATTTACATATAATTCATAACAGTAGCAAAATTACTGTAATGAAGTAGCAACAAAATAATTTTATGGTTGGGGGTCACCACAACATGAGGAACTGTATTAAGGGGTCGCAGCATTAGGAAGGTTGAGAACCACTGCCCTAAAGTAAAAGGTCTGTTTAAGATAAAAGACTGTTGAGTGTGGTGGTTCATGTCTGTAGTTCCATCCCTGGAAAAGTAGGAACAGGAATATCATGAGTTCAAAGTCACCCTGGCTACATAATAAGGTTGAGTCCAACCTTGGCTACTTGAAACCTTATTTCAGAAAATACTGATGCAAGAAGTAGTGAATGAACCCGGCAGTCAGGTGGGAGAGAAGAGGACAGCTCACCTGTGGTTCCTCCCCTAGTGGAAATTTAAACTCCTGGGAAGAAGCTGTGTGCAGGGGCTGATGGACTGACTAAAACTTCAACGAATGTGGAGAGGTCGAAATGTTGAAGTTTCAGAACCTAATTACAATTTATCTTAGGAGATCTTTAGCTTACCAAGCAGCCATTTCTGGCCCACCTCCGTGTCAGACCTAACATCCTGTAAGCAGCAGATAAATCTGAACCCAGCCAATGTCACAGCAAACAGATAAAAACCTTTGCAATGTATTTACTTTAAAAAGTCCCATTCTCCACCCATCAAAGGGCTAAGAATGCTATCAGATAACATCTGAGGCCTGGCTGCCTGGCTTCAATCTCCTTCTCTGACTACTCACCAATGTGTTTTCAAATTGCCTTGATTTATGGCTTGCTTTGTTCTGTTACTATAAACTCTAAGAACCGACTTCTGTTTTGAAAAGCATGGGCTGGGGTAATCTGAATCAGGCTTCCAGGGCCATGGTCACTCACTACTTTTGCTTCAGAACAAAATTACCTCTTATTCCCTTTGCGTTGAGAGTTGTGCTTTTGTGTCAATGAATGCTAGACTATCCCTTCTCTATGTGATAAAGAGCTGCGCATGCAGGGTTTAGCGACTCCTAAAGGAATCCATGATATCCACATCACTTGCTGTTCTTGCTGGGCCACTGGCGACTTCTTTGTGACTCTACACACACACACACACACACACACACACACACACACACGGAGAGGAGAGAGAATGATGGAGAGAGACAGAGACAGACACTTCTCTCTGGGTCTCCTAGTGGTGGGTTCGTTGGGATGCCTACAGACACAGCATCCCAAGCTCAGGAAAGTCAAGTGTTCCCAAGTCTGCAATCAACGCACTCGAGCCACTGTGGGCTCGTACATCTTGCTGAAGGCATCTAAGGTCAAGAGCCTCTGGAAAATGGCCTTCATTTAGCACCCTCACCCGAGGAATGGAGGGAAAGATTATCTTGCTGACACAGTTGGCAACATGCTGTGGAAGTCAGAGTACAGATTAGGTTGACTTAAAATTGCCCCAAACCAATTTCAGCTAAGTCATGATAACTCGTGTGAAAACCAGAGGAGAGACTACAGGCAATAAAGAGCATTGTGGCTCCATCTAAACCTAGTTTCTACTTATGAGGATCCTGGCCCGAGATTATTACTTCTCATCCCTGATGCTGATTAAGTAAAGCAGTCTTAGCATTTCGGAGCCTTCTCGAAAGCTGTTCTGTAGCTGAGGAATGGCTGTATTTACTCAAAGTGACATTGTTGTAGCATGGTTCTTAGACCAAGGTTGTCTCAAGGCACTAGAGCCAAGCAAACATTTGCATGTGCTGGCTTCTGAAGAGGGAACCTGGACCAATTAAAAACTTTATCTCCCACTTACAAAGACACTCTTTCCTCTCTGCATCTACCTTCTCCTGCCAAGAGAAGAAAAAGTGGAGCCACTTTTCTTCTTCCTTACACAAAGGGCCAGAAGTCCAAGTATTAAGGTTTCCCGTCATTTTAGATACCAGGAGGAATGTCTGCCCCCTTAGATATCCATACAGGGTGGACAGCCCTCCCTGAGGTTGGCGTGATGGCCATAGAGAAAGAATGTATTTGACTTCTCGCTCACCACAAGGAAGGTTGACTCTGTCCAGCGAGTCAGGACAGATGGACGGTATTGGCAGGGCAATGCTGTGTAAGGTTTCTGGAGCAGATTTTTTCTTGATATCAGTTTAAATGCTAAAAAGTCAGGGAAAGCAAGGTTCAAGTTTTATCAAAAGCAAAATCATGAGCATATGCATGTGCATGTGCACACACAATGTGCACACACACTCACACACACACACACATACATATAGGCATAACTCCCCAGATTGGGAAGTTAAGCCAGAGATGGTATTCCAACCTGCTCGGAAAGCTAAGGATGCTTTGTGTTTGTGGATGGGATGAGTTTCCTTTCTTCTTAGGAGTTGTCTCTTTGGGCTATTGCTAGGGATTAGATAATCTAGACAAAGCAAAGGACGCTGATTGAGTCCAGTCACACAACTATGCAGCTTGAAGATTTGAAAGTCCTGCTACACAGTTTCCTCCAATAGAGAAAAGTCTTTGTCCCAGATGAAAGTAGAGAAGAAGAAGAAAAGGGGGGAGAAGGAGAAGAAGAAGGAGGAGGAGGAGGGGGAGGAGGAGAAGAAGAAGAAGCAGAAGCAGAAGCAGCAGCAGCAGCAGCAGCAGCAGCAGCAGCAGCAGAAGCAGAAGCAGAAGCAGAAGCAGAAGCAGAAGCAGAAGCAGAAGCAGAAGCAGAAGCAGAAGCAGAAGCAGAAGAAGAAGAAGAAGAAGAAGAAGAAGAAGAAGAAGAAGAAGAAGAAGAAGAAGAAGAAGAAGAAGAAGAAGAAGAATGGAAGTTGCCATCTTGAATGTGTTTAGACTCTCTTTTCTGTCTGTGTGCAGACCAGGAAGCTCCCTGGCTCCTAATGCCTGGTGTAGAGGAAGAAGAAAGCTGGTCTGAGAAGAAATTAATTGAGAAACTTCAGGGGGAGTAGAGAGGCAGGACTATGAGGTGGGAAGTGACAGGTGCCTCTTCCTCACTCAGCCTGAGCAGAGGATCCACTTCCTCTTTACCTACCATGTCAGCACTCTTGGAGGGGCCACAGCCCTCAACCCCAGTTGCTGTGTCTGTGTCTGCTGAGGCAGTTGGCCCCTCTCCTGGACTCCATATTGCCATTCCATATCTCTGTGACCTTGAATTCACTGCTGGAGAAGACAAGTTTTCTACCTAGCAACACCAGAGGGCAATGGGGCAGGTCTCTTCTGGATCTCTAGTGGTGACGGACATGTAAACAAATAATAATCAAAAACCCAAACAAAAAACAGAGGGCGGGAACAGACCACTGCCGCCTCTTATCTGCAACCCCTAAATCAAAAGAACTAATGCTTTCATTTTTCTTCATTATGGCTCAAACATTCATTTGGCAGCAGAACACACTCCCATCTCATGTGGAGCTGTTCAAAAGCTCCATTCGTCCCTCTTAGTCTGGCTATTTCCCAGCAGCAATATGAAAATGTGTGATTATGGGTGGCTTGCCAGGCCCTACTGAGTATTCACAAGACAAAGAGCAGGTGCATTCCCAGTTCCCAGCCTCAACTGCTCCTCCCTGTAAGTCTGCGGCACATCAGGCAAAGCTTCCATCCAGGGCTGGGATGAGAATCTTTGTTCTCATAGAGCTGCACAGAAGCAACACGATTGCCTTATATTTCCCCGTAAGAGAATTTTTTTTAAGTTAGTCCAAGACAAAGATTGTACAATACACAGCAAGGCAGAACAGAAAATGCAACTGACTTTAAAGGAATCAAGGTCTTTGTGAGATTGACAGGCTCCCAGATGAAGGGAGAACCCCGCTACAGACCTCTGGCTTGACTCCTGAACGTCAGGCCATGAGCCTTTCTGCCCCCTCGAGGCGGAAGCTCAAGCTCTGCTGGCAAGGACTGAACCATGGATAATTAATTGCAGCTATTGGAGGAGCAAAAGGATCAGGCAGCAGAGAAACAGCAAGAGGGAAGGTGATTGATACCATGCTTTCAGTGGTTTAACATCAAGAACCAATTTGCTAGGAAAAAAAATTATTGGATTATGTAGAACCAGCCTACAGCTCAACTCTCGGCGAGGAGCCTTTATTCTGTATAAACATAAACCAAAAGTTTCTGCGTGTTCTCAAAATTACTTGTTTGACTTACAGCTTTCAACTTGACACAAGATTTTCTATATATATATATATATATATATATATATATAAGCACCAAAACCCTTCCAGCTCACAGCGGGGGAGAGGTGGGTCCACAACCACAAGAGACCTCACTACGCTGACAGTTTGAGAAATGCTATGGGGCTGTGATCTGAGGTTTGGAGGCGAGGCCAGAACACCCTGCATTTCAATGCCTGCTGGTGCAACTCAGAATGTGTTTTGAAACAGGATTCTTTTCAGAAAACCCAACTCATTTATCAGAGAAGGCAAAGCTGGGAGAGGCAGCAAGCAGGCTGGATGGCTGGATTGGAATCGCCGTCGAATTCTGGGGCTTTCCAGATGATGGGGTGTTTGAGAGCAGGGCCCGGACAAATCATCACCATAGAGAGCATGGGGAGCATCAGGGAATACCTCCATACTCCTGTTTCATTTTCTTATGCTCATTTGATCTCAGTGGCAAAAGGGAACCGTCCTCAACTTAGCAGCTTAAGACTACAGTTGTTCACAAATAAACTCCACAAATGTAACTGGACTCTTCCTACCTCTGCAGATAGATTAATGGGACTTGTTGTTTTAACCTTGGCACGATGAATGTGCCTTAATCTACTGCTGTCTCAGCCAGCATTTGCCACTCCGCAGTTACTGGTCTGTTTCTCTAGCCTGGTGAGAATTCTGCTCCCGCAGGCATGATCCCTGTCGCTTCTGCTAAAGGTAGCTGTTCTAATTATGAATAAGACCTGAGATTCAAAGACTTGAGGTTGTGAGGTCAGAGAAGCTAAGTAACAACTAGCTACTTGCTAGCAACTAGCTACTATGCTAGCCCATAGGAGGCCCATGTTCTGCTCTGCAAAAACCACACAAAGCTGCATCACTCCAAACCCCACCCTACTTCTTCCTATGTCTCTCTATCTCTCCCAGATGCCCTCTGGTGCTCTATGGTTGCTTTCTGCCAACCAGTTGCTAATGCAGCCTCCTGACCCAAAGTTAATTTTGTCTAGTTAATACTCACACTAACTTGGGGTTCACAGTGTGAATGAATACCCCCCAACAGAGGACCAGTACTGAAAAACACATCCTCCTTGCTCTGGTTATCCCCCACAGACACCTCCCTGCTCTCACTCCTGCTTTTTCTATTTCCCCACCATCCTGAGAAGACAACTGTGCTGGAATCTGACTGCAGACCATGGAGGATGCACTTCAGACATAGCTACAACCAAGGATGGGGAGACAGGAGTGACTCATAGCAGGAGAGATGGAGTCATTGAGTGGAGAGCTCCCATGCCCAGAGACACTCACTGGGAGTCACAGATGACCCAACAGAGACACAGTATGTGCTCTCCACCTGTCCTTGCTCTGGGGATAAGAGGGGTTGGTCTACCCAGAGCCCAGGCTGACCCTCAAGACAAAGTGTTCTTCTCAGAACTTCTGCTGATGCCAAGATGATTGGTCCTTTCCTGTTCCTGGCACTGGGAACTCTGAACCTTTGAAGAGCGGAGTCTCCAGTTTCAAGATTTGCATGACAGGGACATCTTGAAGAAATGTCACCCTTTTGCTTCTTCAGAGTAATCTTAATTTTCCCCCAAGATTCCTTTGTACTTGTTTAGTAGGAAATTTAGTGTTGACTGTCTCTGGGTGTCCTTCAGAGAAGCTCTACCCCAGATATCTGCCCTGGATTTAAAGTGTTCAACCTACTCAGGAGGTAAGCCTGAAAAAGGCAGAATAGGGTGATCTTTAGGACTCCTCCTCTGGTGAGCACTGTCTTCAGAGCTCTGCCCTCATCACGTTGGTTGATTGAGGCTCCACTCGTTCTCCTGGATGCTCAGCCCAAACTTCGCCCCATCCCAACCTTCGCCCCATCCCTTGTTCATCCACTGTACGTGCCAGTGAGCACAGCCAGGGTTGGGATGGGACATTTTCCTGCGCTCTCTGCCTACAGCCAGACTCTGTGTTTGGTAGGCTTCTCTTTGCATGGTCCACTGCAAAACACTGAAGTTTGAAGAGCGCACAGTTGGATGTGCTATTTAGACCCCTGCGTGGAGAAGGCGACGCTCAGAGTAGGCCTTCCCTTAGACACCGCTGCATCCTGTGTCGTCCACTTGCGTCCTCACCCCAGAAGGCCCTGTGTGCTGGGGAACTCGGGCTGAATCGGCAAAGTGAGACTTTTCTCGCTGCCTAGCTATCTCCCAGCATGCTAGGCGTAGCCTGTCTCCGGACAGACTCCATGGTGGTCATGACAAGAGGCTTCAGTCCCCTATTATAAATAACTCCCGGGGCTCCACCCACACGCTGTAAAGTTTCTGTGTTTAAAGGTGAGACAGTAAAAACAAAAAGGGATCTTTGATTGACTGTTAAATTCTAGAAAAAAAAATTTCTTCAGAGCCATGCAGTCCTGAGTGAGGTCTCTCTGAGGACTTCCAGGCTCCAGACAGCTTCAGTTTTATCAAAAGGCAAACCCAGGAGCCCTGGGGCACAGAGGCTTACTCCAAAAGAGAGGAGAAAGCCCGCAGGTCTGACTTAATAAGGGTTCTCAGCCCTGTCTACACATCAAATCGCCCACCAGGTTATGAAGAGACACCAAAAAGCCCGAGCCAAGCCCTGATCCGAGTCAATTAAATCAGCCCCTAATGGGAGGCCAGGGCATCTGGAAGTTTGCAAGCGTTCAGTTCATTCCCAGTACGGCAGGGATTTTGCACCTGGCTTAAGGATAGAACCAACCTCGCTCCCAGGGGAAGCCAGGCTGAGTAAGAAGGCAGAGGTAAGGTCATGGTTCCGTTGTGTAGTTTGCACTTCTGAAGCTGGGGCTGGCAGTGGGATTTACAGGCTGGCTCTGTCCTTCTCAGGGACTAGCTGGGTTATTACAAGTCCCTAGAGACTGTCCTAGAACAATAAGACAGACCAAAAGTGGTCTAAGATAGTGAAGACACACTTTAGCTAGAAGTAACTTCTTACCTGGCCAGGCTCGGAGACCTGGAGTTGGATGTCCTGAGCAGTGGAAGAGGGGACGGCTGGGTATTAACTGAAGCTGAGATAAACTGGGGAAATGTGACAGGATGGTCACTGCTTGCACGGGAGAGAACAGGTATGTATCTGGGAGAGAAGGGAACCTAGAACCCTTGCCATTCATTGATTGGGATCTCCGGGAGAAATGCTGGGCAAGGTCTCCTGTAGTGGCATTTCAAAAGTATTTTAATAAATAAAGAATGCCTGAAGATGTGAGGGTAAAACAATCCCGCTGCTCAGCCTTACAAACCAGGTAATGCTAACACACACCTTTAATCCCAGTAGCCACACTAGTTACCATAGAAATCAGGAGGTGCATGCCTTAATCCCAGCTCTAGGGAGGAATATAAAACAGGACAAGACAGCTCTCAGATACAGTCTCATTCTGTGATTCCAGGAGGCAGGATCGCCGTTTCAGACTGAGGTAGCAGCCAGTGGCTGTCTGTTTTGCTTTTCAGATCTTCAGGCTGAACCCCAGTTTCTCTCTCTAAGCTTTTATTAATCATGTTTCAGTCTCCCTCATGAAGTCTCCTTCCTTGGTCTGCCATGGCTTAGGCTATGGTTTTTCACAGCATAGTTGAGCAGTGAGGTTCTGGCTGGCTGACCCACTAGGTAGAATATTGCTGACAGTCTGCTCTGAGACACTGTCACAGCTGGACTGGGAGCCACCCCAACACCAAAAGAGGAACCATCTTTATAAAAGGCCAAAGGCCAGAGAAATGTTGAGTTATAATTTACAGATGATGTCCAGGCATTCAGTCTATAGCATGAATCCCATAGAAGTCAGCTACCTGGCGCCCTTCTTTGTGTGACGGAATGAAATGTCCGTTGGCTTAAGAATGGGCGCAGGAAGAATTAGAACAATCCAGTTGCATCCCTCCCAGTTTCTTGCTTTTAACTTCTCAAGCTATGAGTCCATGTTTCTCTCTGTCTCAGAGGAACCCAGCTCAAAACTGCCAGGTTTCAGCAGCGTTTCTGTCCACCCACCAGTGTCTTGTGAGCTCCGCTCTCCACATGGTTTACTCCATAGGCTGGCACTTCCCTCACACTCCCTGAGCCCCCACTGGACAGATGCTCGCTATATGCCGCCCATGTAGACCTCAGTTACTTCCCCAGAAGTCCAGGAAGAAGTGTGCCATGCCATCCTTCACCCCAGGCTGAGATTCCCTGGGGACAGGCTCATTTCAGCACTCAACCAGTGTGGCCATGTCGGGACTACGGAAAGTGTCAGGACAAGGTCTGAAGGTCCAGATAGCAGGATTCCTCTATTAATCCCTTGCTGGGCTTCTCATGGGGAAGAGCATTTACATTTTGAACAAATCATTAGAACAAAGAAGAGGTAGGGAAAATCAGATATTTTTTCTTGAAAATGTATTGCATTAACTGTGATCCCAAATACCAGTCTGGGTGCCAAGCGGACTTACTCAGTTAAGAATTTTCCTGTTAAACTTAAGTGCTGAGGAATATAAATAAATTAGTTCTTACATTAGATTGATGGACACACGCCTCATTTTCCCTTGTTCTCAAAAGCTAGATTCCATCCTACCCCCAGATACTGGTAGCTAATGGCTTCCCTACAGATCTGTCAGCGTGTGGCATCCTCTGTGTTCCCTTGTCACTGATCTCTAAGGGCCATCGAAGCCACTCAGAGGTGGTCTCTGATCTAACTGCTCTCTCCTCTGGTTGAGTGAAGCTAAGCTCCTGCCTGTGGGAGTTAGAAAAATGAGTCTTTTCTTCCCACTGTAACACAGGGTTATAGATTCCAGGAACACATATGAGTCTTTGTTTCTTTCAGCCGGAAGCTCATACAAGTCTCCTGCAGAACTTTCTTCCGAGTGACTGTGAATTAGGGAGGAGTCTATAGCAGTTCACCAAGGTCTTGACTGGGGCTTTGCAGGCCAGCAGGGCACAGGGTCACAGGACCACAGAGTCCCAATACCACAGTGCCATAGGGTCACAGTGCCACAAGGCCACAGGAAGGGATGCACTATTTACCACTGTGGTTTCCCTCAGTCTCGGAAATCCTTCAAGACCTCAGGAAAAGCCTGCTCCTTTCCATAGGAAGGAAACATAAAGTCTTAGAGTCCAGGCTGAGACTCAGAGTAAGGAGTCCCAGGGCACTAGAGCCTGGAAGTCTGCCATCTACTCCAGAAGAAGACATCCAAGGAGGCTGACTGCTCACAACCAAGCCCTCACTGTCTGTCTGGAAACGTCTAACAACCTGAGGTGGCTCATTGAGTGGAACCTTGACTCCTTCAGGCAATTTGAACTGTAATAAACAGGAGAAATAAATGAGTCACCCACAGATACCTTGGTGCTTGTGCAGTTCCTCTGGACTGGCAAAAATTTTGAAAATAACATGGACAGCAATGACTTAGTTGATATAGGGAATGTAGTGGGTGGACTAAACCGTTTCCACTAAATGACGGGTACATGATGCCTGGCATTTACAGCCATGCCTCTTAAATGAAAACATGCCGACAGCCTCCATCAGGCAGAGGGAAACTGTGGAAGCCTTCCCCAGATGGACCACGGTCCATCTCACCTGTGCTAGCTACTTCCCACCCACGGCTCTTGATTCACTTTAGGGTCCAGGACTTGGTTAGCGTTTCTAGCATTTTCCCATCCCTACACGAATCAAGAGCACTTAGGCTACTGCCTCCTCCCTAGTCCTGAGCACCCACAGGACCCAGCAAGAGCTCTCCCAAACCCATCTGTACTGCGCCTGTGGAAATGGCATGTCAGAAGACAGCTTTTAGCCATGAGCTCCGAGGAATGGCTATATACCCATAGGGATGATTGCTGGCTTTAAGTATGAATAGCTGTCTGAGGTTGTGTCAGTGTCCGGGTTGTACATCAGCTTCCAGTCCCAAGCGGTTCAGACAAACTTGTAATAGCTTTCTCTAATCCTTTAGCCAACATAACAGGAAGGACATTTGTCTACTGAACAAGCTTTTGAAGTGGTTTTTTTTTTTCACATAACACGTTGGCTTTACGGAGCTGTCTGTTTCCTTAGGTAGGAAATAATCCTGATCACTCTCTAGCCTGTCCTGGTAGCTGGGCAGAGAGACCAAGACCTCTTGAGACGGTGGATCTGAGAGTGTGTGTTGGGGAGCCCACTCTCACTACACTTGAGTTATGGGTGTTTAACCCTCCAGACCCTGTACCCCAGGGGACACCCATGCTTGTTCTCGGGTAGAAGACTAGGGACCTTAAAAAACTACCAAAACTTTGTGGGAACCCTAGCAAAGAAGCCCACTCCCTAAATCCCAGTGCTCAGTACAAGGGCCTTGTTGTGCCGAGAATCAGCCTTAGCTGGAGTTGACCTCTGAGGTGACATACAACAGCATCTGGGTCAGTGGCATGGTCCCACTTCATTTATCCTTTGAAGTCAGACTCTTAGCTTTAACTCCTTGCTCTGATGTCACTAAGTCCCCCCAGAAGACTTGAAGCATTTCAGCCACAAGCATAGAGACACTTATTCTTCTTCTTCAAAGCCTAAAAATAAAAAAGGTCATTAATATAGGAGAGATGGAAGTACAGCGGGACAGCTATTCCTCCCTGGTTGGAGTAGGAATAGCGATGTCCAACCTTGAGCCAGGGATTTCTTGCACCAGAAAAGCTACTTCAGAGAATCTTCTGCTCAGACCATGCTGAGTTGATGGTCTGTGGTTACCTGTGCTTTGTGACAAGCAGTCCCAAGGTACGATTTTGGTCTCCAAGCAGTGTCTTCCAAGAACCCACTGGTCTTCAAAGTTCATAGTAAGTAGTTCATGCATAGATGGGGTCAGTGCATGGATAGGGTCAGTGAAGAAGCGTGATGGTGGGTAGCCAGCAAGTGAGAATGTCCCTTGGTCTCTTAGTACTAACTGAGTCTGCTGCTGGCAGAAGAATCCTCTGTATCCTGCCTGGTCAGGGTGCATCTCCCACTTTCTCCCACATTTCTTTCACATACTGCTGCAAGCTCCTGTCCTCTGACCATGCCATGGGTTGTGCCTACATGACTCATTATATGTGCATTTCTACTCTTGTTTAAGTTATTATAGTTATAGAGCTCATTTAAAAATTTAATAGATAATTAAAATTATGGATTAAGAGAGAGTCATCTGTAATAGTCAAACTTGTAGTTATGTTAGGTTTTCCATATGTATAGAGATAGATTTCAGATGGATAGGTAGTCTTCAAATCTTTCAAAGACCTATGTTCCTTCTCCATACATCATGGCATGAGGAAAAATGAGGACCAGCCTGGCCCCAAGCACCTTTAGAATAATGGTAACTCATGCTTGTCTACCATAGTCCATCTGCTTGGACCTATGGTTCTTACAGACTCAAGGGTGTAATTAATACACATGAGGGGCAGCCAAATTCTGCTATACCTTCAGGGATATGGGGTGATTTTTATCTGTAAAAGCTGGTTTCTGGAAGAGAACTGGTCAGTGTGGAGTACTCCAACCTCCAATGCTTACTACATCCTATGTGCCTGAGGCTGGATGGTAAGGTGGCTGACATGGCCAAATGAACCAGGTAGTTGGGTGATTTATGTGGTCAGATAACTTGTACAACTATGTGGCTCATGTAGTCAGGTGGTTGAGGTGGTTCATGTGTCCAGGGGATTCAAGCAGTGGTCAGGGAGCCCTTGGCCGTGGAGGTCATATGGTCAGGTGACTCATATGGCTAGGTTGCTCGTATAGCTGAGTGACTTATAAAGTCAGGTGCAGCTAAGGTGACTCAAATGACCAAGTAGCCTATGTGATCAGGTGGTTCAAGTGTCCAGGTAATTCTTGAGGTCAGGTGGTTCTGAGGCTAGAAGACTTGTAAGACCATGTAGCTCCTGTGTCTTAGTGGCTCACATGGCCAGGTAGCTCACATAGCCAGATGGCTTCTCTGATCAGATATCCCAAGTGTTGGTTCATGTGTCCATGTGGGCCTGTGCCAAGGCAGTTGATGTAGCACTGTAGCTCAGGTTGCCCAGGCCTTTGAGGCCCATGTTCCCCAGAAACTGGGTATTTGTAGAGTGTTCTCCCTTTTCTTAGCTTGAAACTAGAATCACATTCATGACTACTGAATCAGTGGCCATGTGTAGGTCCCTCTCTGCTTGTCTTCTCTAAGAATCTCTCCCCTTATCTGCAGATGAGTCAGGGAGATCACTATCTAGATTGGATTATTATTATTATTATTATTATTATTATTATTATTATTATTATTATATATTTTTCTCCACTCCGCTGTTGCTGTGGGAGAACACTGACCAAAAACAACTTGGGAAGAAAAGGGTTTATTTGGCTTCCAGGTTATAGTTTGTCATCAAGGGAAGCCAAGGCAGGAACTGAAGCAGAGACCATGGTAGAATACTAGTTATTGACTTGCTCCCTCTGACTTGCTCAGGTAGCTTTCTTACGCATTCTAAGCTCATTTGTCAAGAAATGGCACTACCCGGAGTGAGCTGGTCCCTCCTACATCAATTAACAATTGAAGAAGTGCATCACAAACATGGCCACAGACCAGTCCAACTGAGCCAATTCTTTAGCTGAGGTTCCTTCCTCCCAGGTGACTCTAGGTTTGCATTAGGTTGACAGCTGAAGCTAACTATGACAATCTCTCACCCAGTTCCTCAACAGCTGTAACACCCTGAGCCCAGGTCTGAAGCAGGGCACCCTAACATTTCAGTCTTCTGGCCACAGCAAGTTGTCCTGACACCCTGAGGCCTACCATAGCTGCGTCACAGTGAAGTGGGAAGAGAGAAGTGATCTGAAGGAGCAAAGCCCACAGCCAACAACAAATCCACCTCATCCTCCCCTCTCATCCTGTCCCTCACTGAGCCACCACCACGATTCTTTCCCAGTCACATGGATGTTGATGTTTCTTTATGTACATGCCAAATGTGTTGCCCACTACCCCCATGAGTCATCCCAAAGTCACTTTCCTGGTCTCTGGTTGAACCTGGACTGACCCACATCCCTGCTTCATAGTGAGGTGCCAAGATGCCCTGCAACTTGGTCTTTGTCCTTGTTTCTTCATGGGCTTCTTGGACACCTGTCCTATTTATAGTAGGCTTTTCCTGGGATGGCTTAGTGAATGTGCAGGTAAGCAGACGGAGGGACAAAGAACCGTCTACACTGTTGCTCTTTGCAGGACCAGTGCTTTTATGGGTCACCTTTACTAAGTACCTGCATCTGCCCCTGTCGGTTCTTGATAACCCCTCCATGAATCATGAAACCCTCACGCAAGTCCCACTCGTCAGATGGATTCTGTCTTTCCTAACCTGGTACTCTTCAGGGTGGTCTGCAAGTTCCAGGGGCAGCTGGGCCCTTTAATAGCTAAAAACTTGCCAGGAAGTAGAATTACTTTCTTTCAGACACTCTTTGAAGTCTTGCAGCAAAGGAATATGGGCTTGTCCTGTGGGCTTAAATAAGGTGAGGCCTGAAGCTCTGACGGTCTTGGTGTTCCTTTCTCTCACCTTCTTTTGTGTAGAAGAATAAGATTGAGAAACTAGAAAGCACCACTATTTGGGGAGAGACAGACCCAGCGTAGGCAGCATTGCCTTTCCCGTTGGGCTTGCACCATGGAACGAGTTGCATCATGTCCCTGAGTAACAGTTTTCTCGCCTATCAAAACGAACACAGCCGTGTGTCAAGTCTCATGGGTTCCTGAAGATTGGCTGGGACGAAACACACAAACCTGGCAGCTTGGTGTGGCAAGTAAGTGCTGAACAGTGTGAATGCCATCTCTGTCCTTCAAATGCAGCAGGGTTGGGAGGCTGGGGCTCAAAGAAGCCAGCCTGCAGGTGCTTCTGAGGCCCAGCCTGGCCTGTGGCAATTCGCAGAAGAGCATGTGCTCTGTGCATTCCAATGAGGCTCCCAGCTCTTTGCCTTTCATTTCAGGACAGAGGTGCCCCAGGGTCTTCTTGTGAAGTTCACCGATTTGCCTTTCTAATCAGAACCCTTTGGGGTGAGCCTGAACCTGCATCAATCCTCAGCAGAGCCCAGGGATTCCCCCTTGCTCACCTGATTGACCAGGGCACCCACAGCAGTACAGGGAATGAATGTTCCAGAAAGTCTGGCTCTAAGACACAAGGCCAGCTTCCCATACCTCTATTGTTGGCTCTCCCCTCTGTGAGCATGGTTTCTCTTTGCCAGTGTGATGGATGGAAAGAATAGTGTTTTAAAATGGGCTTTATAGTGCATTTCTTGAATTTGCCTTAGTTTATCAGAGTTTCTGAGGTGTCCATGTTATGACATTCACCTTCTAGTGAACTGGGTCACTTAGCGATACTTAGTGAAAGATCACACTGTTGTCTGATATTTTACAAACAAAGCCATCACCCTCCATGAGAACACCTGCTGCCCACCCCGACCCCTCTGTTACCATGTGCATCAGTCCACCTGTCCCCTGATGTTGGAAGCTTGCTTTCTGCTCCCCTAGTTTCCCTCCTGAATGGCTTGTAAAGGACTCTTGCCTGTAGAGCCTTTTGCAACTGCCTCCTCTCACATAGCAAACTGTGTTTGTGATCTCATGCAGTGGGTGAATGGCCACCCCTTGCTCTCCATGACTAAGTGTGAGGATGGGCCTCAGTCTCCACCTGCTGCCTGCTAGGGAGCATTTGTAATGCGCCCATCTGGAAAGGACTATGCATGGAGCTACTATGAATGAATACCCTGGAGCAAGTATTTTGTGAACATGAATCTTTATTACTCTTGAATGAGAACCCAGCAGTGCTATTTCTGGTCATGTGATTCACGGTGTTGGGTTGACAACGCTAGAAATTGCCATCAACCTATTTCTCACTTTCATGTAAAATTGTGAAATGGGATTCACCCACCCCCATAATCGATAAAATAGTGTACCTATAAAATATTATGTGTGGGAAGAGTAACAACTTGACTGCCACTCAGGTTCTACCTTGATGCTGTTTTGGGCTCTAAGACCTGCCTCTCAAAGGTAGTGCTAACATTTGGTGCACCCCACAGAGGTTCCAAGATGTTGCTTAACTCTGAGGAATCACATGGACTGGGCATCCCTCTTGATCATCATCTTAGTTATTAACAGCTCACTCTGAGCATCTCGTGTATCTCATCTGACCATCAAGAAATGTGTGTGTGTGTGTGTGTGTGTGTGTGTGTGTGTGTAAATTCATTGTCACTGCTTTATTGAGATAGAATTCCCATTACTTACAATTCACCCAACAGGCACAATCTATTATCTTTGCCCACCTTCATAGGGTAGGGACTATCGTAACCTAATTTCACATTACAGAACTTCAAGCAAAAGTGGTACCTTCCTCATCCCGATGCTTCCCCATCCTGAAGTCCAGACAGTCTTGAAAGATTTGCTCATGGCTGGTGTTTCACAGAGGGAGTAGCAAACCATGTGCTTTTGTGTGACTGACCCTTTCCCTGTCTGATGCCTTCAGGCTTCTTGGCATTGCCCTGGGCATCACTTTCCTATCTTCAAGTGGTGGGCAGCTAGCTTGCCTCCATATTTGGGTAGTTAGGAATAATGTTCTGTGAGAAAATGTGTATGGGTCCTATGAGTTGTAATTTTTTTAACTTGAAAACTCTTTAATTAAGGATTTGCTGAATAAAATGGTAGCTGTACATTTAAACTTTAAAACGTTTTCAAAGTATTTCCAAAATGAACTCATTAGACTATTTTTTACTTTATCTACCAATTACAAATGTCTCACTGGGGAGGCTCCCAAGTTTCTCTGTACACCAAATGACTCTCTGTTAGTCTTGCCATAGAAGCTTCCATGGTTCGCCATTACTGTTGACATGTCACCATGGGTTCAAGCTCTTTGCAGGCTGTATTGAAACTTCTTGCTTCCAGATCCCTGGGGCTTATGAACTCTGACCAATATCCAAAGCATTATTTCTTTGGTCTTCCTCATGAATAGTTTAAGATCTGTCCTAACCTGTGGCAGGTGACACAGGTGACATTGAAAACCCCGTTTTCCATGAGTATGTTCAATGAAGGCAGTGGTTCTTGGCCTGTGAGCCCCTCATCTCCTGCTTCCTACTATTGACTCTGACACTCTTTCCAGGCAACCCAGCTGGATTGAAATATCCCTGCACTGGTTTTGGGGGTAACTAAATTTCAGTCCTGGATAGTCTTTCTAAATGAGTGTATCTATCTCACCTCTTCTTCCAACCAGAATGCAAGTTCCCCAGGGAAATGGTGCATCTCCCTTGTTTCCTTAGCAACTGTCAATGTGGGGTACAGACATCATCCTCATTGTTACCCTGGAGCCTTACAGTCACCAGAGCCCAGAAGAGCAAAATATTACAATGTCCTTTTGTCTTTCTGTGTCTATTAACTCTGAACCAATCAAGTCACCCTGTGGATTGGTGGTTATGGAGTTCAGCTTGGATCTAGGCTATTCCCTGTGTGTCAATGTGGTCATCATCCACTTGTATGATGATGTGTGACTAAATTTCTCACATAATAATTCACAGTATAAGATCTTGAAAAACTTGGTGCTTGAGTAGGCTGCTTCTGAATTGCGTGTTTCCCTTGTTTTCCATGTTACCCGACTCTTAGCTGCCCTTTCCCCTTGAACAGGCAAACAGGATAAAGGCATTGTCAATGGGCTGTCCAACATCCTAAGGACACAAGGGTTCAACACAGAAGACAAAACTTCACAATATTTCCAGACTTCACAGTGGCTGGGGAGTGTCCCCAAGTCTTGTCTCACTCCGACTCTTTCCCACTCGGGACCACTCAGCCATCCCCGCACAGTGCCATTTTGATACAGATTCCCAGGCCATGTGGAATGAAACAGCACTGGAGCAATTCACCCTGGATTTCTCCTGTGTTTTATCTCCACCCTGCCAAAGCATTTATTTTTTTATTTTTACTTGATGCCAAGCAATGCATTTCAGACCCAGTGTCTATAAACGTTTCATCTAGCTCTTCTCACCCTTATTCACAGCTTTCTTGTTTCACATCCTCACTTCTTGGTCAGTGCTCCCCATAATTTCAAACCCTGAGGCTCTGTGCTCACTTTGTTTATGGGATGGATTCTTCCCATTCCCTCCATGTTTTTACAAAACAGCTCCCATTCCCCCATCAGAAGAGTATGTTGGGGATAAACATACTCTGGTCCATGTCCTCTCTGCTGTACCAGAATTTATGAGAAATCGTGGGGCCAGATCATGAGGTAGATTTGTGGGTGCAGCACTCTCTGTGGGTCAATAAGCCAGGGGAAGCAAGGGATCTACGGGTCACCAAGGTCACCAGTGTGATCAGAGCCTGTGCAGCTCAGCCCCCCAGCCGCAGGCTTCTTGCAGCCCTGACTTCGAGCCTGTGTAAACTGAAATTCCCCAAGAGAAAATATTCACACCTCGGCAGAATGATTTATTGGAGTTTCGGAGCTGTGTGGAGTTAAATTGATACAGATTCAGAGTCAAATTATTGCCAGCTTTCTTAAGTTCTCTTAACCATTCGTGACCCAGCCCTGTGCCTGGTCTACTGTCCTTGATTATGAGGGGAAAACTTTGAAATGTGTTCCTAAGAAACTCAATCAACCAGTCCTGACGCCAAGGGTATCATCAGATCGCATGCGAGACCTACGGTGGAAATTCCCCTGCTTCGCTGTCCTCACCAGTGTGGTAAATGCACTGATGCACAGTTGTGTTTGCTCTGCAGCTAACAGACTTTTATCTCAGTGCTTCTGCATGGCCACCCAACCCACACTCCTAGCCACAATCAGCCTCATCTAGCTCAAAATAAACTCCAGTGGCCCTTTGAGGTGAGAGTTTTGCATTCATACTTATGTGCCCTAGAAAAGTCCCTTAGGGGACGGTCTCAAACCTCTCGGGGAAAAGATGCATGCATTCTGCCCCAGGCTCCAATATACCACTTCCTTTAGAGACTAAGGAAACGCCAGCAAATCCATCAAAAAAAACTTTTTCATTGCTTTCCTGAGTCAAGCACGTGAACTGAGAGACACGATCAACGTGATTTATGGGCTGGATCAGCGATGGACCCGAGTGCTTTCCATGTAGAAAGGGCTTTTTTGATCAATTACAATGTACCTGCAGCACCATAAAAATACGGTATCTCTTGTGCACCAAGACGGTTCATCAAAACGTCAGAGTTATTGCATTTCCCACCTGTGGCAGCCCTGTCTCTGCCTTACTGATTTTTCTCCCTATTCAACATCATTTTTTACCTGTCCCATTGTGGGGATGGCAGCTCCCTTAGCTCAGGGAATAAGTGTGGAACTGGATCATTGTCTTTGGTCCCTCTTCTGGAATCAGCCCTCTCCAGACTTGCTGCTCCAACAATAGTCCACATCCATTCCTCTCAACCCAAGGGCTAGGTGAGGAGTTGTCTCATCTGTGTCCTCCACTGGACCTTACTACCCTGAAAGGTGAGGATGTATCTGCGTGGTCACTTGGTTTCTCTTAGCCCAGGACTTAGAGGTCTCAATTAATGACAGATGTATGGACAGAGAACCCAGCAATCTAATGCACAAGTGAAGGGGCTGTAGACTAGGGACATGGGGAAGCCTGAGTAGGATGTCTTGGGTGTAAGGGAAGCAGGCTGGGGTCCCTGAGAGGCAGATGCAGAGCAGAACAAAAAGCTACACTAACCACCCTTGGGGATCACTTTTCACATTGCTGCTAGAGGGGAGCTTCTGAGAACTCTCAAATCGTGTCCCAGTGGAAGTGAGAGCTTGAATGGGGTGGCAACTTGGTGGTAGAATCTTTCCTGGGATACACAAGGCCCTGGGCTCAAGCCCTAGCATGACATATAAAGGGGAAGTTTGTAAGATGAATGTTCTAATGAATCTAAAATGGACGATTCTTTCATCTGTGGCTCCCTGACTCTTCCCCAAGTACTTGTACAAAGAATGGCGCCATCATCTTCAGAGAGATCCTTGGTTATTCGTTTGAATAACACAAAGAAACCAACAATTTAACCCAGAATTTAACCTCCATCCACCCAGACTAATCCACAGAGCAGTGGGCAGCTTGAGTGCCCTTAGGACAGACATTGGACGCAAGCATCACTGTGTTCAGAACCATGCAGACAGCTGGCCCCTACTATGTGACAAAATGGGAAATACTGATTTCACTGAATTATCCCTGGCAGACACCAGCCATGCTTCATTCTCTTTTTAATACAGAGAAACAAAGCTATCGAAGATAGATTGGACCCTTAATACGAGCCCACATCCGTGCTGAGTTCTTGACTTAAATTAGTTCTCATACAAATGCCATAAAGCCATATTTTATAAATGAGATAATTGAAATGAGGCTTAAAATAATTAATAACCCAAGATTTCCACAGCTCTCCCAAGCTGGGTACAGAGTTCCCATCTTGGAGGTCTGCACCAAGAGGCAGAGACAACTTCTGGTAGTCCATTCTTGGACTCCCTTGGTGTTGTGGCAGGGAGATTCCTTTGACTAGAGACACAGGGAGAGTATGCTGAGAAGGGAGGGGAGGTCCCAGCATGGGTGTGGGCTGAGAGCTCAGAAGGCTGATTTAGATCAGACCTGTGCTGACAAGCCAGCTCAGGTCTGCTCCGGCGTGACTGCTAGGAGGTTAATCCATGAGTTCAGAGCGCACAGCTCAATTCTCAACCCCAGAAAGTGACGAAGGCTTGTCAATTGGAGATGAGGGAATGGCTAACCCTGCCTCAGGATCTGATGGGGGAAATGAAGCTACCCAGTGATAAATGTTCCCTCTCGGTTCCCCGACAGCCAGGACAGCTGTCAGATGTGGTCACGGCAGGGAACTGGGTCAGCTTCCTCAGTGATTTCTCAATGGCTTCTCTTTCAGAAACAATTTCACTAGTTTAGGGAGAAATTCCTTTTTCTACAAAACACACAAGATGACAGTGGGCAGTGTCTCAAATCTGTTCTGTACTGAGGATAGGTTTGCCACAAAAGGAAAGCAGTGTACACCGGTGACAGTCTAAGGCTGTTAAAGGCCACAGACCATATTGTCATGGTAGAAACATGGAAACAGGATCAGACATATGTAGGAGAACCTACAACTGTCTGATTTGCCTCAACCTTTTGTGTGGGAGGGTCTTCACGATTCAAAATGCCTCTTCACATTCCCCTCTTCTTACGCTGTCACATGGGGAACTGGGCCACTGCAGGTGTGTGGGTGGAGCCAAACCAAACCAAACCACAGTCGAGAGTTTTAGAACTCACCTGGTCGAGCAAATGCAAAATAGGAGAATTTACTCCCAAAGACCCCTTGACAGTCACTTGTCCACTCGCTGTCCATCTTGAGAAGACATGAACACAGGACACATGTTTACAGGGCAAGAAGGCACAATCACAGCAGAGTCCTCTTGTTTCTCACTCTGTTCTGACTTGATTTAAAGAATAAGTTATGTTTGAAGAAAAGTTGGGAAGGACTAGAGAGTATCCATGTTCCAAATATCAGGTTCCCCTATTATGAACATCTTGTGTCATATCGTACCTTAACTTCAATTTAGGAAAGACTATAAGGGCCATTGTTCACTGTGATGGCTAGATTGATTTTCAACCTAGAATCACCTGGGAACAGAGTCCCAATGAATGATTTTGTAAATGGGTTTGACTTGTAGGCATATTTGTGGGGAATTTTCTTGATTTGCCGTAATCGACGTGGAACAACCCAGCTTGAAAAAGGGCGGCACTATTCCCAAGGTTGGAGTCTTGCACAGCATAGGAGTGAAGAAAATTAGCTGAGCACCAAGTGTGAATGGGTTCACCTGTTTGTCCACGCTTGGCCATGGATGTGAGGTGCCTAACTGCTTCCTGTCCCTGCCTTGGTGTCTTCTCACTGATGGACAGTAACCTGGAATTATGACCTAAAATAAATCCTTTATCCTCTCAGTAGCCTTTTTCAATAGTATTTTATTTCAGAAACAGGAAAGGGAACTAAGATGTAAACTCTGCCCATATTTTTCTTAGCTCGTTGGGGACTTTGTCTTTTCTCTGTATGAGAATGCAAGTTAGATTTCCACATTCCACTTAACCTGTGTCTCTCAGGTTCCTGCTGTCTTTCGAGTATCTCGGATTGACCTTATTTCCAACAATTTCAAGTTTGTCTTGTAGGAGTCTATACTGCAATCTGCCTGGTGCATTTTGCATGAGACACCAGAAAACTTGGAAAAGTGACCACTTCCTCTCAACCCTACTTTGGTCTTCTCTCTGATGGCTTCTCTCTTAGTACACTGCCTTTACTTCCAGAATGGTCCGTGTATATCACTAGCAAGCACCACAGACTGTGTAGAACCTGTTGCTGCATTGCCTACTCCATGATAGCTGTAGAGGTTCTGCCTTTTCTGTGCGTATTTCCATGTTAATAGAGCAACGTAGCACCTGGCAGAATTTGGACTCATCCTGCCCTCTTCAAGTTTTGAAGCCTTCTAGAAACTTCTGGGCCCTGAGGAAGTACAGGAAACTCAGCTCCTCGTGTCAAACAGACCATTCTAGCTGCTTGTGTTGGGTCTATGACTACTCAAGCGTCTTTCCATTCATTGCATCTTGGATACCCATGCAAATGTTCCTCTCCACATGGCTGGGACTCAGTTCTGTGCACAGAGGAACCCGGGGGAAGTACAGGCAACTATTGCCTGCATTATACAAGGCAGCAGGAGCTCTTTGGAGAAGGCAGCAATGATGTCACATGACCCCACACATTAGAGCCATTTCTGTAAGCTATGGCTTTGTCTCCAGATGGTAGCTACTACAATGTACATATATCATTTACAAGAAGATGCAGTGCAGACAGAAAGGTATGCTAGTTATGGATGGGTAAATGGAATGGGCCCATTCTAGCTGCCTTCTTCTATGCATTATCTATCTGCCACCTACCCACCCAGGAAATGCTGCATTGTAATAGTTTGCATTTTTTAAGTAAGAAAAGCCAAATCTATTCTCCCACATCTCCCCCTGCCCGAGTATACACATAAGTTGCCATCAATGTCTTTCAGTCACTTCCTACTTTATTTACTTATTTATTAAGTTGAGGTCTCTTTCTGAACCTAGAGCCTGCTGAATGAATAAGCTTGATCTCGGGATCCATTGCCTCTGCCTACTTACCTTTAGAATTACAGAGAAGTCACCACACCCACATGACTTTTATGTGGGTGCTGAAAATCCAAATTCCAGTCTTCATACTTGCACAAAAAGTGATTCACATTTTAACTATATACCAAGCCCCAACCAATATTTTTTGAGACACAATCTCTTGCTGGCCTGTAACTCACCAATTAGACCAGAAAAACTGAAAGATCATCTCAACTCTGCCTTCCCCGTCCTGGGACTACACACGTGCAACACAACACCAGACTTGGTTTCATGTGTGTTGGGGGCTGAAATCGGGCCTTCATGCTTGAGTGGCAAGCAGTTTTACCCGGAGCCATCTCTTAGTCCCTGGAGAGAAGAGCTGGATTTAAGGCAAAGGTTTTCCTTTAAAATTTTATATAGAATGCTGGCTATCACTATACATATTTTATGTAAACTTATTTCTGAACTATTCAGCCACTGCATTTTTCCAAGAAGCTGTGACATTTCTTGCCCCCTCAGGGAGGATGAACCTTTTTCACGAAGAAGAAGAAAATGCCCGTTAGTTTGTGGATCATTCCCTTTATGTTGCCTCTTAGCTCAGGGGGTAAGCTATGTTTCTTACCATCTAATTTGTCTATGAAGTATTGATACTTGGATTAATATTATTGGAAGACTGGATAAAGACAACCATGTTCTTAGTTTAAAAAAATTACCAATAGGGGCTAGAGAAGTGGCTTAGCAGTTGAGAGCACTTATTGCTCTTCTAGGGGACTAGGGTTCAATTCTCAAAACCCACACAGAGACTCATAAACACCTGTAACCCCAGTTGCAGGGGATCTGACTCCTTCTTCTGGCCTCTGTGATCACTAGACATGTATGTGGTACACATTCATACACACAGACGAAATACTCATACACATAAAATAAAATTTAAAAACATTGCTGCAATGGTTCGAGTAAGCATGTCCCCCATTGTCTCATTGATCTGAATGGCTTGACTACCAGGAAGAAGAACTGTTTGGAAGAATTAGAAAGTGTGGCCTTGTTGTAGGAAATGTGTCATTGGGGGTGAGCTTTGAGGTTTCTCTCTCTCTCTCTCTCTCCCCTCCCTCCCTCTCTTTCCCTCCCTTCTTCCCTTCTTCCCTCTCTCTCCCTTCCTTCCTCCCCCTCTCTCTCCCTCTTTCTCTCTGTCTCAGTCTCTTTGCTTGTGGATGTAGCTCTCAGCTACTTCTCCAGCCCACACCTGCTGTCATCATGCTCTCTGCCATAATGATAATGGACTAAGCTTCTGAAACTATAAACAATCATCTAATTAATTAAATGCTTTATTGCTTTCTTTATAAGAGTTGCCTTGGATGTGGTGTTTCCTTACAGCAATACAGCAGTGACTAAGAAAATTGCCATTGTCAATAACTGAGCTATGACTTTTGGAAACTTGCTATTTTAATATTTCAATTATCTTTCCTGGGACACCATTCTGAGCAAGTTAGTCTTGCATTGCAAATTGGAAAGTGGCCCCTTGTGAACCCATGGAAGCCCATCTATTCTATACAAGGACGACCAGGAACACAGCCCACTGTCTTCCTTTGCCCCAAAGCGAAGTTATTCTAGGGTGAAAGCTGAATAGTGCAGATGCCCAAGCAACAACTGCTTGACATTTACTTCCCCATTAGTTTCAGGAAGTCTCCTAATATAAACCCATGCCAACAGTAGACACTCTTGTCCTTGGTCTAGAGAGCACTCTCAATATTTGAGTCTGTGAGCTTCCAACACTACACACATATATGAACTTAAAAGTAGGCGCAATGGAAGGAGACACCAAGTACAGTCAGAAAGGTTTTTTCTTTTTTAATTTCCCATGAGCACTGACAGAGTGAGATACTAAAGACTTTGTTTATCTGGATGGCATGGGACACAGCAATGATCATATACTGTGGCATCAGATGCTACAGTGATCACTAATATTCCAGGACTGTAAAAGCATCAGGCTTAAAAGCCTGGGCTTAAAGGAGCCCAGGAAAACAATCAAATTTGATGGATTTAAGGGTGTCTGGCATAATCACTCTCCTCAAGTTCCTAGTAATTCCAGTTTTAACTCTTTCAGATTGTGAATGCACTTTCTCCAATAAGTCACAAAGTAAATGATGCTCAGCCCAGTCACCTTCACACATGCTGCCCTCTTCATGAAGTCAGCATGCCTGTCATATGCTACATGGACATATGTCACAGATAAAGGGGAATCTTTGTTCACTGTTCACCTGCTGACTTGCCTCAGTTTTGTTTTTACACTTCCAACAGGCCAGGCTGGATTGGATAGTCCCAGAGGTAACAGAAGTTATGAAGTACAAGGCTGCCCTGATTTCCCATAGATTCTGCACCTTCAGCTTCTGTGTTTTCAAACACATTACTAGGCAGTTGGCCTTCCCCAAAACATGAGGGACAGTGGAATCATTGCAATGTCTCTCAGATTTGACTTATATGGTGGAAGGCATCTGAACCAGAATCTTCATGGACGATGCAGTCATGAAGCCAGAGAGTCCCTTTCCCAGGGTCATCTTCAGTGTCCTCCTACTCCTCGGGCCTTCTTGCCCCTGGCCTCCCTGCCCCCAAGTAGTAGAAAGGTCACGGTATCCTGTTACTTCTAGTCACTTTTATGAAGACTCTCTATTTCTCACCTTGAGGCAAGTTTCTTCCTTCCTTCCTTCCTTCCTTCCTTCCTTCCTTCCTTTCTTTCTTTCTTTCTTTCTTTCTTTCTTTCTTTCTTTCTTTCTTCTCTAGTTCTTTTCAGACAGAAATCATACTGGGAATTCTGTTCTTGGTCTCAAGTCCCTTACTTCTCTGTGGCCAGGGGCTGTTCTGTTCCTTTTCTGGAAGCTTCATTTGGTTGAGGAGCAGTAGTCTATGTCAGCACCACAGAGAGTGCCCCTTCAGTCCGCAGCCTGGCTGGAGCTGACAGATTAGCACCACATACTGTTGTCTGTTGTCTGAAGACGACCTATCTATCTATCGATACTAAGGAGCACAGGCGGCACTGGCTCGTTTGTGTTCAGAACCACGGACAGATACCCACCAGCAGCTTTTTTGTCTTTGCTGGGGTTCAGAACCACAAACAGTTCCAATCAGCTTCCTGGCTTGAACTGGGGCTCAGCACCACGAACAGCTCCCCTGCCTCAGGCCCTTAGGGTAAGCTCTTCTTGGAAGTGGATTGGATGCTTGACCAATGTGTTTTCCAGAGAAGTTGATATCTGATTTCCTGGCAGATTCAGCACTTGTGGGAAAAGGTGACCTTTTCTGTGGGGTGGGGAACTTCCTCCATTACCCAGAATCAGAAGTAAACAGACAGATTCATCCTACTAACAAACAAGACCCTGAGTTATAACCAGGATTCTTCCCCTCCACCTGACAGGAAGTGAAAAATGTACCATGGCTCTGTGAAGTCAGACAGGTGGACACATGCAGAATATATCTAGATATCAACGTCCCAGCAGGGTTCACACAATCCCACTCCCACGCTGATGCTGCCTCAGCAACTTCCTAATAAGCAGGCTACAGACACGAGGCATGTACCAGGCACATACCAACTCTTTGATGTATCTAGGTGAGAGGAATGTGCTCCCATATGCTCCAAAGTTCAGGTGCCCTCAGCTGTGCATAAAATAGCACTCACTACTCCAGGGTCTGCAACAATTCCTTGGATCTGGAGTGAGGTCTTGTGAAGAATACTAAGGAGCTGCTAGAAATACTGTACCTTGTTCCTACAGCTTGGCTGGGGTAGGAATAATTCTAACTTAGCCAATAGCATTTGATGAGGCTCAGAAGCTTAGATCTAACATCTATGGAAAGCTACAGGAGTTCCGAATAATGACTGAGTACCTAAGGAAGACAGTAACCCTGGTTTCTGATACCCAGTGATGCACTTAGGTTGAGAACAATCCTGGGAGAACATTCAGCAAGTTCAGGTAGCTCACAGGTCAATATGGGTCCCTGACACAGGAAAGTCACAGGGTGAATGGCAAAGGAATGACATTCCTTCTTCAGATTGTTTTTTTTTGGGGGGGGGGGTGTTCAGACCAGTTCCCTTCTTACCACGGAGATGACTTCACAGCAGTATCTGGACCATCACTCTCACTTTTCCTGGATCCTGTCTCCTAGGGAAGTTCCATCTGATCATTGCTGCAGGCCCGCCAGAGTGGAGAGCTGTAAGTCATCTTTCCGTCTCTGACTAAAACACCCTAGGAAAACAACTTAAAAGAGAAACAATTTACTTTGGCTCGTAGTATCAGAAGTTACAGCCTAGCGTTTGCTGGCATCATCATTCCTGGGAGTATGGCAAAGAACAAGAGCATGGAGCCCTACTATACACAAACAATAAACAGACTGAGAAAGAAATCAGGGAAGTGACACCCTTCACAATAACCACAAATAACATAAAGGATCTTGATGTAACTCTAGCCAAGCAAGTGAAAGACCGATACAACAAGAACTTAAAGTCTTTGAGAAAAGAAATTGGAGAAGATATCAGGAGATATAAAGATCTCTCATGCTCATGGAAGAGTAGCACTAATATAGTAAAAATTACCATCCTACCAAAAGCAATCTACAGATTCAAAGCAATTCTCATCAAAATTCCAATACAATTCTTTACAGACTTTGAAAGAACAATACTCAACTTTTTATAGAAGAACAAGAAACCCAGGATAGCTAAAACAATCCTGTGCAATAAAAGAACTTCTCAAGGCATCATATTCCCTGATTTCAGGCTCCACTATAGAGGTATAATAATAAAATTTGTATGGTATTGGCATAAAAACAGACAGGTGGATCAATAGAATTGAATCAAGACCCAGACACAAATCAACACACCTGTGAACACTTGATTTTTGACAAAGACAAAATTATACAATGGAGTAAAAAAACATTTTCAACAAATGGTGCTGGTCTAACTGCATGTTGGCATGTATAAGAATGCAGATAGATCCGTATCTATTGCCCTGCACAAAGCTGTAGTCCAAGTGGATAAAAGATCTTAACATATGCCAGATACACTGAAATGACAGAAAAGAAAGTGGGAAATAATCTGAGATGCATTGGCACCAGAGACGACGTCCTGGAAAGAACACCCAGAGTGCAGACACTAAGGTTGACAATTAATGAATGGAACCTCATGAAACTGAAAAGCTTCAGTAAGGTAAAGAAACACCATCAATAGGAAAAAACAGCAGTCCACAGAAAGGGAAAAGATCTTTACCAACCCCATATCTGACAGAGGGCTGATTTATAAAATGTATAAAAAAACAAGAAGCTAGACATTAAAAAATAAAATAATCCAATCTTAAAATGAGGTACAGATCTAAACAGAAGAATCTCAAACAGATGCAGAGACCCACACCAAACATTAGGCCAAGCTCAAGCAATCCTGTTGAAGAGAGGGATGAAAGACTGTAGGAGATAGGGGGGTCAAGGACATCACAAGAAAACCCACAGAATCAACTAACCTGGGCTCATAGAGGCTCACAGAGTCTGAACTGACAACCAGGGAATCTGCATGGGACTGACCTAGACCCTCTGTATATATGTGTAAGTCGGTGTAAGCAGAGCCCTCCCTGACCTGAATAATCACACAGAAACTACATTAATTACAATACTGCTTGGCCTATTAGCTCAGGATTCCTATTAACTAAGTCTAACATCTTAAATTTGCCCAGTTCTATATTAATGTGTGTATTGGCACAAGGTTGTGGTTTACTGGAAAGAGTCTAGCGTCTGCCCCCTTCAATAGCTACATGGCATCTCTCTGACTCTGCCTACTCTCTCTCTCTCTCTCTCTCTCTCTCTCTCTAAATATATATATATATATATATATATATATATATATATATATATATATCTTTCAGCCTGGCTATATTCTGCTCTGTCATAGGCCAAATTCATCATGTGGCATAGAAGACCACAGAGGCGATCTGTCAGCATCCTCATGGAGACTGGTCCATCATGTGTACTTAGCCGATGACTGTTAACACTGACTCATTATATAAGATCGCTGCAGTTTCTGTAGTGAATCTGTTACTCAGGTTTTCTGGAGATAAAGATGGTGCTTATATCAGCACATCAGTCCACGACACTTACTAAGCATCTGTATTTCCTCGGCATCGTCACCGTTTCCCTTGCTCCATTGATACCTCTGCATGTGAAACTTTTCAGAGTTGCAAAGCCCTGTCCAAGCTAAGTGCCAACTTCTTTACTAGAAAACAATGCCTATGTAGTGTCTGGATGTCAGGAAACCTTCAGTGATCAAGGTTCACATGCACTGGGCAAGGACGCTAGGTTAAGACCACATCAGGTTAAGAGGACGTGAGACAGTGGAGCCTAGAATAAGGGAAGCTGATTCTGGAAGCTCAAGCAAAGGAAAGGCCAGTTGTCCATGAACAATGCTTGAATGGGGACCGCAGAGAGTTCCGGAGTTAATGCCCTACAACTGCCATGCACTCCAGAAGATTCAGTGAGATTTAGAGGTCCTAGTTTGGGAATCAAGGCAGAATGCCATCTTTCCACAGAGCATGCACAGGTCCTGAAGAAAGCATCTGAGTGACTGGATGACATGAGAGCTCTGAGGAAGGAATGGTACCCAGGAAAACACCATCTGAATGCACATGTGAGGGTTCTTGAGGATCATTTGTGTATACTATGAAAAGTAAGTAATAGCCACTGTCCCCAGAAGATGCTGGCCTCACAGAACTGATATGATATAATCCAGCGGGCGGGTTGCATCCTGAGTCTTCATCCATGGGGCCAAAACAGGCAGGCCATTTGCTCTACATCACAGCATGCCCTGTGAGCTTCAGTGGCAAGGCATGAAGCTCTATGGTAGCAATGGCTTATTCTACCGCTCCGTAGCTCAGAGCTGGGTCCTGGACCTTAGGATTTTTCTCCACATTGGAACTCGGTGGAACAGTGAGTTTCTCATCAGCGTTGGTGTATACAGTTAAGAAACACCGTGTGACTCTCTCTGTTCTCACTTGCAGGTAGTCACAACCACATGGAAGTAGCAGAGGCTGTGGGAAGCTGATGGCAAGGCATGATTACTTTGCTCATCACTATGAGAGAGCGCCCAGCAATATGTGACTTAACAAGGACAAGGTGAATTTTAGATCGTAGTTTAAGGCAACGCAGTAAGACAGGGCGATGTCCTGCTTCATGATGGCAAGACTGTCTGGTCAGGCTCCTCGGTTCTTGGGACAGTGGAACGGAAATGGAGAGAAGGCGGACCGGGAAAGAAGTCTGGGCTCCGAACCTCAGAACCCGCCCCTCCAGTGACGTACTTCCTCCAGATATGACCCGCCTCCAAAAGGTTCCACAGCTGCCACTTAGCACTGCCGCATGACGCTTCTCACACTCGCTCCTGAAGAACTTTTTCCTTCCGAACCATAACCCAAGGCTGCTGGGAGCCCCACTGCCGCCTGTTAGACTGTCATTTGAGCAGGAAAATGTGGCACCGAGTGTCTAGGGTTTGGAGAATGCTTGCCACGACGTTGACTTATATGGAGATGTGTGAGTGCTTGACCGTATCCAGAAATGGAGATGCAGCTAGAACAAAGGGGATCGTTTCTTTTTTTTTTTTTAATTCTCCTGGTAGCAGAGCTTTTCTAGAGAACCACCTGCACAGGGAAAGATGCTGGAGCCTCCTCCCCCATGATGACAATGACCGCTAGTGTCTCTCTGCTTGTCAGAGGTGATAGATGTGGGCAGTTTTGAATGTTAGAGAGAAGTGGTGATAGACCCTAGATACAGGTTGGAAAGACATATTTGATTTAGAGTTACTCTAATAAGGGAGACAGACTTTGGCCAAAATAAATTTAAATGTTAAATTAAATAAAACAAGATCAATAATATTTATTAGCAAAGATCAAGGGTGCAGGGTGAATGCAAAGTGACTAAGAGGGCTTTCATAGTAGGAGAATCTTGCAAAACTGACTTAAACAAGATCTTGCCCAAACTAGGCAATACATGTGTCGTAGTCTATTTGGTACTGCTATAACAAAACACCTGGGGCTGGACACTTCAGCAAGAGCGAAAATGGGGCTTGTTTCATCATAATTCTGGAGACTAAAGATCCAAGATCAATTGCCCCATCTGGTGAGCCTCAGTTCACTGACGCATCCAGTGACTATAGTCCATTCCTATAGGATCTAATCCATTTGCTATGATGATAAGAACGAGCCCCTCTCGTAGTGACACTCATGATGGCTTTACCAATTCCACTCAGTCTCACCTCTTAAAGGTCCTACAACCTCTTACATTGCTTTACTAGAGACTAAACCTCCAGCCCATAAACTTTGAAAGGCAAGTCACGCATAGCCCCAGCAGTGGACCAAGGACAGGATCACAAGACGAAGCCAAAGCGAGGGCTTTGGGCTTCTGTATAAGTTGAGTGGAGGAGGCTCTGCTCTAATGAGTCCCAAGCAGAGGCTCTGGCTGTGGAGCAGAATTCCCTCAGGCTTGGGATTGGGGTTGTATTACCAAAAACAACCAGGACGTTCAGCAACAAGGTCTTCCAAAGCCTTGACAAATGCTTACGAGCAAAATAGATTGTTGTTCGCTATGCAGAGTGCTGCACCTCCGGGAGCACAGCATCTTGTTGCAGGATCTCATTTGTTATGTGATTGAAATATGGAAATCATTTTCTCTGCCTACATTGCTTCTGTGTATTGATATTAACTATAAACAACAAATTCTTTCCACAGGCCAAACAAGCAGATGGGTTTTAAACACTTTAGGAATATAAAAAGGTCACTTAGTGTGTGATAACTCAGTTAAGTATTGAGCCACCATGGAGGCTCCTCTCCTCCCCGGCCTACCTTCATGGGTGTAACCCCTGATGTCATTCTGTAGCCCTCCACATATTCTCCTCTGGGACAGTGACTTTTATACCTGACCAAGCTTGGGACTCCACTGCAGCCTGCTGCCTTGCTCTGGAGGTTCTAAACCCGCACGTCCAGGTGGGTCCAGAAAGCTGATTTTTGTTAGGACATGGTGGAGCCAAAACAGCCCAGGCTTGGGTTGCTGAAACTCCAGGTATCTTCCCTTAAGAAGCCCCTACTTGGTGCCTAGCATCTCTCATGACAACTTGACCAAAAGGCACAAAGCGAGCTTGAAGTCTGCAGTGCTAAAGTGTTCAGAAAAAATATACAAAGCCCCTTCTTTTGTATCATTTTGTCGGATCTGCCATGCTGGAGTACCTAACCCCATATACAAGGCTTCTTTGCTGTCTTGTCTTGTGTGCATCTGAGAACACTGTGTGAGTTTATAAGTGCAGAATTACACTGTAGGGCACTTCTAATAGGACACCCTAAATGATGTGTCTTTGCTTTTGAGAATCCAATAAAAGTGATGCGTTTCTGTCTACTCCTAGAGATACAACACATACTCATCTGTAGTCACCTACTCTCGGTGAGATAAACAATAAAAACACTCCAAAGTTTGGCAATAACATTTCCCAGGGAGATTTCACTGAGCTCGGATCATGAGGGCTCTGCTTTGGGGCCTGTCAGTGAATGTGGAAAGAAGTCTTCAGGTGGATACATAGTCCAGAGGAGGACCTTTAGTTGTTGGGCAAAATAGGTACATCTGCAACTTCAGGGAAGCTGCAGTTTGTTCCTGGTTGTGTATTATCTGTGTTCCACTTCCGGCACCTCATGGTGCCTTTGGGAGAACCCCGTGGGGAATAGTGCCCTTTTCAGGTCAGGACAATGGCTTCCAGAGTAATCTCACATCCTGTCTAAGATCACAAGGGAACGTCCCTCATGACTCGACCTCTGTCTCTCATCTGAAGTCCCGTTACCTGTCCTCAGCTACATTGCTCCATTCTGTCCTGTCCTATCCCACCAAAGCCACACTTCTGTCCCCTCCCCATCTCCTACTTCCTTCCCTTCTGGGCCCTTCCTGAGAACACAGAAACCTCTTCCCTTAACTCAGTAGAAGGAGACACTTCTGTCTGGCCAGCATGGCCAGTTGTCTCTGCAATCTTGTTTTGTCCACCTTTAGAGAGAAGGATGTTATTTCCGTGCACAGGTAAAATCAACCATGACTTTGAGCAGGTCTTCAAAAAAGATCCTGACTCTGTAAATCAGGAGCCATGTAGTGGAGGGTAGCTACTTTTCCTCTGTGGGTGAGAGAGACAAGGATAAGATCTCTCCCCTGCTCCATGAGAATATTTAACAGGATGAAATAAAAATTTCTCACCTCACTGATTAGGTACTCAGTAGGTGCTTAAGGTATCTCCCCCCCATGCTGTATAGTGCTATATCAACTTGGCAAAAACTGAAGTCATCTGAGGACTGAAACCTCAGTTAAGAAAATACCTCCATAAGATCAGGCAGTCGGCAAGTCTGTAGGGAATTTTATTAATTATTGATTGATGAGAGAGGGCCCAGCCTATAGTGGATGATGCCATCCCTGGGCTGACAGTCCTGACTTCTATAAGAAAGCAGGAAGTGCAAGCCAATGAGCAACACTCCTTCACAGCATTTACATCAGTTCCTTCCCCCAGGCTCCAGTTTTGCTTGAGTTCCTGCCTTCACTGCTTTTGATAATGAAGTGTTATGTGGAACCGTGAGTAAAATAAACCCTTTCCTTCCTACATTGTCTTTGATGATAATATTTCATAGTAACCCGAACTAGGACACCCCTTAACCCCTTTGCTTCCTCCCTCCTTCCACTGCCTGGAATGAAGGGAAACCACTCAGCCTTTACTCGCAGCATACGGAGGCTCTGAGACCCATCATAAAACTGTCAACCAGGATGCGCACTGTAGCTTGAATTACAATATTTCCAGTCACTTGCATTCTTTGTGCCAGAGGCACACTTGGTTGACATATGTCCACAGCACATTTGCAAGCAGGAATGACACTTAGAAAAACTCCGTAATGGATGTTTTGCTTTTCCGTTACTGCACAGGATGAATGGCCTGCTCTGCCGTCTGCTGCTCCTTCCCTCATTGGCCTGGGGCATGCCAAGGGCGCCATTACACTGTGTGAGCCCCTGGGTTTTTGTAGACAGTGCCTCATTCATCTCTAAGCAGGGAAGAGCATCCTGTGGGCCTCAGGGTAACTTAGAGGGAGAGAAGGGGTTTGAACAGAGGGTGAGTAGCTGGGGTTCCTCATAAGAGCCCACATTAAGGAAACAGCTGCTGTTAAGTTAGTCTCCGAGTAGCACTGAAGCTGGTATGGAGATTGAAGTGACGTAGTGCCTGGCCTTGAGTTCGCAGTCCCTGTGGAAGACAAACCCCAGAATAAAGGCCTAGCTCCTCATTCTTTCCCAGACGCCTAAAGCCCTTTAACTTATACTTTCCTTCAATCCATGACATTAGGAACATTGTGAGGGCCACTGTTTATATGAGCAGTTGGAACAGTTAGTAGGTGGTCAGAGAAGAGAATTAATAGTGGTGACCGGGATCAAGCTGTGCACAGTGAAGATTCCATATCTCAGTCGTGGACACAAGTAGGGAACCGTGCAAGGCTGTTTCTCTGTTCCTTGTTTGGACATGGAGTCCCTGGATGAGGGAGAGATGAGTTGGCACAGGAGAGCTGAGATACACTAGATCCTGCCAGGGTAGACTGGGGCTGGCATTTCCAACACATTCCCAATGGCAATGTTGTACCTGAACCAGAGCCAGTTCAAAAAAAAAAGATTTTTTTTTAACTGTTTCATGGTGGGAAAGGCATATTGAAACATAATTTCAAATACCTGCAGCAAAATAGGCAAAGGAGAGCTATTTAGCACAGGGATGCTAAGGAAAGGCAAAGAGGTCTTCCTTGGATAGAGATTGGATCGCACAGTTTGTTCTGAACAGCTAACAAAGAGCGATGAGCCAAATCTTGAAAGGAGTCAAGAAAATGAATAACCAAGAGAATAACTAAAGCGTGACAGAAGTAAAGAATGAACACAAGGAGTGTAGGTTCCACTGTAGACCCCAACGACGGGAGCACGAGATCAGAGTGTCAGAAGACTGAAAGACTGAATGATTGATTGCTTCATTGATTTAGAGGCAGGCAGTGTCTCATACAATCTGGCCTCAAATTCATAATATAGTTAAGAGTGACCTTAGACATTTGATTCCCCTGCCTCCATCTCCCGAATGCTGAGAGTACAGGCAGGCACCGTCATACCTGGCCTAAGCAGTGCTGAGGATCAAACCCAGGGTTTCCCACATGCTAGTTCAGCACCCTAGCCAATGGGCCACATTTCTATCCCAGGAATATTTTCTATCCCAGAAGTAATATTTAAAGATACTATGAGCTCCTAAGGGTAAGGCCTTGTGAAACTTCTCCCATCTATGTTGGCATGTCAGCTGGTGTTGTCCTTGCTCTGGTCTTATTTAGGCAGCCATAATGTTGAGATTTCATGGACGCAGATTCTCTGTCACATAGAGAAGTCACTATCTTGCAGTAGATGTCCGGATCCTCTGGCTTTTACAGTCTTCCAGTCTCATTTTTAGTGATGCCCCCTGAGCTACAGGCAGCTGAGAGAGGGCTATGCAATCTTCTCCAGGGACTAGCACCCTGGTAAATGTCCAGTATCAAGTGGTCAGTCCTAAACATGATGCATGTGGGCAACACTAAATGGACTCCCTAGATTGCATTTTAAATGCACATATGTGCATGCAACATTTATAATTTGAGAAGAGGTCATAAATCTGAAAGGGAGGGGCACAGGAGCAAAACATACTGTTCATGCATGGAATTTAAAGTGCCTGCCCCCCCATGCCCATTCTCAAACCTCTTGCCCAAGTTCCTTCCAAGTCTTTTGGGGTGTAAAGCCCCTTGTGTAAAAGGCTCCTTGGGAAGGATGGTGGAAGAAGCATTTGTTTTAAATTAAAGTTTAAATAAAGCAACAAAGGTATGATCTGAAAAAAAGCTTCTTGTAAGGGAAAAGGCTATTGTGCCCCAAAACACTGGCCCAGTCTGGACAGCTCTGTGCTATGTCAGTAAATACATGAGAGCTTCAAGGAAGTATTAGCCAATGTGGAAACAAGAAACTAGAAAGACATGCAAATAAGACTAGGAGTCTTACAAGTAAATATAAGGCGATCACAGTAGACACCGCAACAGGAAGACAGCAGAAGAGGCTTGCCTTCGGAAAAGATGGGGCAACTGTAGAACCAGCACCACCCAAACATGAAAACAGGAAGTGGGCATGCAGAGCCGGTACACACAAACTTGAAACTAATATGCTACAAGAACTATCGTATGCAAATGCTATGTGTTCCGAAAAGAATTAGAAATAACACAAGTAAGGGGGGGCTGACACGACAGCTGAGTGGATAACACACTTGCTAAATAACTTTGAGGACCTGAGTTCAAATCCCCAGAGCCCACATAAAGCTGAGTGTGGTAGGGCACCTCTAAAATCTCAAGACTTCTACGTGAAATAAGAGGTGAAAATGTTGGGTGCCTCACGACTGCCTGGAACTCTGACTCCAGGTTATCTACCAGATGCCCCCTTCTGGCCTCCTCAGGTAAGTGCACACATGTGCAGAGACCCCAACACATACAAACACACATT
This sequence comes from Myodes glareolus, assembly GCF_982192425.1. Lineage (NCBI taxonomy): Eukaryota > Metazoa > Chordata > Mammalia > Rodentia > Cricetidae > Myodes > Myodes glareolus. The sequence goes on along the minus strand of NC_142032.1, from coordinate 66,115,744 downwards.
AACTTATCTTAGCTTCTGTTAAACTGCTTGCTTGTGAATATCGCCCTAAGCAGCTATGAGTGAGATATGAGGGTGCGGATTTTGCATTTAAAATCCCCTTGGTCCAAATGCTTGGGGCTACACTTAGGTCCTGAATATCTGAGTGTAGTTCCAGCCAGCTGCAATAAAGGCTTCCAACTGGCTATAAACTGTGTTTGAGTGTCCATCTCTTTCAATATATAGCAATATATTGAAATATAGTCAATTAAAAGCAATTTGATGCAGTGAGGACCATGATCAGAAGCAAATTCGGACTCCTTGATATGAATAAAAATAAAATATAAGTTGCCAACACAAGAGGCTGGAAATAAGAGTATAAATTGGACAAAAGAAGGAAATGAAGATAAAAACAGAAATCAATGAGGTAGAAAACAAACAAAAGAATGAAATGAGCGCAATTAATAAATAAAATTCTAAATAAACACACCAAACAGGCAAACCAACTAGATAAGCATATTAGCAGAACTTGGTATGAACACACTGGAGGTTTTTAATTGAGAAAGATAAACTCTCAGGAAACAAAATTTATGAAAAGTGACCTCAGAGGAAAAGAGACTAAGCAAACTCATTTCTCCAAAGCAACAACAAAATCAAACATGGAGAAACTTGTCAGGCCCAAGACTCATGAAACTGCTCCAAAGCCCTCAAAGAGTAAGCATTAAAAGAAAAACTCAAGCAAAAAAGGAAATCTTCTAAGTCATGTTCACTTGAGAAACAGACCAGGGGGTGTGCCTGATAAAAACAGCACAAGAAATGAAACAGGAAAATGATATCACGAAAGTCAACAGGAAAGCATGAATTGTTGGTTGACGCAGTCAAAAATTCTCTTAAAATCTATTTTAGCTATGGGGGATTTGTTCTGGCAATGCAATGGTGGTTAAGTCCAGGAAATCTATTAACGAGTTCTCCATATGGATTCAGGGAGAAAGCATACTGCCGTCTTCACGGGTGCTGTGATAGCTTTTGACCAACTGCAGTTGGTACTGCCCTCAGTGAAGGCAACTGGATCAACCCCTGAGACCTGGTGGGATGCTGGGTGAACCTGAGGGCACCAAGAGCTCAGCCCAAGGACAGGAAAAAGCAAGGGTTCCTAGACTCTGTGAGAGAACCCCAAGCAGTCTACCACAAAGAGAAACAGCTTAAGCAGAGGTTTAAGAGAAAAGAAATAAAGCCTCCCGAGGAGTCGTATGGGAAACAAAAGCAGGGCAAACAAATACAGGGTCTTAGTTCACCCCCTAGCAGGACACAGTGAATACTCAAAATAAGACCTCCTCATATGAAACCATAATAGGAGGGGAGCAATGGGAGTCTTTTCCACCCACAGTGAGAAGAACAGGCTAGATCTCCAGGTCGCTGCTGAGAACTTGTAAGAGGAGATGGATGGTAGTGGTGCAATAGTGAAAAGCAACAGAAAGAGAGACTGTATATTTCGCCTGGGGGAAGACATTAATAAGCACCCTGGGAGTCCCAGAGCAGACCTGTGCAACTGAAGCCATAGGCACATTCTTGCGGGGGGGGGGGGGGGGCATGTCTTTAGTTAATTTTGTTTATTTGTTTATTCTCTGCTCATCATTTTGAAGTTTATACAGAAAATTTGAAAACGTTATTACTGCAAGGAGAGCCTAAAATGTACCAACCGGAGAGGCCCTGTGTGACTCTGGGCAGAGCAGACTTTGGGGAGATGGGAAGAAGGCTCAGAGGTTGAGAATGAATACTGCATTTGCAGGTTTGTAGAGGGTACAGGTTTGGTGCCCTGTTCCTTTATCTGGTAGCTCACATCTGCCTGTTACTCCGGTCCCAGGGGGTCGAGTGTCTTCCTCTGGCTTCTGAGAACACCTGAGCAAACATGGCATACATTCACAGGAACACACAGATACATACATAACAGAAAAAAGAATTTTTTTTTCAAAGTGATGAGGGCTGACTCACAGACAGATGAGAGGGACACAGAGAAATCCAGGAGAGGAACTGTGCTGTGGGGACATGAGATACTGCCTGTGATATACAGTGCCTTTGTCCATGAGCCCCAACATCTCTGTCCACCATGGAAAGAAGGAACATCTTACTGATGCGGGAGAATTGTCTGTATTCTGTCAATCATATTTTAATAAAATGCTGATTGGCCAGGCAGGCAGTATAGGCGGGAAAGCCAGACAGGAAGTAGAGGTGGAGCAAAGAGACTGGGAATATTCTGGGAAGCAGGACGCTACCTCTGCATTCCTGCCCAGACTATCGAAGGGGCAACATGTGAGCTGTCACACTGAGAAAGGTACTGAGCTGTGGGCTAACATAGATAATGATAATGGATTAATATAAGTTACAAGGACTAATAAGAAGCCTGACCTAATGGGCCAATCAGTTTATAACTTATAAAGATCTCTGTGTGATTGATTTTTCTCTGGGACTTGCCGGCTGTGAGGTACCGGGCAGGAACAGATACCCCAACAAGCCGGCCCTCATGTTACATCTTACAAATGTTGTGTGTCAGTGGAGGAGTCACTGAATATGCTGCAAAACTGCATGCACACACATACTGCCACTAGCTATGAACAAGAGATGTTATCAAATACTGCACAAAGCCGAGAGGCTTGCCAGCAGCCCCTCCCATGTAGATGTAGTGGAAAGCCAATGGGTGTGAGAGCGCGGGAGTGAAGAGCAACAGGAAGAACCACCATACATTCTGCCTGGAGGAAGGCATTTCTCAGCTGTATAGTCAGGGTTTTTTTATTTATTTAAAGTTTGTTTGTTGGAGACAAATGGTTAGTTTTCCATAGGCATAGAATGCTTGGTACTTAAAGAAAATGAAGACCAAGCAGCTGATAGAAATCTGCACAGAGGGCAAGGCTACCCATGGCCCTCGGCATGTGAAGAGTGCTTGCCTTCCCTTCTGATCACAGAAGCACAAAACAAAGTGCCCTGACCTGCCAGGCGGCTGCTGTCAGGGTGACATGGTACAATCCAGCGTGGCACAGCAGAAACTGTGCGTTTTTACCCGTGTCCTAGAAGAACAAAAACCTACATGAGGGATTCAGGAGGAAGCCCTAGGGACTTGACAGTGTTGGGGACAGTTGGAGTATCAACAAGGTAATCCTGACTATGCCTACAAATAGCCAGAGGGGCCACTGATGACACCCCAGCAGCAGAGGAAGAAATGAGGCAGCCACACAGTAGGCAGCCAGTTGCTAGGCCGAATGGCTTCCAAAGACTCTGTTGTGATGCCGGACACAGGCAAGAGCCAGCAGTAGAGTACAAACAGTGCGTACAACTGCATCAGGGGCCGCATCCAGGTTACTGAGTCATTTTAAGTACTGATGAAAATCCTCCCAGGAGCCCAGAGGTGGAGCACGCATGGCCAACAATGCTGCAAATAAATAGAAATGGTGATGCTATTTCCAGGAAAGATGCAACATCACCATTCCGTAAATCTGTGTACCCTGAATCTACGTATGAGAAAACAGTCAGACAAACCTAGGGTACTGGGCGGTCTACAGGATGACCAGCTTAGATTTCAAAGCCCAATGTCACCATCCTCACTACAGGGAACCATCAGAGATCACGGCACTGTTCTGGGGTTGAGATGTTACAAAGGAGGTCAAAACACATGGCAGCTAAATTCAGACCTGAAATAAGAATTCTAAATTTTAAAAATCACGAATCAGGGCAGAAATTTTAAAATGTATTAGACCAAGCATGTTATTTGTTTCAGGGTAAACTTAAGAATGAAGTGCAGAGCTCTATGCTCTCAGTTTAATGCTTGCTTTTCCCCAACTCTACCTAGACCTGATGAGATCACACATCTCAGCTCCAGGCTTCTGTCTGACTTCCAGGCCACTACATCCTGCTACATTCAACAGATGGAAATCCCCGCTTCTTCAGTATAAAGGGCGCTGAGGTTAGAATAGGCTCAGTCTTATTCTTAGGGTAAAGCTCTGTTATCAAAAGCTAAAGTGGTGTGATATGTCTAAATATTGCTTTAGAGTTGTTCAGAAAATACCAAATGTAAATTACACACAGAAAGTTAATATATCCATGTGTCCACACACATGCAGAGAGGAGAAAAAAGGCAGACTGATCTGTTGGTACAGTCTTGTAATCTCAGCTGCTTGGGGGACTGAGGCAGGAGGATTTCTAGCTTGATGTCTGTCCTGGGTTCCTTAGGAAGACCCTGTCTCCAGAAGTAAAAAGAGAACCGGAGGTGAAGCCCAGTGGTAGACTTCTTGTTTACAATAAATTAGGCTGAGGATCAAGTTAGGAGAAAAACAGGAGAAGAGAAGGTGGATCTAATCTGGTCAAATATTCAAATATTAAGACTAGGAAAGAATGTGTGAACTATTATTATTATATTATTATTATTATACTGTTCTTTCAAGCTTCACTTAAGTAGACTTAGTAGAGACCTGCACACAATTCCTCGCCCCATGGTTGTTCTGAAACCTCAGAGGTATAGATGCGTCAATGCATTGCTGACCATAACCAGCAGCTTTGGCATTGCCCCATGCAGTGTGCAGTGGGCAGCCCAGCCCTCTCATCATGAATTACATAGTCAAACAGTGCTATGATATACAGAAGATAACTCTCTGTAAACCTTATGTCCAAAACTGACATCTGCAATGCACTAGAATAGATCAAATATAGAGTATAAGCCTGGATAAGAGATCTGTCTGCCTGTCTGCCTGTCTGCCTATCTATCTATCTATCTATCTATCTATCTATCTATCTATCTATCTATCTATCATCTATCTATCATCTATCTATCATCTATCTATCATCTATCTATTTATCATCTATCTATCTATCATCTATCTATCATCTATCTATCTATCTATCTATCTATCTATCTATCTATTTATCATCTATCTATCTATCTATCATCTATCTATCATCTATCTATCTATCTATCTATTTATCATCTATCTATCTATCTATCTATCTATCTATCTATCTATCTATCTATCTATCTATCTATCATGCATGTGTATGGACCACATGCACTGTAGACGCCTTCAAAGACCAGAGGAGGGATCAGATTCCCCTGGAAGCAGAATTACAGACAGTCATGAACTTCAGGATGAGGTTGGGTTCTGGAAATCAAATCCAGGTCCACTTCCAGTAAGTGCTCGCAACACCTAGCCATCTCTCCAGCTCCTACTGCTTCATTTTTCAAAATGTTACAATACTTTTGAGACTCCCCAAGGATAAATGCAGCTAGCTTATGCACAGAGGGAGAGAAGACTCTTTGATAAATTGCCCTTTAATATTTTCTTGGATTTCCTGGGATCATAGAAGGAGGCACTGCAATTATAGCTAGTTGCTGGGTAACAACTGAATATTATCTTTCTACCAGAGAAGCAATTAACCCACTCTAATAAGAACATGATCTTCGGATTTTTGGTGTAGGGCACTCTTTCCGTGTGTCTGGTCACTAGAGCATGTAAAACCCTGGAGGGAATTGCTGATGGCGGGTGTGTACAAATAATCCGGGCAACTTGATGTCAGAGGACGGACGTCCAGTGCAGCCCCGCCAGTCATCAGGCAATGGGTGCAGAAGGATGTCTCTAACTGTCTAGACCATAGGTCCACAGTGAAAAGGACTGGGGCTGGCTTTGTTCTCTAAATCTCTAAATGTGTTTCCTTCTCTGGCCTTCTGGGACTCCTCAGACCTCACAGCAGGCTTGGAATGAGAGAGCTGTGGGTCAGCTTAAATTTTCTGTCTTGTAATTCCAAGCTTCGAGCCTAGAGCTGAGCCTGCAGGTATCCACAGGACTTCAGATTCTGAAGTCTTCAGAGAGGTGTACAGTTCAAGTTAGGATAGTTATAGCACTTAGCAAAGCCCTTCCCAGCAATAGTCCTAAGTGGAAGTGGTCATAACGCCTCAACTAAAAGATGTAAACCAGCTGACTGAACTAAAAGAACAGCCATCTGCCATCTCTACGAAACACACCTCACTGTCAAGGGCTCAGACTGTGAGTAAAAAGATGCCAAACAAACAAAATTTGTCAAACAAATCAAAACTGATTAGGAAAATTCACACCAACATTAGCCAGGAGGGATAAATAAGACCATTAAATATTAATAAAGGGAAGAATTCATCAAGAAAATGGGACAGTTGAACACATGCATGTGTTAAGATTTGGAAATTCTGACTCAAACACACATAGAACCAGATGGGCCCGGATACAATAATTGTGGACGTCTTCAATATTCAGTCTCACTAATAGGTCAGTTGTCAAGACTGAAAGACCAATGAAGAAACCTCAGATGTAATCTGCATCAGAGGTCAAACGGATTTACAGACATTTTCCGACTATTACATGCTATGGCTGTAAAATCCACATTCTTCCCAGCAGTCCATAGAACCATCTCTAAAAATTTTAGGTCACAAAGCAAACCTTAACAGATAAATAATTTAAATAATTGACAGTGTCTTTTAAGACCACCGTGGAATAAAACTAATTGAAATTAATAGTAAGAAAACTTATAGGCGCCTTCAAAACACAGCAGATGCGTGCTAGATGCGCCATGGCAGTGAGAGCTTATATTAAAGACTCAAAGGTATCTCAAAGAAGTAACTTTGCTGAGGGTCAGAGTCGTGCCAAAACAAGAATCAGCCAAAACCAAATGAAGTTTACAGAATGAAACAGTAAATATCTGAGCAGAAATGAATGGCTTGGGGTTTACAGAAGAATAATACAAAGAACCAATGAGACAGTCTTGCTTCTTTAGAAAAACAAGCTTAACAAAGGTCTAGCCAAGCTAACCAAAAGAAAGCGAGCAGATCCAAATTAAAAACTCTAGAGATGGAAAAATACAATAGATTCCAATGAGATCCAGATGATCACTAGGGTATAGTTTTAAAGTTTGTACTGAGAACACTGGAAAATTTGGAAGAAATGGGTAAATTCCTAGATATGACCAACCAAAATTGACTCAAGAGGATGTAAGCAATGTATATGCATCTGTAATAGAAAGCAAGACTGGAGCAACAATAAATAGTCACCTCACGAAGAAAAGAAAAGAACCAGATTCACTACCAAACTCTACCAGATCGTAAGGAAAAACTAACTACTCCTGGAAAGTGTCCCCAGGGGTCCGAGCCCATACTGACGTAGTCTATTCGCTATACCCCTCTGCTCCCATTAAGATGGCTAAGCACACTGCCGTTTGAAGACACCATTCTGCATCACAGGTAGCCTGGGCCCTGTATCAGATTCACAGATGCACAGAGGTCAGGACTTCCAGACAGCAGAAGTGTTTTCTGTATATTTTAGGATTGTTCTCACAGAAACTCCCTCTAGGTGCTTCCCTGCAGAGACCAAGTGAGGATGCTTCACTGTCAAGCTGAAACATTCAGTGCAAACCCCAAGATACGAGCCGTGTGTCTTCTACTAGGAAGGTGAGCCTGGATGGTGGGGAAGGGGATAGTTGATGAACAGCCTGTCATCGGCAGCCAGGTGGGTCTGCTCCTGGCTGCCTTCTACATTTGACTTTCCAGGTCCTTCTTTCTTTCTGCATGCATGTGTCCACCTGTTACAAACCCTACATGGGGTCTTAGACTCCTCTGCATGCCATGTTTGTCACCAAAAAAGCCTCCCCCGACCCAAGTGGCTGATGTTTCATCTGCCTTTCTTGTCAGAAATCTGCCTTCAGTCACTTTCTGCCACTTAAATTTTTATTTATTCCTTGCTTCCCTTCTTTGAGTTATGGCTCTACCTACCCTTTACTCCTTCCATGTAGTTCTGCACCCAGAGTCTGAGATTCACTCTGGCAGACCTTTTCCTAGGCAGCTCCATTTTTGCAGTTGTTCTGGTCATTCCCAAGGCTCCTGCCATAGACATTCAAATGCAGGTGGCCTTCCCGCCTTAGCTAGCCGTGTGCTAAAGTTGCAGACATCAGCCAATGCAGTTGACTGAAAAGATGATATGTTGGGAGAGGTGCCCAATAAATGAGCCCCCCAAAAATCAGAGTAGTCGGGAGGTGGAGGCGGGAGGATCACTGTGAATTCAAGATCAGCAAAGGCCATGTGGTGAGCCTTAGGCTATTGTGGATTAGAAGACAAGATCTTTTCAGAAGGAAAGAAAGAAAGAAAGAAAGAAAGAAAGAAAGAAAGAAAGAAAGAAAGAAAGAAAGAAAGAAAGAAAGAAAGGAGGCTGGGAGGGAGGGAGGGAAGGAAGGAAGGAAGGAAGGAAGGAAGGAAAAAAAAGAAGAAAGAAAGAAAGAAAGAAAGAAAGAAAGAAAGAAAGAAAGAAAGAAAGAAAGAAATAGGGAGGGAGGGAGGGAGAAAACTGCAGTAACAACAATGAAGACCAGCAGCTGCTGAGTGCACTGCTTGACCTCAGCCTTCGGTGCAGAGCAGAGACTCACCATGAAGGAATCCCAGATCTGAAGTCCAGGAGAGAGCAGTTGGATTTATCCCCTCACCTTGGGTCATTCATGGCAGGGGGAGGTGACATCAAGATGTGGGCAGGCGTGGCAGAAGCAGTTCCCTCACAGTCCAGGCACTGAAGAAGACAGAGACAGAGCCCATGTCTGGCTGAGAAGCCTGCACAGACACTCGGGTACCGAGAGTTGGTCATGCTAGGATTTCTCTGCCCAGGGCCCTGTCCTGCTAACACTTTGTCTCGGGGTTTGAACAGATGCTTGTCAATCAAAAGTGCTTTAATGAGCTGCCTTCGACACAGCCAGGTTTCTGAGAAACATCAACTGGTTACACAGTTGTATTTATGCAAACTGCTTTGCCTGACAGAAGAACATGGGAGACAAAGTGAACTCCTCCATGGTTAGGGAAGATGTATTTTGTTCACACCGCCAACAGCAGAGCTCCTGTTTTTACAGCGTGCTCTTCAAAACTAGCTTCATCTTACTTTATGTGTAAGGGGAAGGAATTGGCATAAACCATTACCGCAGTCCATCCATGTTACAGCTAAATCATGAGGAATGGTGACTCCCACCTATACCTCCCATAGCCAGGAGTAGGAAGGCTTGTCTCTACACCTACACAGAATAATCAGGGAAGGACGAGATGGCACCCGTCTCTGGCCTCAGCCTCACCAAGTCCTCTCTTTGCAGGAAAAGGGGGAAATCTGCCCATGTCTATGCACACATCTCTCTCTTCATCCCTCAAACTCAGCCTTTTTCACTTTTTTTTCTGTCACTCTGATAGGTGCTGAGCAAGGATGCCCCAACCTGGGCATAATTCTAATCAGCGCTCGAAGGAGCTGTTTGCCAGCTGCTGGGAAAACCCAGATGCATCAGCCTGTCCCTGAGATATGGCATAGATCTTCATGGAAGAGTCCTGTGTGGGCTGCACTCAAAGGCACATATGGGTTTCAGGAGGGGACAGTTGGGATGGAGAACCCATGTAGGAGTGAGGCTGAGGCATATAGAAGGATCTGCCAGCCTATCTCTCAACCATTGTTCCTTCCCACAAGCAGCAAGCCACACGGATAAGCCGGCACCATCAGTGACAGTCCCACCAGGCTGGGACTCATTTCCCAGCTGATTCCCTTAATGTCCACTCTCACCAACCAGCATGATCACCTTACCACAACCTGTTACAAGGAGAGTCAGTGAGGCCAGGGCTACAGGTCCCAGAGCAGAGATTTGGGACCTGGGGGCCTTGGAGGGAAAACCTTATCCTTCCTTTGCCCCCAGTGCAGCTGTGAGAAGTTAAGAAGCAGAGAGACTCTAACTGGAGCCCCAGGACATGTAAGGAAGGTACATCCTGAAGAAGGGCCCGTCATGGACATCTGACTTGAACACTGATTGTGTGGTGGTATTACTCACACGGACTTCGCCTCTCAGAGAGTCCCAGCGATTTTTGTGTTTCCGAAAATTCTGAATTTGGTCCTGCAGCAAATTTCTTAAAATTCCTTATTGCAAAGGGTTTAGTCCACCAAGTATGAGCCAAATCTGATGCAGTTTGTTTTCGCTGGGGAAGCAGCCCTCAAAATCCTGGTTCCCGGTACCCACATGCAAGTCTACCCCCAGTGACCAAGGGGGAGCTAAAGACCTGGGATAAGAAACTCTGGGAAGACATTCAAGGCCCCAAGCCTGCTTCCCAGCCCACATAGCTGAGAGGGGAGAGAAGGCTTTCCTCTTCAGAGCCCATGACTCCGAGCAGAAATGACAGCAAGGAGAATGTCCCCTGGATTTGAGGAAGAATCTTCTAGTAACTGTCAGAGTTGTTTCTGGCAATAAAGGACTTTCCCCCCACCCCAGGAGGCCAAGCACAGGAGGGAAGGTCCCTGTCTGTCAGGTTACCTGCAGGGAGCTACCTAATTCACAGGAAGATGGTTCAACCAACCTGGACTCGTACTTCGCCAACGACACGTGAGGTGAATAGGAATTAATTTTAAGCACATGCAAGATTTCGCAAGCCACCAACAGAGAATGATCAAAATGTGGATAGGCCTGGTTGTAGCTTGGCCAACTTTCCCCATGTGGACTCTTAGACTCACGCTCCACAGTTACTGTTTTATGACAAACTGAAAAGGGCACCTCACTGTCCTCATTGGATAAAGCCTTTCCCGGTCAGAACAACTCTGAATTCGCCATCTGTACTACTCCCACCCAGCTGCTGTCTCCATACTGGTCCCTGAGAGGGGCACTTCAGCCTCATCTTTCTGCACTTTGTTCTCTTGTGTGGTACCAGGTAGAAGGATGGCCTTGGTTTACAAGGCTGAATACCTATATAAAGTGTGTGTGTGTGTGTGTGTGTGTGTGTGTGTGTGTGTGTGTTAGATAAGACCACCAAGAATTCATTCATTCATTCTTTGGGCAGATTTCTGTGAGGAACACAGCAGTAGTAACTGGTTCTTGGTGTTCAGATTCCCCTCTGACCTCATCCATCAGGCACAGCTGGTGCGGGAGAATTAGCTGTATTCTGTCAATCATGTATTTTAATAAAACGCTGATTGGCCAGGCAGGAAGTATAGGTGGGTCAACCAGACAGGAAGTAGAGGCGGGGCAATGAGAACAGGAGAAGGCTAGGAAGGAGGAAGCCCATTCCTCCATTCCTGCCCAGACCACAGAGAAGCAAGATGTAACCTGCCCTGCTGGAAAAGGTACTGAGCCACATGGCTAACACAGACAAGAATTATGGGTTACCGTAAGATGTAAGAATTAGTTAATAAGAAGACTGAGCTAATGGGCAAATCAGTTTTATAACCTAATATAGACTCCGTGTGATTTTCTTTGGGACTTGCCAGTTGTGGGGTACCAGGTGGGACAGAAACCCCAACAAGCCAGCCCTAATGTTACACACAGCTGTAACCCTGACCTATGACTGCTACTTCTTTCCTGCCCGGTACCCACCGTTCTTCATTCAGCTTCTCTGATTTATAAATTTAGAGATGAGTGAGATCCTCCATATATTTTGAGCACCTCACCGAGACAGCTGCCCTCCTGCACTGTTCATAGTAGTTAAGATTCAGAAGAAGCCTGAGTGCTTTTGACAAGTAGCAAATAAAGACATCATATCACACTTTAGCAAATGCACACACAGACATGGTAACTTGGATGTACAATAGTGGCTGTACTCACTTCCTCAAATGTAGTAACCACTTCACTGTGCACATGTGCATCCAAACATCATCTGTACACTTAAAGCATTCTCAGTAAGCGTGGAATGATATATTTCTTTTTAAGGGACCTTCATGATGTTGGCCTGCCGTGCTTCTAAAGTAAAACATCTTCACAGGCTCATATGTTTGAACTCCTGGCTTCCAGTTGGTGGGGCTCGTTGAGAAGCTTGTAGAGTCTTTAAAGGTTGGAACCTTGTGGGAAAATTGTGTCACTGCTGCAGGACTTGAGGTTTTCTTGCCTCCCCTCCTCTCTCTTTCTTCTTTCTTCTGCTTCCTGGATGTAGATGCAGCATGACCAGCCAGTCTTTTGCTCTTACCACCAAGCCTGCCCTGCCTACTGTTGTTTCTTACCCTCCATGATGGACTGTATCCCCCTAGAACTGTAAGCCAAAATAAACCCTTTCCCCTTAAGTGGCCCTCTTCAGGGCATTTTAGTCAAAGTCAGAAGAAAGGGAGGTGCTTCAGCACAGGTTAACTATCCATATTATGAAAATGCAAACTCCAAAACATTCCAAAATCTACAAGTATTTTAGCAATGACATAAAACCCATGATAAAAAATGTCACAACAAGTCTTATGAGATAAGTCAGAGTCAAAATATTCAAATAATGTGGTATAGAATTACCTCCACCATATGTATAAAAACATGTACACAATACACACAAACACACAAATGTGGTGTTGAATTACCTCCACCATATGTCTAAAACACATGTAGACATAAAACCAAATAAATTCTATGTCAATCTCAAAAAGTCTCATTACATAAATTATGTGCAGAACCCTAAATAGAATCTGGAATAAGAACAGTTATGTGCCAAGCTTTTTGGATGAGGACTATTCCACCTAGGCATCATTTTGAGTTTTGACTGTGGGATTGTTTGAGTCTATGACTATGTGAGTCAGGCTTCTAGCCCTGTAATAAAATTATTAAACTTACGCTGGGCATAATCAGAAGTTTTAGTGCATGATCCCAGGACTCAGCCACTTTGGGCCTTTGGTAAGACAGAACATCATGACAGGAGCACATGGAGGAGGAAGCTGTTGTCTCGAGCTAGTCACAAAACAAAGAGGGCAGGGGTGGGGAGCCAGGGCCCAGTGTCCTCTTCAAAGTCACCCTCCAGTGCTAGAACCTCCTTCCAGGAGGCCTCACTTCCTCAAACAGTGCCACAGCTGGTGTTAGTGTACACACACACCCTTGGTACATGTTCCTTTAAGATTTTGGCCACAACTACTTCATCAAAAAAGTCATATTTGTTTCTAAATGAAGGGAATAAAGCTTGTTCCTGGGAGGATAATGGTCTCGGTTTCATGAATCGGCATTCTATGATGGCACTGAATTTGACCTTGCCCTTTGTTCTAGCTGACCTTCCCTTGCTGCGACAAACAGCACGGCCAAAAGCAACTCAAAGGAAGCAAGGGCTTATTCCACATTGCAGCTCACAGTCCGTCACTGAGGGAAGTCAGGGCAGGAATTCTAGGGAAGAACTTAAAGAGAAACTGAAGCACAGACCGAGGAGAAATGCTGCCTACTGGTTGGCATTCAGCTGGCTCTCTTCCCCAGCCCAGGCCTACCTGCCTAAAGATGGCACCACCCTCGTGTTATTCATCAGTCAAGGCTCTCTCTCAAAGACAAGGTCATCGTTCACTCCCACCTGGGCAATTCTTCAGCAGAGGTTCACTCTTCCCAAGAGACTCTAGGTTGTGTCAAGTTGGCGAAACCAAAACAACCCCATCTTCAAGCATTGCTTGTATCAGCAAATAGGCTGCTCACTTTTTGTGAGCCCAGTCCTTCTTTTCTCCAGAGTCACACATCAGGAGAGGGCTCTTGCAACCTATCAGCTGATTGGGACTACGGAGTCACAACCCAGTCTGTGTGAAAAGGTGTGTACCTCCTCCTAGAGTGTCACAAAGGTCCAGAGCCTCAACACAGTGGCCAATGCAGTCAGACAGTGTCTCCTGAACACATTCACATACTCGGGTGCTCTCGGATGGCTCTGGATGGGTCTCTTGGGATCACACTTACTTTGGGGAGCAGGGTTGCAGTCAAATATACAGCAAGGAAACCCACAGAATATGCTGGAAATAGCCAGCATTTTGAGGTGATATCTGCTATAACTTTCAAATAAAACCAAACTTGGATCCAAATTTATTTGTGTCGGAATTTTATCCTAGTTATAAACCCTATCGGGGCTTGAAAGGACCATGACATTGAATTTATTCACACTGCCAGACAGAACACCAGGGAGGGGGGTGCCCCACATTTGTTGGTTTTTATTTTATCACCACTGCATTGAGAAGTTAAATGGCTCCTGCTTCCTAAGTATGCCAGAATACATGCTTAATTTGGTTCTCTTGCCTAGGACCACCACTGCAGATAAACATCTCTCCCCCAGGCTCTTTTTGAGTCATGATTTGATGACCCATCGTTTTCTTGATTTAGCTATGCTTCCTTGATCTGAATAGTAATGAAGAGGCCTTGATAAGCAACAGAAATGACTGCCAGCAGAGTTGTTGACAGCTACTCTGGGAGTCACATCCCTCGACCCATATAGGGCTTTTAAAACTCTTCTGGCTCATCCCATCCCTGAATTTTCTCAGTGGGTACCAAACCTGACGATGTAAACAGGAAAGGTCTATGACCTGACCAGGCCCTCTGCCAGGGCTCCCAGAGGGCAGTGGACAGGCATGTTGCTGGGGAAACATCCAAGCTCAGGATGTCCAGGTCAGGGCCGCTGACAGCTGTCTTGCCAACACTCCAAAGGGGTGATAAATAGAGAATACCCTGTGTTGAAGACTACGTCTCTCTGAAGGAGACTGATCACACCTCTTGAGAGCACTACCAGCCACCTGAGGCCTTTCCTGAACCCGCTCTGAGATGTATCGTGTAACTCCTTTGGAAGGAATCTCTCCCCTTGGCTGGGATGTCACTGTGGAGACACAGGATGATAGAGACCCCACTTGGCGCCCAGAAGGTGAATCTGTTCCCTGCATATGATGTCTGCTGGTACACCCGCGGGCTTCAGTCAGCTAGGGCGCATGCGTGTCCAGAGGCTGAGGCAGGTGCAAAGAAGTGGCACAGGCAGATGCTGTCCTCAGTCACGCTGTACGTACACACTGCCCTCAGTTCCTGTCCAACACAGAACACCTCCCAGAGACCGTCTCATTTCCACACAAAGGAAGCTTTCGAGGCTAATGAGCAGCTAGAAGGCAAGCCTTGAGCCTGTGATGAGAAAATTACATCCTAGAATGCTTCGCCCAACACACAATTACAGTATATTTAACAACCCAGTGGTGTCGAAACAAGCTAGAGCCAGGAAGCCAGTTAAACTGGCCCTGTGAGGGTGAAGCTGCTAGGTACCATTATAGAGAGAAACCGTTTTCCAGTCACGCAACACCTTCAACCTCTGTAGCAGTAAATGACCTCAGGAATGGGCCCTGAGAGATGGAAGGGGCCCTAGGAGTGGGGCACCCCTTAGACTGTTTCTCATGTCTGCTGACCAAGGACAGCGTGGTACAGGAGTTGAGATAGACTATGGGTAGCACTGATTAGCTAAAAAGCTTGCTTGTGGGGCCACCCCATTGTTATGACTCTGGCCACAGATCAAGCTTTTTGAAAGCTTCTAAATGTCGTAGAAAAGACATTTGTAGTCACATGGGATCCCCAAACAACTTCCTTCCTGAGAGTCCCCCTTTTTTAGCAGTAAAGGGCCCCACCAAAGACTTCATGTGGCACTTTGATGTTGAAAACCAGGTTTTATAAATAGGGCTGATACAAGAGCTCAGCATTGTTTTAACTGAGGTTTGCATTTTGTTTCAATGCCGTCAAACAATGAACAGCAATACAAATAAAATGAAAAAAATAAAACACAACTGTACGCAAAGGTCCCTGAAAAATATCACAGCTTTGTTGCTTTCTTGATTAAAGACCAGGAGGACAGTGTCTGATTGCTTCTCCATTTTCCCAGCCCTTCCAGGCTTCCTTATGCATGGGGTTTGCCAGGACATTCATGAGGGCAGCAGCATAGTGGAGCCATGGAGACCAGCATGCCTTTCCCAGACTTAGAGGAGAATGAACTCCTTGAAAGCATCAGCAACTCCCAACCTCAAAGTCCGCCATCAGCCCAGAGCGGCTGGTGCTCCTACCAGGCACAGAGACATTGTATCAACTGAAACCAGGCCACTTCTTCCCTTTCCACGCTGGCTAAGTAATCAGGAGGCTACAATCTTGCAAGCTCCCTGGGCTTTGTCTTTCTCCCTGCCACTTAACTTTTGTCCGTTTCATTACAAAGACTACTTAGGGGTTTTCTCTGTTTTACATCCTGTTTATTTCAAAGCTTTTCGGGCACACGACCTTGTCACTTCTGCAGGTCATGAGGCAAACCTGGCTAGCAGTAATTTTTAACTCTGAGATTTTATTCTCCGTGGAGGAGGAGGGGACCAGCAGAATTGGCTAGTTGATCAGGCTGCCAGCAGCAGAGCAGTTCCTGTGTATTTGTAGCTGGACCTAACTCCCTTTGTCTTAAAAATGGACTGTTTGATTTTAGTTCATACACAAATACTTGCAGGAAGAATTGGCAGGCCAGGTGAGCTGCGGGGGGAGGAAGGGGAGTGTTCCCAGCGGTGATGTATGGAGCATCTCAGTTCAGTCTCCATTATTTGTACTTTTAAAACTGTAAATGAGGTCAATCATCTCGAACTTCGGAACAGCCTGATGACCAAGAGAAGTCAAGAGCCCTAGCGACCACACCTTGGGTGCACATGATAAACGGGCTGTAGCACCCACTTTGGGCCTAGGAACAGGTCAGAAGATGGGTTGGCCGTCGGGTTGCATACCCAGCTAGTGGGAGTTCCATGAGCAATTCCAGGACCCACACTCTCTAAGTGATTCTCTTCACTGCAGCTATGCAGGCCTGAGCCCTAGCCATTCTCGACAAAGCAGCCAATCAGATATCTGACAAGCACAATCCAGACTGAAGGAACCAGAGAACCCCACCTTCTCTCTCTCGTCTGTGCTCCATAAGTCATTCAGATTTCCTCTTCGGCTTTAGACATGCTGATAGCCCATGGACAGATTCTGACTCCCACTCTGTGTCCATGAAATCCCATCACCAGGCTGGATCACAACAGTTTCAACTGCTGACCTGGGCAGAAAGGCTGTAGAATGAACCAAACCTGTGAGATAGTGTTTGGTGGTATAAACCAGTGAGCAACGGCCTTCAAGGGCCATTGATCCGGGATCCCAGCATTAAAGCAGTCTTTAGGCCCAGCACAGCACTGTTGAGAGTTAAGCACAGGTGATGGAGAAATCTTCAGTCTTCCAGGCTTGGGGTGGCTGTCATATCCAGCATTCCACACAGTTCCCAAAGTTGCTTCTTACTTGAATACCATATCTGAGCAATTTGTAATAATGCTAAATGTGGGTTGTGCCCAAAGTTCAACTTCACAAGCCACATGATGCTCCAGGAGCTTATTGGCGCTCCACAGGCGTGCCCTAGAAGCTCTACGGTACCCACCAAAACAACTTGAAGCAAGAAAAAGACACATTCCCTTATAAACAAATCAGTCAAAAGAAAATTGCAAGAGCTGTTTTGTATTCAAGGAGGATTCTGTAGCTTTTTAAAAATAGACTATTTTCTGTAATAAGAACAATGACTATTTTACAAAGGTTAGTAACTCTGGGCCCATAAATCCAGGGAACATCTAAATGTACCAGGCAAGGGCTCCTCCTTCTAATTCTAGCCCTCCATTTCCCCATTAAGCTGCTAACTAGGTCATTAGCAAGGGACCCGCAGCAGCTCCCATCAGCCCACGCCTGCTTGCTTATCAGCTGGATCCTGAGTGGGAAGCTGGGAGTGATGGATGATAGCAGTCCTGCTGGGGGTTCATCTTCTTTCCCGGGGCACCGTCTGGGGATGGTACTGGATGGTTCTGTCCGGGATGACAGTAAATAAACACTTGGTAATTTTCTTTAGAGAGATGGATAGAGTTTGAGCCCTTATAGTTATGGAGGTTTTACAGCCCATTTTTTACACAGGAGTCAGACTCAAGGAACCCAGGTCAAAAGGCAGGAATGTACTAATGTCCAATTAGAGTGGGAATGAGCACTTCTATACTATAACAATTTTTGAACGCTGGCAAATGTGCTAATCTGCATGCATGTGTCTATGAGCACACATGCTGCCCTTGTCAGGGCATCAAAAGACTTTGAAACCCCCATGTCTGTGTTCCTGGGCTGTAGTCTAAGGCAAGAGGCTGGAAGGCATGAGGAGCTGTCAGGGATCCCAGGCTTGGCCATTTTCGAAAAAGCCAGGAGTGAGCAAGGCCCTTTCTGAACATGGGCATTCGCCATCTGTGGGTCAGTGGTATGGTATGTTCAGCAAGCCCACTACCATTGTAACCCAAAATTGCTGGCTGCTGGAGGTACTGGAAGCGAGCATCAGCAAGTCAGTGTGACCAGACTTCACTTCTAGCTAGAGTGGATGGTTCTCATTGACAGCTGCAAAGAGTTAAAACCCATCAAGACTAGAGCCCAGAGCCCTGCCCATTCTGTCTTCTTCCCTGGTCCCTGCCTGCCTCTACAGCCATTGCCTACCCTCCCCCTCTAGAGTCCCTCACCTGAGGGCTCCCTCCATCCAGAGAGTTGTCCGGAACTCAAAGTTCAATACGACCTTCATCATGCCTTTCCCGCATGCATCCAAGATTAACCAGGCACCAAGTTCCGCACATCCTAAATCAGAAGTAAGCCTTTGTTTGTCAGTCAGTCCCTTGTTCAAAATGGGATCCTCTATTCTCGGTGGCAGAAATCTGTTTACACATGATGGTACTAAAACAGGAGCCTAGACCTGGGGTCCTTCCAACTGATTCTCTGCATGCATCAGAGAAGCACCAGTATGACTACAAATGAGTCGCCACATGTCTCTAGGGTGACCGATACCTTTGTAAGTCAGTTCACAAGTGAGTACAGTGAGGTACGCACTGTCAGCTGACAAACCTCCACTGGCGTGTACCCTCCAGTCTGGCAGGATGGGAAGCTGACCCCCGTGCTGCTCCCAGATAGGGAATCTAAGGGTCAGGTGCATCCATGTTCCCCCTACCAAGACCACACTTTCCCCCCACAGCCCACCTGACTGGTCTCCGCCGGTCTCAGTCTTCCAGCGTCCTGCTTCATGCTAGGCCTTTGGTCACAGCATCCATGGCCTTGCGTCCTTTGCTCTGATGTCTGTTTCAGTTTGTTTCCAGAACCGCCTCTCCTTTCAGGAAGCCCTTCTTGCTTCTGGGCCAAGGGCGCTGTTCGGTATTTCCATCATAGATCCAGTCACTGCATGGGATTGGCTGTTTGTCTCCTTGTGGACGAGGAACATCTCATTAATGTCATGCTTTTAAATTTTGTCATTGCTCCATCAATACCAGTTATTCTAACAGGATGAGTGGCAATAACAAAGACCAGCAGCTTCAGCAAAGCCATGGCCACAACTGAACTTTAGAAAATTGGATACTAGTGAGAGACCAGTTAGTACACGTTCCTCCTGTACTATCCACTGTACTTAGAATGTAGGGTTGATCCATCTGCCAGAGAAGATGAACACCTTCACTGGGAACCCCTGAGCCACCTAAGCCAGTGGCTGTGGGCCTGTTCCCTGGGGGAGGTCCCAGGCTGGGAGCAGGGCAGGGTGTACTATGTCTAGATACAAGAACTCTCAGAAGCCTGTAAACCAAAGCACTTTGCTATGGCTCAGCATCTTGTTCTGAGGTCTGTTCTTGCTGCATATATCTTTGTGCCTTGTCCTCAGGGCACCTGTTTCCTGGGGCCGGGCCCAGGAGGACATAACTGGCCATCTTCCTAGAAGTACAGAGTCAAGCTCGGGTGTCTGAACTGTGTGTGATGGCTGCGCTGACACCAGCAGCAGGTCTGTCTGACTTCAGAGCCCTAAGGTTGGCTTTCATCTGTAGCTCCCAACTCCTCCTCAGAAGGATGCTGATCTCTTTGGGGCAGGTCGCATAGAACAGTACCCCTTAACCTTTCAAGGAGAGGGGCTGCCTCCTTCCGCATTTTGTCATTGGACAGAGTACGCATGACATGCTTCATGGCCAGCATGCAGTACTCATAAAACTGAGGTGCACATTGTGCTTGTCCTTGGGGCTGATGTGCCATTAATAATGAGCTTGGTCTCTCTCTAACCTCACCCTTCTCCATGTCTCTCAGCTAGTGTGAGATTCACTCAGCATCTGCTCAAGGCCCAGTCAGCATTTTTTCCACAGGGTGGTCAGCGCTGACCAACAAAACCTGTTGGCCTTGATCTCTCTACTATTTGGTGGGATCAGCAAGGGCTTCTTCCCTGAGTCTGATACCAGCTGTGGGTCTAGCTTTTCTCCCGAGGCAGCAAGCAGGGTTGGAGACGTAGGAGATACGTGAGAGCAACTTAAATCTCCTTGCTATGCAAGGCCAGGGGTTTTGGTGAGCAAGGTTCTGTAGAGAGAGTCACAGCCTGTTCTCTTGCTTCATGGGGAATGTGGACTAAGCTCAGGTCGTTAGATGCTCTTGGCAGGAGACGGTCCATGATGATGTTGGGAAGACATGCAGCAGCAGCAGTAGACCCCACCCACACGTTTACAACCTGTCTAGAGGGACTCAGCTCAAAGAAAGAATGGAAACATATCCAGGAGTAGATGATATATTCCACAGACGTTCCCCAGAGAAGATTCTGTGTGCCTGGGGAACACTGGGCAGGGACAAGGGCGAATACCAAAGGAACAGAGTTAAGGGGCAGGAAGCTCAGCCACTGGCAGCCAGCACACAGCAAAGCTGGTGACGAGACTCCCTGCGGTGACTTTTATCAGTTGTCTGAGAGGACATGGCAAAGCCACCCACACAAAACAGAAGCTCTGATTTAAAAGCAGAAAGCAGACTGATTCCTTTTTCCGTGTCTTGTCCACCCCAGCATGTCTCCAGGTCTCCTTTGCCTCCTCCCCGTCTTCCATTCTCCACTCAGAGTCTGACTAGCTGTGTTCTTGTCCAGCTTATCCACTGGCCCTCTATCACTCCTGCATATGAAGAACCTGCGTGGCCTCCTCCAACCCTCCTGCTGCTCCCATTCCATGCTGCTTTCTTTAAGACTAGAACTCTCTGATCCCTAGCACTGGGCCCCTGCCCCTACGTACTGTGGGGAGAAGGGGAACAAGAAGCCACGCGGGTCCGGGAGAATGGAAGGCAATAAGGCACCACTCGCAAAGGAGCCACAGCCCCCTTACATGATTCGTTCCTGTGCATTCATGGCCAGGCCGAGGGATATGTGGAGAGTCAGAGGAGCACACGTCACTGTAAAACCATCCAGATGTTCTGGTGTGGCTGTTCCATGTCAGGGATGCTTCAGTAAGCAGTATCACAGAAGAAAAGCAGCCACACGCATTTTGGAAATTACAGCCACATCAATGCAATGAGCTCACATGATCTCAAGGCAGAATTATTTCAGAGCTGAGCTGATGCGCCGGGATGCCGGATACGCCACCTTGGGAGCGTCATCTTTGCGATGTGTTTGTCATTTGAATGGGTCTGACGCTGTTTCCCCTAGGCTAGCCAGGCCCAGAAGGAGACAGAAATAAATCAGCAGGACATTATCTATTTTCTACAGTGTCAGGGATGTTCCCCACGGTGGATCTGGAAGGAAACTGATTTGCCTCCTTTCTCAAGCAGCAGGTGCAAAAGTGTGACTGAGCTTGCTGAGGCACCAGTGCTGAGATGCAGACACAGCTTCCTGTGCTGGGGTCCCTAGTTGAGGAGTGCCAGTTCCCAGTTCCTGCCTGGCCCAGAGAACTTCTGAAGAAATGGCTTGAAACTCATGCCACACTGTGAGGAAATTTGTGGGCACCTCAGATACCCTCTGATGAACCCACCATCAAACCCCAGGTGCCCCCAGCTCTATGTCCCATCTCAGGGATCCTCACAGGCTGTCTTCTCTTCTCCCTCCCTGAAATCCAAGTAACCAAGTCTTTTCTCTATTCACTGTGTTCTCTATTCATTACTGTGTTACTTGACACAGCCCTTCCTGTTCAGTTTTTGGCCCAATGATAGAGATGTGCCACCAAAGGAGGGAGTCACATCCTTAGATGAAGTGACTTGGACTGAGCAGGTGGATGTTGACTGATGAAGTTGATGCCCAGGTCCAGTGGATTTCCTGGAAAAGAGGTTTTAGAAGAATTTTCCCTGGTCTCCTCTTATGTGTGGAGTCACTGAGAGAATTGGAGGATGGCTTGATTAAATCTACTGCAAGCTATGAGGATAGTGTCACCTTCTATAGGTTGAAGTAGCTCTTGTATGTACCCCATCTTTCAAATGCCATCTCATCTTCTTGCCCTGGTTGAACCTTAAAACATGACCCACTGCATCTGAATTCATGGTCCAGCCTTGCTTCATTTGCTTTCAAGCCAGATTCCTGGGTCATGCCATTCTTTTGGCCTTTATTGTTAGTCTCTTAGACTCCAAAAGACCTGAAGAAGATTATTGTGCTGAACTAGAATAGTAACAACCTTCTTTTTGAACATCTCCTTTCACACGTGTAATTAACTTATCTAGTGATCTGATCAAACGGCAGTCATTGCCTGATGAACTGGAATCCTGAAAGAAGCATGGAGACATTTTTATGACACCACTTGACTCCATCCCTGCACCTGTCATCAGTGAAACTTCTCGTCAGGTCCACTGCCTGCATGTATGTCCAAGATGGGAGAGTTTGAATTGGACACATAGTGGAAAAGCGAGTTATTAAGTCTGTGTCACCCAGATGGCTATTGCTGATGACAACAAAAAAAAAATGGCTTGACTTTATTTAAATTACATTTAAGAACAATTGTCCTGTAAGTTAATTTTGGAAATACAGCTATGGAGACTAGAGGAATGGCTTGGCATGTGAAAGCACATGTTGCCCAAGCGTGAGGATTGGAGTTTGAATCTCAGCATCCATGGAACAAGGGAGGTAGGATCTGGGCATGTCTGTGCCCTCAGGACTGAAGAAAGGGAAATGGGAGGACAAGTGAAGTTATTGGCTGCCAACCTAGCTAAAAAAACACAAGATCCTGCCTCGAGGAATAAGGTGAAGAACCAGCAAGAAACACACCCAACACCCTCCTTTGACCTCCACATGCATGTACACCTGTGAACAAGCATGCTCATACAGTTCTCCTCTCTTTGTGTGTGTGTGTGTGTGTGTGTGTGTTTGCACACGACAATCCTAGCATCCCTTCCATTCTTCTGCATGCATACGAAGTACTGTGGGAAGGACTGAATAGTGTGGGAGCCGTCAGGCTACCAGTTCTTGGAGCTGTCTTCTTGCCCTGTCATTTCTTAACCAGAACTGCCTGTGGACACAAAACTTCCATACAGTGTGGACATGGGGCTTCTCCTTTAACATTTTTGCCTTCAGCTATTATACACATTTAAGAAATTACACCGAAAATGTCAGATCAAATGAGCATTGTAACAGCCAGCACCATAGATGAGCTTGGTTAGAAGTTCAGGTGCCACTGAGGGTTCCTGTCCTTGACATAGTCTCCCTTCCTCTGGCCCCTTGGCTTTCTTACATATGTGTTGTATACTTTCCTGTTGCTGTGATAAAAATCCCAACAACACCACTAAGTTAACTCGAACTTCTGGTTCCAGAGAGATAAGTGTCCATCGTGGTAGGGAGACATGGCATCAGGCACAAGAATGAGTGTACACATCCTTTATCATAAACACAAAGCAGAGAGAATGAACCTAAGACTTTACACTCTCAAATCCCCCCACCCCGGCTCCAGTGACATACTCCCTCCAACAAGGCCACACTTCCCAAACCGCACCAACAACTTGAGACCAAGTATTCAGATACGTGAATCTATAGGGGTCATTCTCATGTAATCCACTACACATGTCCGGAAGTAGAACAGCACTGGTCATTTTATGGTTTAAAATAACATGGAATAAAGAGCCAGTTTCAAACCATGTTGACTCTGTAGAATACCCGAGACCTGGAGACCACTGAATAAGAATTACCCATTGCATGCTCCCTGAAAGCTGAAGAGGATGTCCCCCTCCCCCATTCTATAAAGAGTGTCCCCTTGCCCCCACCCCGAAGGCTGCAGAAGGTGTCTTCCAGCCCCATTCATGCTGCAAAGGTTGTCCCCCTCCCCTGCATGTTGTGGAGGTTGTCCCCTGGCCCCTACATGCTGCAGAGGGTTCTGCTCTGCCTCCCTCCCCAAACACTAAAAGAGAGTGTCCTCCCTGCACCCCAGCCCCATGCTTCAGAGCCTGTCCCTGGACACAGGGCTGGTGTTGTGATGTCTTCCCGCTGGAGCAGTGTCCTTGCTTGCACTGGAGACAATGACTATGTTCCGTTGTTATGTGAATTGAGCACTTTTCTGTACTTGGTTCTTTCTCAACAGTAGATTAGCTATTTCTTAGCCCTTTGTTTTTCCATATCAACTTTAGATTTATCTTGTAAAATTTCATGAAAATCCCTGTTGAGATTTTGATTAGAATTATATTGAAGAATTAGACCAATTTGGGGAGCATTCTCGGGTTTGCAATATTTAGTTTTATGGTTCATGAGCCTGACATCTCTCTCCACTTAATTCTGCCTCATCTAATGCCTTCAATGAAGTGTAATAATTTTCTCATAAGAGATGAGTCACTTCTTTGGTGAAATGTTACTTTCTTAGTGACGTTGTAAATAGCGTGTGCATCAGTCAGGGAAGGACCTGTCACGCTGTAGTAACAAATAGCTCTCCAAACCTCTGGAGTTGAAATCCTTACTTGGCACTCTAGGTTGTGAATTACTTTGAGGCTCTCCTCTATGAAGTCATGAGAGGAACCTGTAGCCCTGCAAAGGACTCCTGGCTCTCTTATCCCAGTGTTCCATCAAGGGATGACACTGCACTTATTCTGAGTCAAAGCTTCAGCTCCTGGAGTGACACCAGCAGTGAGAATCTGAAACTGAGGCTCTGAGGAGCCAGCCGTTTCTCCAGACCTTTGACTTAAGACCACCAAATGAGAAGATGCCTCTTCTCTGCTGGGTTACAGAGAGTGTCCCTGGTCACAGGTCTGCTGCTGGGCTGGTGTTTTTTTTTTTTTTTTTTTGGTGCATCTCTGCGTAAAATCTGTCCTCACTGTGGATGAACACTTGTTTGAGCAGAAGGTCTCTCCTGTTTTTTGTGTGCACATAAGGTCTAGCTGTGTCCAGGGAAACAAAGGCAGAAGGATGGGGCGTGACTGAGCTCTGAGCAGACAAGAGTGAAAGCTTCACTCAAACGCAGTTGCAAGATTCCTGCCATACATGCTGAGAAGTGTAAGAACTCTAGTCTGTCATGGGTTGTTTGGGAGGGTTGGTAAAGACCCCTTAGATTCCCTTATAAAGGCATAGGGACACTGGTCTCAGTGGCTGAACAGGGACAGTCTCCAGAGACAGCACCACCACTTGTCTTGAGGGAGTCAGGATATTTGCTCAGTCCCTGACACCAGTGGGTTGTGCCTAAACCAAAGAGAACCCCCAAAGGATCCCAGGTCGGGCACACACAGTGAGGTCTGCAGGAACAGCGTGAAGCACCACCCATTAGAGGAAACCAATTTAAAGTCATGCTGAACGTACAACCCAAACTCTTCACACCTTGTTCTCTACCCAAGAAATATGAAACACACAGAGATTTGATGGTCACCCACTTCTTCCAGATCTCAGGACTGGAAAGCCACAGCTCCATTTTTCTGGGTGCTTAACAAGAAAATAGCTTATGTCTACAACATGAAGCTCGGTTCAGCAGGGCAAAGGAATCTGTGAACGTGTGCTAAGGGTGGATAAAGCTCTAAACTCATTGAGCCAAAGACACCAGAAGTGAGAACCACACCGTGTGTGCTCAGGAAAGGTGACTGGATAGGCACAGACAGTGGCCCGGTGACTTCCTGTGGCTTCGGGACAGAGAGAGGTAAGTTTAGAATTTAGAAATGAGCATCAGGGAGTGTGTTGGAATGAAATTGTGCTAAATGGGGATTTTGGCAGTGGCTGTCTGTTCCAAACATTTGAGTAAAATACATTTAAACTCACTCTGGTTGCATTTTATTGTAGATAGTCTAAGCTTTAAGAAAGCTGTTGTATATATAAATCTAAATGTGTTGAGCACCCCTCTACACACAGTATATATCATACAGTTCTTCAGCCTCCCTTCTATGGGTTTGTTATCCAGAGGAAATCAAACAGATGCTTCCCCCAGACCTGTGTGTAGATCCCGTGGCAGCTTTGCTCACAACAGCTGAAAACTGGAAGTCACCCAAATCCTAGCAATAAGAAAAGGATGAGCAAACAGCAGCACTGAATGGCCCCACAATGGAATAGTATTCTGCAAAAATAAAAAGAAAAGGGCTTCCGATGGATGACCCATTATTGAATCTTAAAATGTGATCCTGTGAAGAATAAAGGCACACACACATGTGCGCGCACACATTGCAGGACATTATCAATGTTTCTACACAAGACATGTTGTGGGGACAGCAGTTAGATCAGTGGTCACTGGGGTTGGGGTCAAGGTCTGTACAAAAAAGAGTATGTGGGCTTGGGAACTTGGGGATATTCTTTATCCAGGCCAAGGTGGCAGCTGAGATGTTCATGCGTTTTTACAAATGCCCCAGAGAGTGCAGGCACATCTAAAGGGCAACTTGTGCAGTCTGGGAACTAAATGTTCATTAAAAGCAGGGCGGAAGGTCATTAGAGACCTCCAGCCAGTTCCCAAGTCAGGGTACACAGAGTGAGGTCTGCAGGAACGCAGTGAAGCACTGCCCAGTTGAAGTAGCATTAGTCTCCAACCACTGTCCTCTTGTCACCTCTGTCACTGTCAGCTATCCCGTTTCCTAGAGCCGTAGCTCCTCACTTTGTTGGGACCCACTCTGTGGATGAATTCACAATCATCTTGGAACAGGGGAGAACATTCCGTAGACTGACTTGGCATTAACCAAAGCCTCTAGGAATTCTGCCTCTGTGAAGGTCCAGTGATAGGTAGGGAGGAGCAGTGTTACTGGACATGAGGCCGAGGCTGTGAACACATGGTTCTCAGTGACTGCCTCTCCAGCACATATGCCACCAGGGTTCAATATGAGCCACATAGCATGACGACTTCAACTGGGTCCTCCCTGGCCACCCCTAGTGCTGAGGTGCCGGTGGAAGGTGGGCCGGAGGAGAGGGACAAATAGGCACACAGAACCGTGAGCTCGTTCAGGAGTCTGGAAAGATTGGAGATGTAGCTAGGGTTGTGGGACGCCGATGTGAGTGTCGCATTTCAAACCAGAGGTCAGATATTTGCTTTCTGGGTTGGGATGTCTCTGTACTCTTCCCGCCTTCCTCTTCACTGCTGAAAGCCCCCATCTTGTATGGGCCAACATTGCTTACCCTCGCTCCCTCCAGCCTCTTGGGTTCTTTCCAACCTTTGACTCCTGTGACTAATGGGATGGTAGATGCTCATGTGCACATTGCCATGTGTGTCTAAGTTATCCTAGTATGGATTGCAAGGTTCTGTGCTTATTGGTTAGTTGAGCTTTTGAGGAAAGCCAGAGGGGTTTCCAAAGCTGTGGAAACACTGTATCCTCAGCCAATAACAGATGAGGATCCAAGATCGGCATATTCTCCCAACGCCAGTTCCTGTCTGCTTCACTGATACCCATTCTCAAAAGTATGAAGTAACATCTCAGGGTTCTTATTTGCGCCTTGATAATCATTAATGTTGCTGGGGAGATTTAAGTGCTTTTTGTCTGCTTTGTTAGGAAAATGTGGGTATTCACATCATTGAGTTTTCAGAGCTCATTACATATGGTGGATATTGTAAGCCTGTTAGCAGAGCTGTGATCAGCAAGTTGTCTCTTATTCCCTGGAATGTGAACTAGTTTTTTGAAAGAGCACAATCATCATTGCTGAGATTTTTTTTTTATTTGATAAAGTCCAATTTTCCTATCCCCTTTTTTTCTTTTTAATTTCTTATGATTTGGTAGCTATTCTGGGACCCTTACATTTTCAGAGACATTTCCATAGAAATTAGCTGTTCAAATACTGCTAAACAAAGACACAACCTAGTTGGCATCCCAAGAGAGGTTGTGGTAAATTTTTCAGCCAACTTGGAAATCACTTCCTAACAATTTTAAATATTTTGATCCATGAACATTAGGCATTTTGCTATTAACTGAGAAATTTAACTCATTTTGACAATATTTTATGGCATTCAGAGTATAACAACTGAACTCCTTTTAGTATATTTATATCTAAAAGTATTTTATTATTTTTAATACTTTCATGAATGAATTTTTACTAAACTCATTTTAACTGCTTATGTTTATTGACTAGAAATAAAAAATGAATTTTATATACTGATCTTGCATCCAGAAATGTTGGTGTATTTTTTAATTAGCTCTAATAGATTTTATTTCTGGATTCTGTGGAGGTTTCCATTTTCATCGTCCTATTTGAAACAGTTAGTTTTCCTTTTCCATTTCTCATATGGATGAATTTATTTCATTTTCCTGTCTAAAAACTGTAGTACAGCAGAAAAGCATAGAAGAAGCAGGAACAGACCCCCCCTTCTTGTCTTTAAATGGGGAGTATGATTTGGGTAAGGTTTCTTCATGTATATTTTAACCCCAAAACATGCATACTCTTCCAGTCCCATTCTGGTGAGTGTCTGTGTCATGAATGGCTATAGGACTTCATCAAGTACATATTACACAACGTTCAGACGATCATGTGGCCTTTTTCTTACATCTTTTGGTATGAGTTATTTACAGGTATGGTGGCATGGGCCTAAAATCCCAGAGCTCAGGTGTTAACAGGATTCTGAGTTTATGTTTAGTCTTGGGTTCTATAGCAGAACTCTCTCTTTAAGAAAGAAAGGAAAAGAGGGGGAGTGGGAAGGGAAACGAAGAATAAAGACACTGACGTGAGGTATTGTAGTGATTGGCATTCAACCATAAGCCAGCCTTGGATTCCAGTCAAGAATCCGACTCAGTCATGGTATCTAGTCTTGTGTATGGATGGATTGTTTCCTGTTCCTCCCATGGAGACTCTGGCATTGACGGCCATAAGGCACAGGACTAAGTACTCTTGATTCCTTGGTCTGGTTTGACCTAAAGAATGACTTAGGAGAGGTAACTTCCTTTCTACTATGAAAAAAGTAAATAATGAGTCTTCTTTAATTGTTGGAAGAAACTGAACCAGCGAGTTGGCTGACCTAGGCTCTCTGTTGTAGATGGCTTTCCGCTGCTAGGTCAACTATTTGACTTTCCAAGACTGCGAAGTTCCTCATTCTTTGCCCAGTTACCTGGGAAGTTCAAGGCCCTTCAGGCATGCCTCTGACTCATCCAAATTACCTAATCTGGTAAAATCGCTTACTCTTTATACTCTTTTTCAGCAACACGAAACCTAATACCATCTTGTGGTTCATCCAGGCCTTCTAAATTGTACACCTCCAGTAGAACCTGGTCATGTTGAGACAGGGAAGAGAAAGGAGCAGTCAGGTGAGTACAACTCAAATTTCAGAGACTCTCACTGTCCTAACAGGAATTTAGCAGAATTTTCAGGGTGGACAATTCTTCACTTCCTACTAGGAAGATTCTCAGAGATAAGAAAATGTCACCGTTCTGCTTCATATTTAATTAGTTAAATCTCATGGCTTCTTTCTGGAAGAGAGAGTATGTTCTGGAAATCAGTCAAGTTCCAGACGTCATTCTCCTTTACCGGGACATGCAAAGACCAGAGCTTACACACCATACAGTGCCCCAGATGTAGAATATGTCTCCCCTTTCTAATGAATGCTGGGCTTGAGCAAACTTTATTTCACGTAACAGTGATCCAAGTATCCCTCTCTACGAACTTTTGGTGTTTGCAATGATTGCATTAGAATACACTCTTTTGTTGGTGGTGGTGGTTTTGGGTTTTTTGAGACAAAGTTTCTCTGTTGTTTTGGAGCATGTCCTGGAACTCGCTCTGTAGATCAGGTTGGCCTCGAACTCACAGAGTTCACCTGCCTCTCCCTCCTAAGTGCTGGAATTAAAGGCATGCGCCACCACTATCCAGCTAGAATATATTCTTTAAAAATAATCTTTTCAAAAGATTCACTTTACTTTTAGTTTTGTGTGTGCCCATATGTCTGTGCTAGGTCTTGTGCTCATGAGTGCAGAACCTGTGGTGGCCAGAGGTGGTGCTGGAGTTACAGGTAGTTGTGAATCTCCTAATGTGGGTGCTGGGACTGAGCTTGGGTCCTCTGCAGAGCAACTTTCTAGCCCTGGGATATTCTCCTAAGGATGAAACTCCAGGCTAGACAGAAATTACATCTTTAACTTTTTTAGATATTGCCCAATCGATTACAACAATTTAAGCTCCAGCTATCAACATTGCTTTAGGATCTCATCAATATTTAGCACAGTTGGGTATTAGAACTTGCCAGTCTGATGCCAGGCTAATTCCTTTAAGCTTTGCCTTTCTTCTTCTCTGATCATTAATGATTGACAGAATCATCTTATGCTGCTGAGGTTTTGGGTTTCCTTTTACGTGATTTTCTCTTCCATACTCTTGTCTGTCTTCCCATTAGGTTGGTTCTCTCTGTGTAGACACGTATTGATAGGTATAAGTGATCTTCATGGATTCTTTTACCCCATGGGCTTGAATGTATAGCCTGCCATTTTTTTCCAGTGCAGGACTTTAAAGGTTTGGACAGAACTTAATGAATCTTTTTCAAAAGTTATTTTTCTCTTTGAGCTTTATTTACAATTTTTACTACCCGAAATCTTAATGAATTTCTACAGTTTCAAGTTATATGTTTGAAGTTTTGATTCTCACACTTAGTTTTTTTCCTTACCTGGAGCCTAATTGTCTCTGAGCCACTCACTGAACTGGTTCATCTCTCCCTGTGACTTCTCCTGTCCTTATTGGCCACTGTGATAGTTAATCTCTGTTCTTAACTTTTAGGGATCGAGGATTGCAATGGAGACGAGCCTCTGGACACGATTGTTTCTGGATCAGGTAAATTTTGGTGGAAAGATCCACTTCTAATGTGGGCTGCCTCACTCTGTCGACTGGCATCCCGGACGCACAAAAAGGGCAACAGCAGCTAAGCACCAGGATCCACCTCTGTTTTCCAGCTGTGGACACAATGTGTCCAGGTTCCTCATATTCCTGCAGCCATGACCGACCTGCCATGGCGTACTGCACTCTCAAGCTGTGAACCACATAAACCGTAACTTTTTAAGCTGTTCATGTCAGACATTTAGTAACAGTAACGAGATAACTGACCAATACGGGCACCTGTGGACAAATCTGCCGTTTGGGCCTTGGATCTATCCCCCTGGTTTACTGACTTCATGCCAGCATCAGCACCTCGTGATTATTGATTGTCAGTGAGGCTAGTTCCTTCCAGAGCACTCTACTAACCTCTCCCATTCTAAATGGGTTTGGTAGCTCACCCCCCCCCCCCTCCTTGGACTTGCACAAGTGCATAGGTGTACTGTGTTGAGACTGAGTCTCTGATATTAAAGCAGAATTTTATATTATTATTAGAGCTAATCTTTCCCTGTAAATGTTCCTTTGCCATGCTTATGATCAGTCCCTTTATTTGGTGTGTTGTCATGTGGTCTGATCTCCTTTTCAATTATGTTTCTAATTGATGTCACCATGCTGAGAGAAATTTGGGTCCTTGTATTTTATCTCAGATCTCTCAGCCTGTAGAGTCTATCCACAGGGGCTTC
Source organism: Myodes glareolus (assembly GCF_982192425.1). Classification (NCBI taxonomy): domain Eukaryota; kingdom Metazoa; phylum Chordata; class Mammalia; order Rodentia; family Cricetidae; genus Myodes; species Myodes glareolus. The sequence continues at coordinate 66,084,382 of NC_142032.1, read as the reverse complement.
TCTCTCATCTGTGACTGTGATTCTGCTTCTTTCTTCTATTTAGCTGATTGCTTTTCCTTGCTTTACTTTCCCATTTGGGAGCTCTACCACGAAGCAGAACATAAACTCTTTTATCTTGTCTAGAACCTTCTGCTCTGGCATTGCGGTTTTCAAAGTGGGTACTGGTATCAGGTGCCATTGTTCTCTGGATATCAGATAACCCAGAGTCTGAGGTTCCAGAGTTGGTTGAGGATTATTCCAGTTTTGTCCTGTTGCTGTGATAAAATGCCTCAACCTAAAACAACTTAGGGGAGGAAAGGGTTTGTGTAGCTCACACTTTCAAGTCCTAGTACCTCATTGAGGGAAGCCAGGGAAGGAACTCAAGCAGGACCTTAAAGCCAGGCCTGTCTGTGATTCCACACAGCATTGTCTCCAATAAGGGAACTCAACATAGGTAAAGAAGCACAGCAGAAGCCATGGAGGAATTCTTCGTGATGGCTCATGCTTAGCTGGAATTACCATACAGCTCAGGGCCACCTGCCCTGGGAATGGGCCTCCCGACTATGACCTGGGCCCTCCCACGTCAATTAATAATCAAGACGTGCCTACAGGCCCATCTGCTCTGGCAGTCCCTCTCCTGACAGTCTCTTCTCAGAAGACTTCAAGCTGGGTCAGGTTGGCAGTTAAAGCTAGACATCATGGGGTACTGATGCTTGCAGGAAATCAGTAAATCAGGGGACTAGATCCAAGGCCTAAACTGCAGATTTGTTCACAGGTGCCCATATTAGTTAGTTATCTCATCACTCATAACCTATATAGAAGAAAGGCTGGGCAGAAGGAGCTACAGAGTGCAATCAGCCCCAACAAAGCTCAACTGGCCTACTGAGACAGTCCTGTGCAAAGTGCACAGCAGACCTCTTCTGTAGTGGGACACTCGGCAGAGCTGCCACACTCCTGCCAGGCACAGTACGGATTCCTGAAGAGCTTCTACAAGTGATCTTGCTGACAGCTGCCTTCATCTACTTTCTTTCTCTTGTGGGATTCACTTTTGGCCCCCTAAGGACAATTGGTGAGTGTGGGGATATATATGACTCATCCCATTTAGTCCCATTTAGTGTGGCCTTGTTACGAGGTGGGAGGGAATCTCCATGGCTCACTTTTGGACAGCAGTTCAATGTCCATCTCATTCCAGCCCAGTTTTCAGGAAGCTTTTAATTGCACATATGGTTTTAGGGGCTGGTGTTTTGCTGAGTACACCTTGAAAGTTCTCAGACTCAAACTGACATAGCAGCCGAAGCATCTGTATTTCACATGGAAAACATTAGTCTCTGACATCTGGAGCGCTCCTCTCCTGCATTTGAACTCGTATGGGGAACATTGTAAAGAGGCCTTTTGTCAGACTCCATTGTCCACTAGTAAAAAACTGTAGGAAAGGAGAGGGAACTAGCCTCAAAGTTCTAGAACTCAGGTCATTTTATCTCTAGTGTGCAGGCCCGCACCATATCAACTATCCATGTGTATAGTGACATTAGTCACTTGACTCCGCCTCTCCCCATGGGTCTGTGATGGGTTGACTTTTGTCATTCTCGGCTGAAGTTGATCATGGTTCTTCTGAGTTTGTTTGGATTCTGTCGGCCTGCATACCTGGGTGTCAGAGCCAGGAGATGATGGGTCTCTGCTGTTGGTCCAATCTCCATCCTGGCAGCAGGTGAGCAGGTGGGTTGGGTCAGCAGTTTCACAGGAAGGAGACTGATCATATTCTGTAATCTACAGGACACCAAGGGAAAACATGGTCCACACTGGTGCAAAATCAGGCAGGATAAAGTGATCAGTTTGTCATCTCAGTCCTTTCTGTTCAGCATTTTCAACTGTCCTTAGGCCTCCCGTTGTCTTCCCAATGGCAACATGTCTGCAAAACGAAACCTCTCCTTTTTCTCCCCCACAAGTGGTTGGGCAGAGCAGAGCCTGGGGTGTGTTGAGAGTATAGAAAAGCCACTCCCAAGTCACTATGACTTTTAAGTTCCTGGCTAGTGCTTACCGAGTGGGAAAATCGGTTACAGAGGCTCGTGGATAGGCACTGCCTGGCCTAGCTGGGTGAAGACAGGGTAAGTCAGGTCCTTCTCCTCTGAAATCAAAGCATCAGCCTATCTCTCCCTGCCTGGATTATCAACGGGGAAAAGCAAGTCTCTATGTGGTCTCTGGAATATATGACTTAAGATCTAGCAAGGAGCTCCCCAGGCTCTCTCAGAACAGGATGGGGCCAGAGCCTCTGAGCCCAGGATGAGGCCTCCTTTCACCTTCTGCTGTTATCCATGATAACACACCTCAGGGCCTCTCCTGATTCTGAGAAGTATCTTTCTCATAAACTACAAAGGCCCTCCTTACCTCTGCCGTGGGCTCGGCTATCAGCATAGGACCAAATTCTTCCGTTTTGCACTGTGTTGGCAGGGAAAGCACTGTGGAACATTTTTTTCCTCAGTATTTTTACCTTTAGGTAAAGAATCAGAAGCCCTAATCTTAGGGCTGCTGAAGAGGGGCAGTGCGGGAGAATTATCTGTATTCTGTCAATCATATTTTAATAAAACGCTGATTGGCCAGGCAGGCAGTATAGGCAGGAAAGCCAGACAGGAAGTAGGGGTGGAGCAAAGAGACTGGGAGTATTCTGGAAGCAGAAGCTCTCTCTCAGCCACTCCTGCACAGACCACCGAAGAGGCAACATGTAAGCTGTCACACTGAGAAAGGTACTGAGCCCATGTGGCTAAAATAGATAAGGATAATGGGGTAATAGATGTTATAAGAGCTAATAAGTAGCCTGACCAAATGGGCCAATCAGTTTATAACCTTATGGAGTCCTGTGTGTAATTTCTCTTTGGGATTTGCCGGCTGTTGGGGTACCGGGCGGGACGGAAACCCCAACAAGCCGGCCCTCATGTTACAGGGCAGGCTCCGGGGTTCAGTCGGCAGAGGCACAGGTAAGAGGGGTGAGAAGGACAGTGAATTGGCTGCACAAATCCATACCCCAGCAGCATCCTCCAGCGCTGGGACTGGTGTCCTGGCTTCTCCTTCCTCTGCCTCACAATCCTTTTTACAAGGAATCATGTGCATGTGATGTCCACACTCCCTGCCTCTCCCGTTCCTCTGGATGACTGTCAATGTAAGAGAGCAGAGAAATTCTTCCTTCAGAAACTGATCTTCGCATCCTTGTGCTCACCAATGAGTACCCTGGCCCTTCAGAGAACAGCAGCGGCATCCCCAGCTAAGGATTGGTAGTAAGTCCTGGCCCTACGTGGCTCCCCAAGCAGTGGACCAGTGTGCAGAGATAGGTGGAAGAGTGGAGCAGCTCTGAGGCTCTGCTGTGCCTCTTTCTACCCCTCTCTCTTCAGTTTTGAACTATTCTAATTGCTATGGAAACTGGGGTCCTCCAAGCTAGCTCAAGGTAGCCAACAGAGATGGGTCTTGAGCTTATCTAGGAAGTCAAGTGAAAGAGGCTTAGGCCCTCTCCTACTCTGGATCCCAGGGATTGTGGCTACCTGACTGGAACTCAGGGGTGTCTATAGGTTACAACACAGAGGGGCTTCTTCTCTGACCCGAGTGCTTCCAGGGTGTTTGATGGTGTAGGTGTGGTAACTGTATGCCCCAGTTTGATGGTGTAGGTGGGGTAACCATATGCCCCAGCCTCATTTCCATCTCTCCTCCCAACAGGACCCCAGATGCCTCCTAATCATGCATTAAACTCACTTCCCATATATTCCAGACTTAGCTTTCTGTATGGTCCTGCCCTGGATGGATGTCCCTGCTTGCTCTCCTAGGATCCTCATGGGTCCCAGTTCTTCGCTGTTCTCCCAACATTTCTATTATACGGCTGAGGCTAGTTCAGTCACCTAGGGCAGAGTACACAAGCCAGGACTCCCTGGCAATGTCTCTGATAATCCTGTTTTAAGCATCTTAACCATCTGTCTCTGGCTCCCTGACTTTGGGTTCCCTCTGACTATGGTACCTGGTCATTTGACATACTGATCTTCAATGCTCCTTCTTGTTGCAGGCCAAAGATCACCTCTGGGATCCCAGATCCAGACCAGCCTATGCTGCTGGCTACTCACCTACTGGGTTGTTGTTTCTCCCCTAACCTTCCATTCCTACCACATAGGGGTACCTACGCCCACCCTCACCTCACGACCACATCCTCTCTCCTCTGTCCCAGGAAGGACTACTCCCATGTTAGCTCCTGCCTCTGATACCCTACAGTGACATTGAATAAGGATGGGGTAGAGTTGACTTCTGAGTCCTGTGACCTCTGGGCAAGGAGGTCTTGTCAGAACAGTACAGGACACAAGCCGTCCTTGGGAATGTCTATGGTTCAGCAGTCCTATAGTAGCCTCTACATGGCTTTGGGTGGAGCATACAGAAGAAAAGCTGCTAAGCACCTCTCCAGAGGTGTAGTGTGTGGGCACAACTCCCCCGTGTGTGCATGCATGTGTGTGTGTATGTGTGTGTATAGGATATTACTCACACACATTAGCACTTTAGCAGTTTGGGTAAAGTTTCTCCTACTGAATAATCTTTATTTCATATTTTCCTGGCACCTAGAGTTTTCTTAACATATTTGGAATATTTTTTTGAAATCAGAAAATAAGTGTCTCACCGGACCCCAGCGTAAGATGATGATGGTGAAGCCAAGACTTTGCCTTTAGTTCTCCAGTCATCCATATGTCCACCATATGTTTATTATCCATCTACAGCCACAGCCATGTACAGCGTCTACTCCTGATCGAAGGAATATGGTGGAGAGGGGACATTGTTATGCATAGCCATACCAAACCCACACTCTGTTACTAAGATCTGACACTGCTCTAATCTTGGGAGAGGTGTGGCCCTGTGTCTCAGGATGAGTCATAGACAAGGTGTCCAGGATGCTTTCCCAGTGTTATGTTTAATGATTCGTATGAGGCAGGTGAGGAGGGATGAGGGGATGGATGCCTGTCCTGTCAAATTCCTGCAGAGGGCAGGAGAACATAGCCACGAAGCTATACTGGCCTGTTTTGGGCCTGGATTTCCTATCATCTTCATCTTCATAATTTTTTTTCTCTCTTCAAGGCCAGAGAGTAGACCAAGCTTTAATATGAACTGAAGTTTAATCTCCTTGGAAAACTGTCCAGTAGAGAGAGCCATGTCCTTCACCTGAAGCACACAGTGCTGCTTCGGTCACTAATTGAATGTTCTAGTCCAGAGTCAAGAGCTGAAGAATGCCGAAAAGACAAGGACCATTAGGCTGGAAGCTAGAGCAGACAGAATTCAGCTTCTCCACAGACTTGGTCAAGCCAAGAGTCGTACTTGATGTCTCTATCAAGACCAGGCTCATGGGGCCCTGGAGTACCCTCATGTGCTTTCAACTTCTGCATCTAGAGCTTCCCCCCAGGCTGAGATCTGGACTAACCAAAACCAGAGCAAGCTGCTGAACAGACAGGCAAGCTGCTAGCAGCCACTGTGGCTCCCACAGTGGACTGAAGAATCATGGGCTTCAAGGCTTTGGACTTGGACGGAAGCACCAGCTGCTGCCTTTCCAACTAGTGCTAATTGTGTCTGCCTGGGCATTGGGAAGTGACAGTTCAGGGGCTTCAAAAGATCCGTTCAGGTTGGCTCTTCCCACATGCCTGTGATCCTCCTGTGGCTCCTCTTCTCTCTTCTTCCTTCGCTCTACCCAGGACAGAAACGATCAACATGTCCCTGGTCCTATTAGACATGTGCAGGGTATTTTTACATGTGGCAAGCTGTTTATCCAAACGCCCGAGTCCCAGGGTCTCTCAGCTTTAATTAAAAACATTTGTAAACAACCTGATGATTGCCACAAATGTCCCATCGACTGAACAATAAGAACAAAGAACAGTCATCCGAACACATAACTGGGAAATTGTTTTCCTTTGAACTTTCCAGATGGGACTCGGATCCACAGCTTAATCGACAATTACAGACTGCGTTAGCGGTTGAACACGAGACTATCTGCCTCCTAGATTCTGAAGGCACGACAGGGAGTCATAGTTCAACGCCTCTCATGAGGACCCAGCTCCAGCCAATAGATAAGCCGATTAATGCTGGACACATTTGAAGAACAAATACCAGCCAGCCACCTGCTTTCTGGTGACAGCTTTATGCTGTCTCTCTGGCTTATAAGCAGGCCAGCAGAGTGTCCCCACATCCCTGCACAGGTGGCCTCCAGGACAAGGCCAACTCATTATCCTTTTGTCCAGGAAAATCCCCATACCATCTGCTTGTGCCAGCCTATTGAGACTCGGCAAGGGCTATCCTGAAACCTCGGTAATTCAGAGGAACTTCTAGAGTCGCGCCTGCACGGTTAGCAGAGAAAATTTTGCAGGAAACAAAGCCAGGCTCAAAAGACCCTTAATGTGAAAAGGAAACTCCAATACGCCCGTGGCACCTACAGCAAAAGCCAGAACGCTGCTGGAGTTCAGGTCTTTAGAAAGGCCAGGTGATTAATGTGGCCCCACTTAGGATGGCTTTTAAAGCTTGCTGTTCTTTTCAGCACCTACCCCAAAGGGTAAAGATCTCTGTCGTCTAGATAGAGATGAATACTTGGAACATCGATAGCAGTTGCTACTAAATCAATTACACATGCCAGAGAAAAAGGGGGTGATGTTCACCACAACCCGGCATGGTCAGGAGGGTCCTTCAGCACATGGCTCAGAAAGATCTGAGGTTGGAGAACAGCAATGGTTCCATCCACGTCAACAGGAGGGAGTCCAAATCCCAGGTTACCTAGCACTTAACCCTGTGTCTCCTTAACAGATTAGAAGCAAGAATATGTCAATGTTGCCTCTTCTCACACACCTGTTGCTCTATATGGTGAGAGGCCAAACTCCAGTAGGATACTTTCTCACATGGGGCCTGAATGCTGCATACAGAACTGGTGGTATCTCTGGGAATGACTGTCACCAATGTGTCGGTGTGGGTTTTATGTGGATCAGTTCTTCTCCATTGTGTAATTGGACAAAACATTGTGGTTTCTTGTATAACATTAGTGCCTGTTTGGATGTACAAAGAGCACCATGGCAGATTCAAAGTACACTGGTGTGGAGCCTCAGAGCATGACAAAGCCGCAGTTATAATTGCCATCAAGAAAACCTCAGCAAAATGGGACCTGCTGACGTTCTCTCGTGGAGCTAGGAGATGCTTGAGGTCCAGCCCCTGTCACGCATGACCTTAGTGGTATAGAATTGGGCCCCCCATACATGGTCTTGGGGAGGTGCTAGAGTACACAGCCAGTGGGCAATTAACTGAAAAGGGGACTCTGTACAGTTAAGAAAAAAGTGCTCATCCAAGCTTGAGCAGAACTTTTCAATGGCACATCTTTTGGGGGTTAGCGGTCCTGTAAGAGCCACAGTCCGGTAAGATCCTCCCCTCCATGCAAGTGTAAGCTTGTTGGTTCCCCAAGCTAGACTCAGGTAGCATCCTTTTTTTGGTCTGTCATGGATGTTCTAGCTGAGGCAGATAGATGCTTCTTCATGTGTCTCCAGGAAAATTCACACAACACACACACATGCAGTTTGTCTACTTACAAAAAGCTGGAAGGGGAAGGAGCTGTGATATAACTAGTTTCCTGAGTGATTTCAAGCATGATGAGTCAAGATGGAGAGGAAGCCAGGTAAGGCGGGGGCTCCCTCATGGTCACAGCGTCCTCTCTGGGCGCTAGCAGGGCTACCTTAGCTGCAGAAAGTTCTCGCCTCCGCCCTTCTTTTATCTCTCACAGCACATTATGCCACGTCGGGCTTTGAACCTGTGCATGCACACAGACAGTCATGGAGTGTTCTCACACCCCTCAGTTCAGACAGCCAGGGGGTGCTGTCGTCTGCTAGGAGAGAGATGCCATGTAAGGCCTAGCTCTATCTCTGAGCTGGTTCCCTTTCTGGAATGCTGCTCAGGTTTTGTCAATTTGACCCAAATTTAGATATGATTGGGGAGAGGAAGCCCAACAACTGAGAAAGTGTGTCTACCCCTAGGCAAGTCTGCAAGTCATTTTCTTGATTAATGATCGATGTGGGAGGGCCCAGTCTTTGGAGAGTAGTGCCATCCCTGCATAAGTGATCCTGAGTTCTCTACGGAAGCTAGCTGAGCAAGCCATGGGGACAAGGCAATAAAGAGAACTCTTCGATGGCCTCTGCTTCCTTTTCTGTCTCTAGGTTCCTGCCGTGAGGATATACCTTGATTCCTTTGATGATGAACTATAATGTGGAAGTGTAAACCAAATAAACCCTTCCATCCCCAAGCTGCTGTTGGTCATGGTGTTTTGTTACAGAAATAGAAATGGCAAAACATCATGGACACAGGACATCTATTGCCTATGGTATCATTCCGTTCTCTCTCCTGGTTCTCCAGGATACATAGTATCTCTGCTGCTCTACAGCATGGATTTCTGCCTCTGGAGAAACTTTCAAGCTGTGGCATAGCTCTCAGACCTTGCATCCTAAAGTGCTTTTATACTGGATTAGTGGATCTTCAGACCAGCATAGAAGGAGAGAAAAAAAAAAAAAACTTCAGGGCTAGAAGACCTTAGTGAGACTGTAGAAAACAAACGACCCCGGAGATGAATAGGTGGCTCCAACACCACCCAGCAGGTGGGCACTGAGTCAGGACCAGCCTCCAGGCCAGGACACCCTGCCTAAACCTGGGGTGTGAAGAGCAATCTGGGTACCACAGCTCTTGTGGGTGAACAGCAACTGAAATGTCACCCCAGAAGGGAGGGGGAGGCTGAAGCTTCTGCTCACAAGACATCCGTCTCTCCTATTGGAAGATCTCCTAGGGCTGTCACCAAAGACCACCACAGGCTGGAAAAACAACAGAAATTCAACATGCAGCTTTGGAAATTGGAAGCTCAAAGCAAGTGCCTGTGGTTTGTACCTCCTGATCCATTCCCTGTCTCTCTCCACCTCCTGGTGGCTTCTGGCAATCCTTGGCTTGTAGGCCCATGACTGTAGTCCTCCATCTACAGAAACCTGCATTTCTCTGTGTCTGCCTTGAACTTCCTAATCTGCTTTCATAAGGACTCTAGCCCTCAGATTTAGGGCTACCCTGAAATCAAGGTGTTTTTGTCTCAAGATCCTAAACTTAATGGCATCTACAAAGCCTTTATCTCCAAATAGGATAGCACTCAAGGTTTAGATTAGAATGTGGACACATGGCGTTGGGAGGGAGGGAACAGACTGTTTGGTCTACTTTCATGTCCATGACTCTGATTCCTGAAACGTTGGGGTGCAATGAAGAATATCACGTTGTGTCCATCAGCCAGGAAAGCATCATCATGGGTTATGTAGAGAGCTCAAAGCCTGGTAGAGAGTGGTGATTTTAAGTCACAAGGGACTAGAGTATATGCCTAGGTTAGCAGGCAAGATATGGGTGAGGGATAGGATTTAGGAAGTGCGCTCTCCTTGACTGCTAAAAAGTCTTCTTGACTGCTGTGTGATGTCACCAAAGACAGGTGAATTTTCTATGTCCGGCATCACTGATGCTGAGACCAGGTATTGACCCAGGTGTTTCAGGGTTACTAATATAGTGGGAAAGCATCATGATCAACAGCAACTTGGGAAGGAAGAAGTAAGCCCCATCCTCAGTGGTGACAGTGCATTGAGTCTCGCTTTCTTTATGGTGACATTGCCCAGGCCCTGTCCAACTTTAGGCAGCCCCGTTCATTGTCTCAAGGAGAGGATGAGGTGAAAACAATGGAACCAAGGGAATAATTTAGACTTTTAGGGCTTCAACATTCCACTCGGTGTTCTATTGGCTAAATTTTAAAATGAGAACAAAACACCAGAAATGAGCCAATTTCCTGATTCTAACCACACATCTGCATTCCTCTGTGTGGCTCCCTATTAATGCAAAATATGCTACTATACTGAAAAATCAAATAATACAGTTCAGGTTATAGGGCTCAGAGTGAAGCATCCAGGGAGGAGAATAAATCCAGAATATTAAAGTCAAGTGCAGAGAGGGTTGGGATTTGGGACTGCATGGAGATTTCCAGGCAGCAGTTTTCCACGGGCAGCCTAAGAGAGTTGGGGTAGGCCAGGGACACATCTGTCCACAAAGCCTGAACAATACAGAATTGGCATTCTGTCCCAGTAGATCTGGGAGCAAGGAGATACCATCATTGGGCACACATGAGGATTGCAGAGTATTTTCTGGAAACACCTCTCCTATGAGGAGAGAGAAAAGACACAGCATGAGAACTGATGGAGAGGCCCTCATATGCAGGCACAACTGATATTTCCTTGGGGATGGTAGTTCATAGCCTTACTTCTGTTTGTGGTCTAGCCAATGGTGTGCCAAGCTATCTGCATCTCCCTTTCATTCTTCAGATTTCTGAAGTTTCTCTCTCTCTCTCTCTCTCTCTCTCTCTCTCTCTCTCACACACACACACACACACACACACACACACACACACACACACATTGCTGGGCACCCTGGTGTGTTCATCTTTTTAACTGTTCTTTTCCCTTTTACTGTACTTGTTGTGCTAAGGTCTGCTTTGCACGGAGTTCAGAGCAGGATGGTTCCTGCTGTGTTGGTCTGCCTGTGTGCCCTCCTGGTCTACACGTCATACACATTACTGTCACAGGCCTTCACAGTTCACAACACTGTGCAGCCTTTTCTTTGTCTGGGTCACTTTTGTCCAGATGACAGCAGTGTTCAATGCTCTTCCTCTTCCTGTGTCCCAGCAAAGTCATCTTTAGCGGTGGGATGTTGACAAACTCTCTTTTTTGTTTTTATTGACGTGAAAGAAGGTACTCATCTTCGTCTTCAAAAGGACATTTCTCTGAAGGTGAAGTTCTACTTCTGACTTTTCCCCTTTCCATACTGCAAAGGTGTCATTTGACTGTCTTCTGGCGGTGGTGTTTTCCTCATGGGGAGCCTGCCTCACATCTGGATAGCTGTTCTCATATCGGAGGTCATGCATTTCCCTGGGTGTTCTAGCTTTCTGTGCTGTTTTTGGAGGAGAAGTGGATTGGACTGTGCCTGTGCTACTGCCTTTATATTCACCCTGCCTCACTTGTTGGGCCTCCTGGATCTGTCCCGTGTCCTTCGCCACTTTGGAATGTGTTGGCCAGGTTTTCTCCACCTGTGCCTTCTGCTTCTCTCTTGTTTGACTTCTATAATTCCAGGAATACAGAAGCATGCCTGCCTGTTATTTGCAACATGCCCTCAGGACTCAGCTTTTATACTTTTAACTTCTTTTTTTCTATTTTATTTTTATTCCTCAAATTGGATCATGTCTTTTGATCTACCTTCAAGACCGTCGACTTTTCTGTCTCAAATCTTGTATTAACCTCACCTAGTGAGGTTTTCACTTGATTCGTATTTCTCTGACTTTCAAATATTCCCCTGGTTCGGGTTTACACAGCCTACATTTGTGTGGTGATTCCCATCGGTTTACATGTTGTGTTTATGTTTTCCTTTAAGCCATCACTACTTGGAGGCACCACGTATTATCTGCAACACAGGTGTATTTTCAATCTCGATATCTACCTGCTGATATTTTTGACTTTGGGTTAGTTTCCTTTTTTTGTATCCTTAATCTTTAGTGGTTTTGAAAATTAATTTTTAGAGCTGTTGGGTTTTGTTTTTTGTTTTTGTTTTGAGACAGGTCTCATTGCGTAGCCCTGGCTGACTTGCTTTGAAGACCACGCTATCCTTGAAACTCAAAGAGATCTTCCCACCTCTGCCTGCCAAGTGCTGGGACTGAAGGTGCCTGCCGTCACACCTGAGTAATTAGGTTTTTTAATCAAGAAGAAGAAATACTTTAATCTAAGTAGGAGTTAACTTTAATTATTTAAGCCATATCTACATAGTTTTTTCTCCAGTTTTCTTTTTATAGTTGTGACGACCATGAGGAGCCAGGAGGGAGGGGAGAAAAAAGAGAGAGAAAGGAAAAAGGGAGAAGAGGGAAGACAAGGAGGAGGCTTAGGTTTGGGGCTGTGTGCATTCCTTGCTGCAGATATCCTGGCCTGGGCTGTGTCCTGCTGAAGACTGATTTTTGTTTTACAAGTGATTTCCCTGTAATCAAGAGGTAGCCTGTTTCTACCATGAGGGAAAGATAAAATATCATCCCGGTGATTTCTATTTTCAGTCTGTCTTTTCTGCCAACTTTTATGTGCTGTGTTATGGATCAAAATGTCACCTAAAATCTGAGTTGTAGGCTGGGCGGTGTCCAAAGGTAGGACCGTGGGGAAGAAATTGGATCACAAGGGCTCCAACTATATTAAGGGGTTAATCTATTGACAGAAGCCAATTTGGTGGATTATTGGGAGATTATGGAAATGTTAGGAAGTGGGAACTATCTAGAGGCCATTGTACTGGAAGGGTTTATCTGTGACCCCCATCTTACAACTTCTCTCTCTTTATCTTTCTTTAAATCATCCATTTGTAGCACGAGGGCCAGCTTGTTGGGGTATCTGTCCCACCCGGTACCCCACAACCGGCAAGTTCCAAAGAAAATCACTCACAAGACTCCATAAGTTTATAAATTGATTGGCCCATTAGCTCAGTCTTCTTATTAACTAATTCTTACATCTTAAGGTAACCCATAATTCTACTCTGTGTTAGCTATATGGCTTGGTACATTTTTCAGCTGTCAGCTCACATGTTGCTTCTTTGGTGGTCTGGGCAGGAATGGCCGAGGAAGCTTCCTGCTTCCCAGAATTCTCCTGTTCTTATTGCATCACCTCTACTTCCTGTCTGGTTTTCCCGCCTATACTTCCTGCCTGGCCAATCAGCGTTTTATTAAAATACATGATTGACAGAATACAGACAATTCTCCCGCACCATCCCTTCCTTTCCTTTCCCCCTTTCTCTGTGTCTTTATTCCTCTGTCTCTTTCTCTATTCTTTCTGTCTGTTTATTTCTTTCTTCCCTCTCTCTCCCTCCCAGCACCCATAAAGTAAACAACTCATCTCCACCACGGGTTCCTACCATGATGCTCTCCCTCACCACAGGCCCACCAAGAACGGAGCCAAGTGACTGAGACTTCAGCCAAAACAAACTTTTCCTTCTTTAATTTGTCAGTCTTAGGCATTTTGTCATCATGAAGAAGACACCATACTACTCCTCCCCATCCTATGACACTGCAGTGACTAGCCTAGGACTTTCCAGTTCTTACTGTAGAGTTTGGGCTCACACTGTCTGTGGCTCTCCCCGCCACCGCTGCCCATCAAGTCCTCAGTTAATCCGCAAGGCCATTTCCTCTCTCTGAGGTCACTGCTCTACTGGCTTGAGGTTTTCTGCCTTCCATCGGCAGTGGGAGCCCTCAGCAGCCTCAGTGAAAGTCAGGTTTGAGTTTCCTCATCCCCCAGATTTCCGCTTGCTTTGCGTCTTCCTCCAGCACCTTCACAGAGTCACATTTTTAAAACAATCAAATGCAGTTTTGCAATTTTGACCTGTGAAAGTTTGTTAGCTAAAATACTGTATTGCTATCCTCAAACTGTTTTTTGCCAAGGATCTGTGGCACAAATTCTGCTTGGTCTTAATAATGAAAACCTGGAGTCAGATATGGGGTAAAGGTTGAAAGATAAGAGAAGTAAAGGAGTTACCTCTATCAGATCTTCAGGCTAAAGTGGGCCAGATCCTATCTCCATGAATCCTCAGAGTGAATGCAATGAGCCCCTTTCTCCTCCTATCTTATACCCCTCTCTGCCCAGTCACATCCCTTCCTATCTCCACCTTTTCAGCTCTAGGATTAAAGGCCTATGACTTCCAAGTACTGGGATAAAAGGTGTGCACCACCATTGTCTGGCCTCTCTGCCTAACTAGTGGCTTAGCTCTGCACTCTGGTCTTCAGACAAGCTTTATTTGTTAGATCACAAACAAAATATCACCACAGGATCAGAGTAAGCAATGCTGATTCTGGGTTCTTTTTTTAAAAAAAAATATTTATTATTTTATGGGTATGCATGTATGCCAGAGTATATTTCTGAATAGCATGTGCATGGCACCTCCGGAGGTCAAAAGGAGACACAGGAGTTACAGGAGCTTATGTATAGCTTTGTGGGTGCTATGAATTGAACCTGGGCCTTTTGCAAAAGTGCAAGCACCCTTAACGGCTGAACCATCTCTCCAGCCCCTGATTCTGGATTCTTCAGAATCCAGATGGTCACAGCACAGCTATTCAAAGGTTAACAATTCAATGCTTCGGTGGCAATAGCCTCCATCATGTACGCCATGTGTCACCTTAAACATCATTTTGTGACTAAATTATGAGGTACTAAAATCAGGGTATAATTATTGACTCCACGAAAGATTGCCGTGAGGTTTCTGTGCAGTTCCCTGGGGATTTCCATCAAACGGTGTCAGACACCATCCTGTCAATTACTGTGAAACTCATACTCCTTAATGCCAGCTACCTAATGAGCTGGTAGACAGCTCCTACGGCCTGCATACTACCTGACACTCATGGAGCATGGAGCAATGACAAATTGGGAGCACCTGTGACTCCCTCCGGGGAGAGCACCTGCTCTGACTAAGCAGGCAGGTGGGTAGCACACCTTTGAGTAGGTATATGGGCTGCAGCATGAGACCCTGCCACTGTAAGCCCACTTTAGCCTGGAGGCCTGGGTGCGCCTTCCCAGGGTGATGCTCTTGTCCAGCTGGGAATGTATCTGAGGTCTGAGTGTGCGCAGAACTGGACTTCTAGCCCCTCCTGCACCCCAAACACCAGTCATGACAAGCTGAGTGTGACAGGGCAGGTCCAGCCTGAGTTCTCCTCTCCGTTCTCTGCTGCTGGGTTTGCTATTGCTCTGGGATCCACTTAACACGCCTCAGAGGCTCTATAAGCCTGACTATGCCTCACTTTAGATCCAATCCCTTCCTGATACTGAGATGTTTTGACTGCTGCCCACCGCTCAGTGGAGCTGAGATGTCTTGGTCAGCGTCCTCAAGCGCTGGAGGCATCTTGTGTAGCTACATTCTAGTAAGGTACCACAGTCAGACTCTAGAGACAGGCTTCCCGGCTGCCATTCAGTGGGAAAAGGAGGTGCATCGCAGAGCAAGATGCTCATGGCACAGGGCAGAGGTCATCCACATGCTCAATAGTTTCATCCCCAAAGGCCTCAAGACACCTTCAGTCACTTCGTGGGAGAAGCCATACATCATCCATAACTGTGTCACCTTAGATCATGGCATGTCACTTCACAGGACACTGATGAACCTGTCTGGTCTGCAAATGCTGCCCTGCTGAGCATTTAGGCCAGTCTAGAAACATGGGAAACCCAGATTCCCAGCAGGGCAGGCTCACCCATCTGAAGATGCTCTGAAATGGAAGTTGTCAGGTGATTTTATTGGGTATTTTATCAAGTCTAACCAACTGAAAACAAAAGAAGAAAAGCACAACGAAAAAGTAGCAACTCCTCTTTTTCCAGAACATGATACACTTGAGGACCGACTGGGCTGTGAGGCTGCGCCCATCCCTCCTTGTCCTGATCTAGAAAGTTGGACCCTGGGGAGAGGCAGGGAGGGGGGCAGAGAAAAATGTAGAGCTCAATAGAAATCAATAAAAAAAAAAAAAGAAAGAAAGAAAGTTGGAGCCTGAGCCAATAAAAACGTTCTGTGAACCTTACATTAGGATTTGGACCCCTGGGGTGGTTTTCCTCACCCCTCTCTGGTCTTCTTTTTGCTGATAAACAGCCCCGGAGTAGAAGTGAGGGTGGAGGGCTGGGAGAGGGCACTGTGTCTGGCAGAAGTGAGGGTGGAGGGCTGGGAGAGGGCACTGTGTCTGGCAGAAGTGAGGGTGGAGGGCTGGGAGAGGGCACTGTGTCTGGCAGAAGTGAGGGTGGAGGGCTGGGAGAGGGCACTGTGTCTGGCAGATGATGCCTCCAACTTACAGTGCTTGGGTGAGGAACAGGGCATGTCCTGTGACATACTCGGCATGATCTTTCAAGGGGAGTCCTGCAAGAACAGGGCCAGAAAATCAGAACCAGGCACAGAAGAGGAGGTGGCTCCCTAACCACACAGCTGTCCTAGGTGAGAGTGTGGGGAAGCAGGAGCTGGGCCTGGCTGGATCATTCCTCCTTGCTGTCACCCAGACACCACCTGAAAAGGAGCAAAGCTGAGAACCGTGGAGCTGAAGGGTGGCAAGAAAACCTCCTTTGCTTCCCTCTCCTCTCACAAAATGAGAAAACAAGCAGGAATAATGAAAGACATAGAAGCAAGTTCTCCAAAACAGTGAGTGACCTTAACTTAAAGAATGGGATTGGTACCCCAGAAACCTGGCAGCCATTTGACCTTCTGTTGATGACCGGAATCCAAGGGAACAACAGCTTAAAACCCTCTGTGCCACCCCGTGAGCTGCAATGAAGCAAGAAGAAATATGGAAAAGAAAATGCAGGTCTGGGGGAGACAAACGGAGAAAAGAAACTTCTGGTGGGAGAAGGAGAGGGGAAGGGAATCTGGACGCATCTGGAAGCACAGTGACACCCTGACCAGCAAGATCCATGCTGCATGGGAGGTCATTCGGGAGCTGTGGCACAGCTAAAGAGGACATCTAGGAGGTCCAGGTCAGATGCAGGCAGCTGTTTTAGAACACAGGCGGAGACCCAGCTGGCTAAGGAATGGGGCGTCGCTGTGAGCATGCTCCCCGAAGATCTGACTAGGTGCTCCAGTTGTGGGGTGTCCCCGTGAGCATGCTTGCTGCAGATCTGACTAGGTGCTCCAGGTCTTTAAGTGTGGGGTGTCCCTGTGAGCACGCTCCCCACCGATCTGACTGGTGTTCCAGGTCTTCTTGGCTGACTTGTGTCTACTTTCTTGGAAACCTCCAGGAGTAGGAGGGCACAGAGGACCTTCCTGAGACTCAAAGGTAAATATGAATGAGTGTCCCCTGGGCCCTACAGGATGGCATGTGAGACAGGGAATAGGTGAGTGGGAAGATGCCCAGTATTTTTGGCTTATCTCGGCTTTCTTGGCTGAGCAGACCTGCCTGAGCCCCACAGAGTCACATCTTCTCTCAGGCTTTCTGCATATACCTCGCCTGGTCCTCCTACCTGGACTCCTTGTTGACACCTCTGAAAAGGAGGCCTGTCATCCTATGATTCATGGTATTTTTGAATGACCGCCTACTAGCATAAAGAAATTGTCATATCACAAGGGAGAAACACAGTGCCGAAAGACTGGTTTGTATGGTGAATTTTCACAGGAGAAAGAAAATTCATGAAAAGTAACTTTGACACAGAAAAATGCTCTGGTAAATTTTTAAGTCAGAAAGAAAGAAAGGGAGGAAGGAAGAAGAAAACAAGCTTCCCAGATCACTAGACGGGAATTGAAATATTTATCTCAAGAACAAGACTCAAACAGACTGCAGATTTTCAGTCTTCAATTTTATGCTTGGAACAAATCCAGACTTTTCACCAAATCTAGAAGGAAAAGACACTGAGTTCCTGAACCTCAATCTTACTTGAAATTTCGTGTATGCGTTTAGAAGTGAGCTCGGAGAAGATTGCTCCAAATGCCTTGCTGGTATAAGTTACCTAAGTGTTCTCTGTATCACTGATGGCCAAAGAGAGATGCAGGGAAACTGAGAAAAACTGAGTCAAACATGAGTCAAACATACAGGGCAAACCCTGGGACCAAGCCAGACAGAAGAGCCAGAAGGAAGCCCTGGGATGCCTGTTCTCAGCCCCTGGAAATCTCTTGAGTCATGTGTGCCTCTGCTGGATGTCCTCCCACCATTGAATGCCAGTCAGGTTCTCTTTGGGAACAGGAGTGCGGGAGTGTGTGTAGAATGCACGAGGAGACTGATTGATTGACTATGAGAACCAGTGCCTGCAATTGTGGTAGCCTGAGGCTAAGAAGTCCCATGACATGCTCGCTGTCAGTCAGCTACTCCCTGGGGCTGTAATGTGAAGTGAGGACCAGGGAAGCATGAGTGTCCCATTCTGAGTCACTTTTGAGAAGAAGCTCTATGTCTATGTGTGGGAGAAAGAGTAGAAGGTGGATGTCCCAGCCCAAGCAGAGGGTTGGGGAAGTCTTGCTCATCCTTCTTGCTCTGTTAAGGCCTCTGTGCAGGTAACAACCTACAGTGTTGTCCTCACAGGACAACAATCCTTTTCACTCAGTCATGGGTGTCTTCTCGAGTCCCTTGTGGACGTACATGGAAGTCATACCTGATCAGATATCTGAGCATTGTGGGGTGACTGGGTCCTGAAGGCTCATTTTCTGAACCTGGAGTGGGGTTCAAGAAGGAGTAGAAACCATTGCAGTTTAGCCTAGAGCAGTGGTTCTCAACCTTCCTAATGTTGGGGCCCTTCAATACAGTTCTTCATTTTATGGTGACTCCAACCATAGTATTATTTCCATTGTGACTTCATAACTATAATTCTGTTAGTAATCAAAATGTAATGTCTGGTGGTCTTTAGGCAACCCCTGTGAAAGGGTTGGTCAATCCCCAAAGGGTTCGTGAACCACAGGTTGAAAATCATTGGCCTAGAGAGAAGTCATGGCATCATGAAGTCCTGACCCTCCTGCCTAGGTGAATGCTAGTCTCTCACAGAAGGTTGGGTCTCAGGAATGTTATGGTCTTCTGGGCACAGATCACTAGGAAGCAAGGTTACCTGCAAATGGGTCTACATGTGCACATAGTTCCCTCTGCCTTTCCACCATGTTGTAACACAGCAAGGACCTCTCCCTGGGCTCTGGGCACCACACCACCATTAGCCAAATGAGCTTCCTAATTTAGAGTTATCCAGTCTCTGATACATTGTCATGGCAATACAACATGAGCTAAATGACTAAGCATCCCTTAGACCAAAATGACACCAAACCACCGCCACATTCATGGAGTCCCTCCATTTCACTCTCAAGCTCAGGTATCTGCCTTTTCGGTGTCTCACCCATGACTCAGGTGTCCCCATTTCCAGTTGACTGACACATAAACCCAACCCTACTCTAGTGGCTCTCAGAATGGCTGAGAGCAGATGTTACCCAGGAACTTAGAAAACACCATTGCCCAGGACCCACCCCGAAGTTTCTGAAGCAATCAGTTTAATCCACAGCTAGGTGACTCCAAATTCAGCAGAGGCTGTCATCGGCCACCCCCTCTTCCCCTGAATCCAATCTTTGTTCAAAGATACGGGCAAACCTCATGTTAGTCTGAGCCCCCTGAACATCACCAAAGGGGATGTGTCAGTGCCTTTGCTAACACTGATACATCCTTTGTCTTCAGGGATTAAGAGTCTGTCTGTACCACCTCTCAGAACTTCCATTTTCCCAAACAGTCACACAATGTTCTGCCCCAGGATGATGAGCTTCTTGCCTGTAGGGCCAGGGGCGGAGAATGATTTAATGAATCTATCCATCTTCCAAGCTTCTAGTTTCTAATGCCTGAAGCAGGTTCTGGGGCCATCAACTCAGAAAAAGTTAGGGATACATGCTGGGGACACTGATATGGGAGAAAGGGGATTGAAGACAACCTCCTTCTTCCAGTCCGTAGCAAGCCACTCTCCCCAAAGAGGGAGAAAACCCTGACAGAATTGCCCTAATTTTTTGGGTTGTCCTGGGAGGATCCTGTACCTAGCCCAAAGCCATTATTCAGCTACAGACTATAAAATGGTATCAGATCTGTTGGAAACATACACACGCACACACACATACACATGCGCAAGAAACACATGCTTGTTCTTATTTATAAGACACCAGATTGATACTGACAGGGAGTGAATTCTGGGGAAGAACTTGGAAGAGACATAGACTCCACCTGTTGAGCTGTTGGAGTCCAAGGGATTTATAACAATGACTTTCTGCTTTCCCACCAAATGCCTTTGGAAGCCCTCCAGCTGGCCCTTTGTGTCCTGACTGAGCACAAAGAGAAATCTGGTATCACAGTGAAGATTCAAGCAAGAGTGTTGAATTGCAAATATCCTCAGCAAATCTCTCTGAGCAGAGCAGCAGATGTGGACCTGTCTAGGGCATCACTGAAGAGGCCGTGGGAGAATCCTGCAATGAGCTGTCCCTTGTGCCACGTGCCAGCTCCAGATGTTTCCAGGGCCCGTTTGCTGCTACTCTGGAGTCAGGAAGGACTCTGAATGAAGAAGGGTAGCACTCCCGGTGTCCAGGAACACCCTTAAAGTCCTCCACCTTACTCATTTCATTTGGTTGCAGAACAATGAAGGATGAGAATTGTAGCTTTATGCCAGTCTAGAATCCACAGAAAAATCATCGCTCTTAAAAAGTCCCCATCGCTTCTGTTTCTCCCTGATTCTGAGGACCATCTAATTGATGGTCCAGGGTTCCCAGCCTGCCCAGGTCCCTGAGATCACTGACCACATCCTGAGCCTCTGTCATTGCTCCCGAATGAAAGGGAAGCTAACTGTAAACCATATGGGTCAAAGGTCATCTGTTAATTCTATGTGGTTCCCACTGACCCTGTTCCCTGCCAGTGTATGCATCTGGAAGAGGGTGAAATAAGAACCTATTTTAAGAAAGATTGTTTTCTCTATGTTAATCACTGTGTTATGGTGCTAAATTATGTGTGCATTGACCTTGAAGTACTAAAACATGAAAGGAAACGAAGTACCCAGAGACTTGGGAGGGATACCTCTAAATCACAAGTTCTGTGATAAATGGATAAAGGGAAATTAATTTGATATTTATGACTATCACGAGTCGGCCAGCTACCAGGGGGTAGATCAGATTTATGTTCCAGAACATAAAGGCTGAGCCCAATGGAGCCCCAGATGACGTCATCTTCTGTACTCTCTGCATCCAGAGATGCATAGGCACAGGGAAGGTGATCCTGGGAGCCCTGCCTTCAGAGGCATCACTGTCTTTGGAAGTATAGGACTCCTACAGGAAGTGATCAGACTTGTTCCCAGCAAGATGGAAGCAACTTCTCCCAGTCTCCATTTAAAGATGTTAGAATATTATCATTAACTCTGCTCTGGAAACCAGCCTGACCCTGGTGATATCAAAGAGAAGACTGTTGCTCAAGCGGGTTTACAAGGACTTTGTTGTCTGTGATTCACCTGGCTGTCCCAGCACGGCACTCAGTAAGAGCAGACCCAGGCACAGAAGAGAAACTGAGGCTGAGGCTGTTCAGAGAGCTGCTCAAGAGTCTCAGCAGTGGACGTAAGGTTTTCATCTAAACGGCATTCCCACAAATGACTCGAGAAATTCCTGCGGAGTTTTGTCAAATCCCAGGACTGACTTCACGGCTCACACAGACCATGAGAATATGAACTAGACTGTGATTCCCCAAGGACTACGACCCATTTTGTTTATTTCTGAATGCTAGATCCAACACAAGGCTTGATCCAAAAATATCCCGCATGCATATTCATTTTATGCGATGCTTGGACCATGTTACGCTCCCGTAGCCTTTTGTGTTGTTCTTGTGTCCCACTATGTGTCCTGGAGGCTATCAGAGTCACGCTGCAGATTTTCCAACTTCAGGAGCATAGATTCTCTCTTTTGCTAACAGCAACCTTCCCTATGGTGAGCAGGTGAAGGGACACAGGGGACAGGTGCTGGTAAGAATGCTCAGCTACAGAATCTTAATCCACTACTGACAGGGGAGTAATTAGTATAATCACCTTGGAAAACAGTCTGACATCAGCTCCTGAAGTCAAATACACATATGCTCCACTCCACAAACATCCTACTCCCAGATAAATACCCAAAGGTAATTCTTACACGTGAGCGATCAGAGGCCCACATCCATCCTTGCCAATGCCATGTGCAATAATGAAAACCTGGCAGGCAGCTGTGTGTCTGCTAGAAGTAGAACGGATCAACAAGCTCTGGCATAGGCGCACTGCAAAGAATGTTTCACAGAAATAAAAACCAGTAATACAATGACACCCACTGTATGGCCCACTAGTGGCAAGGTTATATTATGGGGACAGAAATAAAGGAGTCCCAAGAAGTTAGGTGGAAAGGTTACATCATTTTGATGGTGTTAAAATATTTGAAAATCTTCCTCCGTATCCAATTCTCCAGTCTTAGTCCCAGCTCTGTAGCAGACCGCCTCCTGTGACCTTGCCCCCCCCCACATTCCTCTCTGCCCCATCTCCTATGAATCAGGCAATCCATCTCCAAACTTCCTTACCCTGACTCATCCCATTATCCTAGCTCCCAACACTGCCAGTTATTCCCTGGGAATCCATCAGTCATTGGAGCCAGGGAAACAGGTAGGCTATCTGCACATGTTCACCTCTCCCTCCTCCCTTCCAATTCCAGTGCCCCAGTCTCCGCCCCAGCTCTGTAGCAGACGCGTACCTGTTGTAGCCTCACCTCACTCTAACCCCATTACCAGGAGACTAAGCAGATCCTTGCAGAACACATGGAACCCCCCCACCCACTTCACCCCAGTTCATCCCCATTCCGAAGGGTCAGCTCCTGTACCCAGAAACACATTTTACCTGAAACTCCCAATGGCTGCACCTGGCAGGATCCCAGGATTCCCTCCAGACAATACATAGCCACCACACCCTCCTAAAAACTACAGCAGCGGCAACAAAGCACAAATTGCAAATACCCACCCAGCAAACACAAGATCAGACGACAGCACCTAGAATTACAATCACCCCAGATGTTAGACATCAATGGAAAAACACAATAACAGCCAGGATAACATGTCTCCACTAGAGCCCAGCCACCCTGCTACAGTAGGCCCTGAGATTTGAAATATAGCTGAAACACAAGCTATATTTAGCTTTATAAATTTGACAGATGTCCTTAAAGATGAAATGAAAAAAAAATTTAAAGAAATCCATAAAAACACAAACAAACTGTAGAAGGAAATGAATAAAACAGTTCAATGTCCGAAAGCAGAAACAACATCACTAAAAAAAATCCAAACTGAGGGAAATCTCGAAATGGAAAATTTAGAAATTCAAACAGGAGCCTAAGAGGCAAAACCTCACTAACAGAATATAGGAGAGGAAAGGGAGAATCTCAGGCATTGAAGGCGTGAGAAAAGAAATAGATATATCTGCCAAAGAAAATGTTAAATCTTAAAAAATTCTTGCATAAAACATCCAGGAAATCTAGGACAATAAGAAAAGACCAAATTTAAGAATAAGAGGAACAGAATAAAGAGAAGAAACCCAGGTGAAAGATACAGAAAATGTTTTCAACAAATCATAGAAGAAAATTTCCCTAACCTAAATAAGGAGATGCCTATTAAGGTACAAGAAGTTTACACAGCACCAGGTAGACTGGACCAGAAAAGAAATTTCTCTTAGCAGATAATAATCAAAACACTAAGCATACTGAGCAAGGAAAGAAGTTTAAAAGTTTCAAGGGAAAAAGAGCAAGTAATATATAAAGACAGACCTATTAGAATAACATCTGACTTCTCAATGGAGATTCTAGGCCTGGCCAGACATTCTACAAATGCTAAGAGAACACAGATGCCAGACCAGACTACTGTACCAGCAAATCTTTCAGTACCATAGATAAAATAAGACATCCCAAGATAAAATCAAACTTAAGAAACATCTATCTACAATTCTAGTTCTACAGAAGAAGGTAGAAGAAAAACTTCAGCTTCAAGAGGTTAAACCACACAAGAAAATACAAAGAATAAATTATCCCAGACCAGCAAATCAAAAGAGGGGAAACACATCCTTCCACATCCACACCACCACCACAACAACAATATCAATAATAACAAAATAACAGGACCCAACAAACACTGATTACTAAATATCAATGGTCTCGATTACCCAAGGAAAAGATACAGACTAATAGAATGGATGTAAAAGCAGCATCTGTCCTCCTACTGTATCTAAGCCACACATCTTAACATCAAGATAGACATTATCTCAGAGTGAAAGAATGGAGAAAGACAGTCCAAGAAAATGGCCCCAAGAGGCACAGCGGTACAGTTTCTGTTTTATCTTACTATATTTTATCTACTGTATTATTAACCCTTAGAAGCCTGTTTGTTTTCCAATGAGAGACTAGTTGGGAGGGAATGTGGAGTAGAACTGGGAAGAGTAGAGGGAAAGAAATCATAATTAGGATATAGATCATGTGAGAAAAATGCTTATTTTTAATAAAGGGAAATTTTTAAAAAGTTTTTTATCCATCATTAAAAAAAATACTGACAAAAGCACATTCTAGGGTAAGTAAGTAGGAGAACACAGCGTGATGAGTTTGGTTAAGTATAGCATCCGCTTTGGAAACAGGACAGAGCCAAAGAGTGGATGGGGCCTCTACAGGAGAGAAATGGATGAGTCTAGCTTTATATTAAAATGACTGATCCAGGGTTGGGAAGAAAGCTCTCTCAGACCTGGATCTGAGGAGTCCAAAGTGTCTTATGATTGAAGGTGACGACAGCACCTCTGGCCAACTGAAACTTCTCTCCAGCTCCGAGTCATCATTGTCATGACACAGACATGCTCTCAACTCTCCGTGCTCCATGCCTCCTCCCAAGCCACCTCACTCTCTCCAACTTCCAAATCACTTGTATCGGCAGCTTGACAGATGAAGAAATACATAGCATTTCTAGGGAGAAAATTAATTTTGAAAGTAATTAAAGATGACTAGCTTCTGGTTGAATACAAAAGAGGCTCGCTTTCCGCAGGATGTCATCCTCAGAGTTTGAAACTCCGAACTGAAGAAGTCTAATCCTAATTATGCCTACAGCCTGCGCACATCCTTTTCAAAGTCTCTATCGACGGTCTGCGGGAGGATTTTATTATGTCAGACTCTCTTCCTTCCTTTGACACTGACAATTCTAATAGAGAAGAAAACAAAACGACTTTGTCCTTGAAGTTCACCAAGTCTTAGAACACAGCACAGCCTCTATTATCCGGAACACTAATGAGCAGCAGAGGTGAGGTGGGAGTTCAGGTTGGGCTCGCTCTGCAGTGTGAATGGAAATTGACTTCAAAGCGGTTTTTTTTTTGTTTTTTTGTTTTTTTTTTTTTTTTTTGCCTAACTTCTTCTGGACCCATGTGGGCTGAAGGATAACCTGTGACCACTGCTGCCGCATTGGCAGAGGAAGAACAGTTATGTTCTTCAGGTGAAGAAAAACACTGGGAAGGACACAGAGAGAATATAGTTTGAAGTCTCCTGGGCTAGCATTTGGTCACCTCCTGCACACATAGCACAGACCTGTCAACATCTGCAGTGACTTGCAGGCAGGGCCATCTGAGCACACTGTCCCCTTACAGCTTCCCCCCACATCTCCCACTCCCCACCACCCCAGCGCCCCATCCCACCCTCTATCACTCTGCCTGTCCCTTGACCTCCCCTAGTTCCCCTGGCTGCACTATCCAGGCATCCTGGAAATTTCCACTTGATGCTGAACAACCTGAAAGCTGAGAAATGCCTCACTGAGTGCCAGAGCTGCAGAGTCCTTCAGACACTTCAGGGTGCTCACGCTTCCCTGGCCCATATCCACATTTTAACTCTCTGATTGCCAGGAACCCAGCACAACCTACCATGGTCTCCCGGTCCATTTCATTTAACTTTAGCCATACCTACAACTTACGTGGTAAAGCTGGTGGTACTGCAGCCCTTCCCTGGAGCCTGGCTTCCTCCAGTGCACATGCAGCCCTTCACCTAGAACTCCCTCCATGGCTCACCCTGGTTCTGTCCCTCTCTAACCATACTTTACTTTAATGTGGTGCTTAGATGCAGCAAAGTGACTACATTCCATTTTGAACTAGGCGTTCTTCATCCTTAGTGCCGTAAAGACAGCACTTCTCCCCCGACCCCCCAGCCATCTTCTGGAGTGTTTCCAGTACCTTGAATCCTAACATGGCCTTCTCTTGGCCCCTCTTTCCCAGTCTGGTCCCATGGCTGCTGTCCTCTTGGCCTGACATGCCATGACTTAGCAAAGCTGCGACTCGATGGGGTCTTTGTTCTTTTTAATATTGTTTTAAAATACTCCCCAGCCTTCTGCTCTCTTAATAACTAAATATGCTAATTAAAAACTTTTCAGCAACTCCAGAGGTATCCCTCGGATTGCACAGAGGGCATGGTGATTCCTTCCTGGCAGTTCAGTGATCAGCCACCAACTGTGCTCTTAGGACAGGCTCGGGCCAGCACCTTAGGGTATAGTGTACGGAATCCCAGCAAGCTCATAAGGATGGATCTGACACTATGGCCTCTTTTCTCTGCCTCCCCTGATAGTGTCAGCTACCTACAATCTAAGGCACTTTCCCCACAGGACTACCTGGGCCACAGGCTTTCTAAGACTACCAGGCTCCGTGAGAGCATCAGCCAGATTGGAGAGCCAGGAAACAGAATAAGCAGGCCCAGGGCTGCAGGGTGACCTTCAAGGCTATGGGTGTTGAGCTGAAAGTCTCCGCTTAGTAACCGAACTTTGAACTCAATTTCAAGTGAATGTCATAGTCTTTTAAAAGAAAGTACAGACTTGAAGATGGCCCTGCCTCCCTCCAGAGCCACACCTTAGAGTACTTTTCTTGGAGCATGAAGGGACTGTTGTCTTTGCTCCTAGCTAGTAGAATAAAACAAATGGAAGGCTGTGCATGGCTCTGTGTTGGGAATGAGACCCACTCCAAGGTCCTCTCTCTAGTCAGTTAGAAGGAAACAAGCTCTTGTGCTGAGAGACGTCTAGTGGAGAGGTCATGCAGCAAGGAGCAAGAACTTCTGGTCCTAAGCCAGCAAGAAAGCCAGATTCCTGTCTGTGTACCCCAAGACTGAACACTGCAGACAATCGCAGGAGGTCACATAGGCCTCAGGCGAGATTTCTGTCATACAGACATTAATACAGACCTGCAGACACCCCAGTTACATAACGTTTACGTTCCTGGCAGAAAGCAAGGTGATGTGTTATGTTCTTTGGGGCATTGCACAAGTAGGTAGCGCTGGTAGAGCCAGGCTTGCGTGATGGGCAACAGTTCATCATGGATTCAAAGAGGTCCCTGGGATTCTGCATTCCTGCCACAGATGCTCAGGGTCTCCTACCCCGGGAGAGCAGAGGTCAAATGAAATCACCCCTGAACAGCACCATGGAAAGGACTCAGGCTTCTTCGGGAGTGGGTGGAAACCTACTAAGTGCATTGGACATTATGGAGTAGAAACAGCCTGGGGGCTAAAGTATGGCCTGACCCTTAATCCTGTGTTGCATGCCCAGCGCTATGGTCTCCAGCTCTTTCAGAGATGGAATCTCCATGAAAGAAGCCACTACAGACACAACGGATCCAAAGCCTCCCACGTTAAATGTTTGCCCAGTCCCGCTTGCCGCAAATGGCTTACATTGCCGAAGTTCTGTGGAATCTCCCTTAAGCCAGTTCACAGTTGATAAATGGATTGTTTTTTCCAATAGAAGAAGAAGAATATGAGAGGGCTTTGAAAATGAATCACAAGGCCCTCGGGCAATTGTCAATAACTCCATCTGTGTTTCTCCTGCATCCCGCCACCTCTTTGGATCTCTGAACCTCAGGCCTGGCCCAGGTCACCCTGGCGTGTGGCCCTGGCTGAGTCCTGCTCCTGCTCGCAGTCCTTTTTTCACTGTTTTACTGCCTGGCTTTAGCTTCAGCATTGTCCATTGCCGTCCCTCTGTGGTGACAGTGAAGCACCAGGACCTCCCAGGCCAGCATCGGTCCTTGCTAGCACCCCTCCAGGTGTTTAGCAATTCCAGGAATGAGATGGATGGCGAGAACAGCATTCACCCAGCCAGGCTGTTTCCTCCTCTCCCTGCGGTGTGAGCTGCACGCCAATGAGGGCTCCAGGAACATGGTTCAGCACTCTATTATTTCTCCGTGACGGTTCCACCCCCTGCTTGCCACGTTCACTAAAAGGGCTCCAAAATGTTGCTTTGTCATTTTTCAAACCGCAACAGCTTCGCTCTTACCATACAGGAGGTAATTCGGTCTCCCCACATCTTGCCTTCCTAGAGCACCGTTGAGGACTGGCAGCGGAGGCTCGGGAGGGGATATTTAGGTTTTATTTAAAGTGACATTTAAGGAGATAGCTGCCTTTTCCTTCATGACAAGAGCTGACACCTTCCAGGAAGGCACTGAGGTGATGGGTTCACATGACGTCAGGCCTAAGAAGTCCCCCAGGTATCCACACCGCGCAGAACATAAGCCTCTGTCTGGTCACATACACCGAGGGGAACCTCTTCAGCCAGATCCAAAGCCCATATATGTACCTGCTTCCCCACCATCTCCTGCAGCCTTAGACAGGGACACCGGGGCATAAGGAGTAGAGGCCAGCTAGTTTTGTGGGGACTGACGCTGTGAAAGCGAACCATTGCTCGGCGTTTCCAATTTTTTTCTATTAGTTTCTACTTAGAAACTTCTTAGACTTATTTTAAAAAAAAATGAAATTGCTCTCCACGACACACAACTACAGACAATGTGTGTCTCTTACATGCATACTGAATATGTGTCTGTACTACATATATGAGTAAGCACTTCTGCCCTCCAAAAGTCAGTGCTTGCCAATCCCGCATCTCCATTAAGATGAGCATCTTTAATTGACCAAGACTATACAGAAAAGTGTAGACAGAACAAAGCTGAGGGAAGGCCCAAAAGGGGCAGGGGAATCAATCAGTGTCATGTGAGTTTGCAAAGAGATGATTGACAGCCTACCTCCTGGAAGAGTCACAATGTCTGTGGTCTGTGGATGACAGGCCATCATGGGAACTGTAGGCCAGCAGGATGGACTAATGATGACAGGAGGGTTAAGTCCGTGGGTCTCACCTTTCTCTATAGTCCCTTTGGGGCCCCTCTCTGGGTAAGATCAGTGAAAGGCAATGGTGTCAGGTGGCAATGGTCATCTTCCAGGGCTGCAAGACAGAATGCCACAGGGTTCTCCCAGGGCACAGAGCCAGACAGGGAAGGACAGAGAATGGATACCAGTGAGATGCAATGGTGACCGGCAGGAGTGGCCAGTGCCTGGGGCATCTTGCTGGCCTCCTGGCCTCTGTTGTTCTCTGTATCCTATCAGTATTATCTAAGTAACTCATGAGAGCGTCTCCTTGCCTCCACATCCTGCAGGAAAGCGGGGTTCTTCATCTCCCAATACAAATCTGAGCCTTTCTGTCCCCTTGCTGTCCCTAGAGACATGGGTCCCTTACTTCATCATAACCCAGGCTGCAAGAAGGAGACAGAGTTCCTTATATTGGTCCTGCTGCCAGGATCACACCCCCCTCTTGGGGAACAGAGATCATCTCCCTACAGAGCATAGTGCCACACACACCCCATTCACCTTCAGGTAGCACCAGTGCCACCTGGCTCTGGTCTGGGCCTCAGAAATGTTCTCCTGAGATCTCTGCCCATGCAAGCATGTGAGCTTCTGGGACAGGGAGAAGGCTTTTCCTCTGCTCACCTATGGTGGATGGTGCTCGAAAAACATAGGAAGGAGAGGACTCTTCAGAACACCTAGAATAAAATGTTTCTCCAGGAATCTGGCTCCTGGGCACACCACCCCTCAACAAGGCAAATCATTTCTCGAGGGTTCACCGGTAAGGATAACCTCTCCCCAGTCCGCAGGACGCTAGATACTGGGTTGGCCTCTACTTTGTGGAAACTCCAATGGGTTTCTGCTTTCATCTGCCATGTGCTGTTAGATCACTGGCTGGGTGGGTTAGAAAGAGAACGAACTTATTTCTCATAGTCTGGAGGCTGGACGATTCACTATTAAGGTGCTAGCATCTGATAGAGAATTTTTTCTTTTGTTTCTTTCCAAAGTGAAAGAAGAGAAGATGGAGGATGGAGCCTCAACTCAACTCTTGTGGTACTGAACCCACAGGCAAGATAACAGCCTTAATCCTTTCCCAAGGACAGAGCCCTTGTGAACTGTTCTGTGAAAGAAGAGAAAGATGTGTTTTCTTCTTTCACAGAAGAAAACTGTGAAAGAAGAGAAGATGGAGGATGGAGCCTCCAACTCAACTCTTGTGGTACTGAACCCACAGGCAAGATAACAGCCTTAATCCTTTCCCAAGGACAGAGCCCTTGTGAACTGTTCTGGCCAGCCATAACTGTCAATTTGGCACAGCCTAGAGTGATGTGAGAAGGAAATCTCCATTGCCCAGATTATATTGGCTTGCAGACATGTCCATAGGGGATTGTCTTGATTGTTAACTGGCCTAGTAGGGTCTAACCCACTGTGAAGAGCGCCATTCCCTAAGCAGGTGGTTCTGGCTGTGTAAATAAGCTATCTATCTATGAGCTTGTGAGATCGCCAGCAAGCAGCATTCATCCATGGCTTCTGCTCTAGGTTCCTGCATCAATTCCTGCCCTGACTTCCCTCAACAATGGATTGTAACTTATAAGTGAAACCCTTTTGTGTCCTAAATTGGTCTTAATCAGAGTGTTTTATGACAAACAGCAGAGATCAAAATAAGGTACACAGCCTCTTACTCAGTCTCCGCCTTTCCAGACTGCCCCATTGGAGATGAAGTTTCTCACATGTTAGCCTTGGCCAAATCACACCAAACAGCCGCACTGGAATGCTCTCCTGGAGACATGTGTCCCGTAAACTGGGTTGAGTTGACAGTGTTAAAATTGGGAGTCTGTAGGTAAATAGAGAACAGTGTAGCTGTCGATCTTTTTCCTTTTTCACTTGGAAGGCAGTAAATTGCTCAGAAAGAGTTCTCAGGGTAACGAGCCAGCTACAGCCTTGTGTCCAGCAGGCTTTGAGGCTGGGACCATCTGTACCCACCCAGCGTCACCCACCCTGGGAAGACATGCAAAGCCAGCACCAGGATGATGGCACAGTTGTAGGCTGTCTTCTCAGCCAGTGTAGAGAGTGAGGTCCTTGTGGTTTTCCTCACAGGATCTGACCTGAAAACTTGAGCTTGGATATCGGGGTCCCCCTTTTTGAGGTATTGGATCAGAGTCAGAGACAGACACTGCTTACTATAGAGAACAAAGCCCCAGAGGAGTAGGCTGATTCCACTCAAGACCACCTCCGGCCTTTTCATCTTCCCTTGCTTTGCCAGACCTGGCCGCGAACCCTACTCAGATCAGAGTGAGGACAAAGACTAAAGTCCCTTCATGATGGTGGTACCCAGAGAGAGAGATTTCTCATGTACATGGAAAGTCAAATAGATGCCAGTCCAGAGGAAAGGGAGCAGAGCAGGATGGAGAGATCCTCCCCAAAGCAGAGACCTTCTCTGAAGGAGGAGAAGCTTGAGTCTTTATATGGAACCTGTGTTCATCCAACCACACATGAGACCTGGGCACTGAGTCACAAGAGGAGCCCGGGGTACTTAATGTGACCTGAGACAAGATGTCAGCAATAAGCTATAGCTCAGGATCAAGGGCAGTGTCCAAAGCACCAAGAGTGACTCTGAGTTTGAGACCCGAGGGAACCAGACACTCAGTAGCAGTGTCTCCTTCTTCTTGTGTGTGGCCCTCACACTCCCTGAATGCAGACAGAGTTCAAGTGATTTAAATCCTAGTGGAAGATAATCTGAGTGAATTTCATTAAAAGAGAAATATGTACTTTGAGGCCCGTTTGAAAGCAGAAGTAATAAAATCATGTGTGCTGTGGAAAGAAGGCCATTAAAATAAAGGACATCTTAGGCTGGGTGGCAAAGACATTTGAGCAGAGACAGTGTCCCCAGGTCCTGGCCACCTTGTGATCATTTGAGATCTGAGGATCAGGCACGACAGAGGAACAGGACCTCCTGCTGCAGGATGTTTCTCCAGGGTGATCCCGGACTGCTTACCTCCTGCTGCTACCTCCTTCCTCTACTCTCAGTGCTTGCTCCGGACTCTGGCTACTGGGACAATTCACGGTTACCTTCCAGTGACAAAATGTTGCTGGACATTAGGAGCTGTTGGGCAGTGTTACATGAGGGCCAGCTTGTTGAGGTATCTGTCCCGCCCGGTACCCCATAGCCAGCAAGCCCCAAAGAAAATCACACAGAAGACTCCATAAGATTATAAACTGATTGGCCCATTAGCTCAGGCTACTTATTAGCTTTTATAACTTATGTTAGCCCATTATTTTTATCTATGTTAGCCACATGGCTTAGTACCTTTCTCAGCGGGGCAGCTTACATCTTGCCTCTCTGGTGGTCTGGGCAGAACTGGGGAGGGAGCTTCCTGCTTCCCAAAATACTCCCGTTCTCTTTGCTTCACCTCTA
Source organism: Myodes glareolus (assembly GCF_982192425.1). NCBI lineage: Eukaryota > Metazoa > Chordata > Mammalia > Rodentia > Cricetidae > Myodes > Myodes glareolus. The sequence goes on along the minus strand of NC_142032.1, from coordinate 66,052,338 downwards.
CTTCCTGTCTGGTTTTCCTGCCTATATTTCTTGCCTGACCAATCGGCATTTATTTAAAATAAACAGATTGACAGAAAACAGACAATTCTCCCGCATCAGGGGAGCATTCTGGAGTTTTACTATCAAAGACATTTGTTCTTCCATCATTGGTTGCCAAGTCAGCAATGTTTCCGTGCGTGTGGCTAAGTTATGCAGCCAAGCCTGACTCATACCGTAGATGCACAAGTGCACATAACACACAGACTCATGAACACACAATAACTATCTCAAACTGGCCAGGCAGTAAATACCATCTTGACTGGTTAGACTACTATGAGAACTCACTATTTGAATTTAGATGAGACAATGCTAGCTAGAGTCCGCTTCAATGAGTAAGACCATGCCTGGAACTTTGGATTTCTTCAATCTTCTGTTCTGGTTTGCCACATTTGACATGCCAATGGTGAAGTAGCACAAGCAACATTTACAAAGTCCTCTTCAATACAGATGAGTAGGGCCTTGAGGCCTAAGTAGAACTGTGTGTTGACCTTTGTTCTGTAGAAAACTTCAGTTTGAGAGCACAGCGAGACTTTGGGGAGTCACTGCCCTCACTGGGGAGCTCTCGGGATCTCTCTGTGTTCTTTGGCCCACTGAGAACCATTCTATCCAGACCTGGTTTCAAACTGATGGCTTACACAAAAGTGAGTAGCCAATCGGGCCATTTGGAAAGCCCAGAAAAGGTGGAGCCAGGATAAAGTTGCAGGGAAAGAAGGGAGAACAAGAAAGGAAGCATGCAGCCCCTCCTCCTCAGTCTCACTCAGAGTTTCAATCTTCTGGACTTAGCAAAAATGCAAGCGCAGAGAGATGGTCCTTGGGGTATATTGGGTCACTCTAATCAGAAAAGGCACCTTGGGTGTAGACACATTTCCATGCACCAGGTGAGGATGGGACAGGTGACTGGTCCTTAAACTCTGATTTCCCCCGATGCCTATGCATCTATCTATTTGAAAACTATGACAGCTCAAGGTTGTGTTTCTGTTTGTTTGTTTGTCTTTTGAGTTGGTGAGATGTTTCCTCAGGTAAAGGTGCTTGCTGGGCAAGCCTGGTAACTTGAGACTAATCCCCTGAGCCCACATAAAGGTGGACTGAGAGAAACAACACCATGTGTCCCCTGACCTCCACATGTACACTGTGGTACGCACGTGCCTATAGTCACACACTCACAAACACGCACACACATCATAGACATCTGGGGTGGGAAATCCTTCTGCACATGTGTTGCTTTTATTGGTTAATGAATAAAGAAACTGCCATGGAATGCGATAGTGCAGAGCAGAACTAGGCAGGAAAAACTAAACTGGATGCTGGGAGAAAGAAGGCGGGGTCACAAGAAGCCATGTGACCCCGACCAGAGACAGACATGATGGAACCCACTGGTAAGCCACAGCCATGTGGCGATACACAGATGAATAGAAATGGGTTAACCAAAGATATAAGAGCTAGCTAGCAATATGCTTAAGTGATTGGCCAAGCAGTAATTTAATTAATAAAGTTTCTGAGTGATTATTTCTGGTCTGGACAGCCGGGAAACAAACTAACAGCCTCCACCTACAGACGTCTCCAATAATAATGAATAGAAAATTCACATTTTTCAGCAGACAAAAAGCATATGTTGTTACCAATTTCTGCTCCTCTCCACTCTTAACTTATAATTCATGGACCTTCTACTTCTACCCCAGGCATACATCAGAACAGAGACGGAGTCCGGGACCAGGGAAGGGGCAGGGGAGAGATGAGGTATGAGGAAACAGGAACCTCGGGAACATGTCCCTGACCCTGCTAATGCACATGAACAATTTATTTCGTGCTCATTCATCTTCACTAGCAGGCAAAATCAAAGAGCCATCCGAACCCTGACCTCACAGGGGACAACTGCTCTCTGTAAGGCAGTGAGTCCTCCTCCAAGGTCCCCCAGGATGTGGCTACCAACTTCTCTCACACTATCATGTGTGAAGACAGAGAATGTTCTTGACTCCATAATAAGCGCCTTGTCTATGTAGAGTACCTCATGGGGAGGTTCTTCTTCCCCTCCCAGGAAGGCACAGTGACCTTCTAAGCGGGGTGACAGGCCCATGCCAGTTCCCTTTCTGGGATATGGTTAGGTGGCTTCACCTGAGTGGATCTCCCCACTGCAGCTCAAGGTCATGGATCCTCAGAGATGGAGGCCACTCAGTGGGTGTCCAATTGCTGCCACCATAGACACCATGACCCTGATAAGCCTAGAGGAAAGTCGTGTGCTGTCCCATAGGCCCTGTGTCTGTGCCTCTGTGTAGCAACAGTCCAGGTCAAGCTGCTGAGCAGTCAAAGAGAAGGAACAGAGTCTGCTAAAAGATGTCAAGAAGTCACTGGAGAGGTTGAACTGGACAGTAAGAGCTTCATGTGTTGCAATAGGAAGCCAGGAGATGTGGGCTAAGACTTACGAAGTCTGCACAGTCACTTGGCCCTTTTTGAAAGAGGAAAACAGTTTCATGATCGCGCCAAAAAGGGAAGTCCCACAGTCTCACTGAGGACGTATGTCCTTGCCCTTTCTCCTGGGAGTACATGGCCCACATCTATGCTTGGTAAGTGTGAGCAGTAAATGACGGCCTCTACATGCACGACATAGGATGGGCTATGGACAGGGAGGGCTGGATCCGATGGCCCATTTGAGGTGGAGGAGAGACAGAGGCTCTAGCGATGATGGCTGAGGAACTTTCCCCACATTACTAGGAATTCCAGGCACGGAAGGTTGAGGAGAAGCAGAGCCGGTTTCAAGTAGCAAGTGTCTCTCTGCTTCCGAAGGAGCCAGTCAGGACAGCGGTGACAGAGATTCTGTCACTGCACAACAGGCTTCACTCACGAAGAAGGGACACAGGCAAGTGGTAGCAGTGATCACATGTGGCCCAAGACCCCAGACCTTCACAGCCTCCAAAGAAACACACAGTCCAAGGAGAGATGGGGCTCATGGCAGAGGCCTGGTTAGACCCACTCCCTGCAGGAAGAGCTGTGCCCAAGGGAATCTGTACTTGAGCCAAGGGACTTTCTGAGAGAGGTGGAGACAGATTGGACAGGAACAGTGAGAGGCTGGTCTCCAGAGGGGTGCTCCCTGCTGCTACAATGGCGCATATGTTTAAAGGGTTATCTTGTTGCTAACACAATATTTTTAAACATAGGGGCACAAAAAGCATCTAAAGAAAGCACAGGAACCCATTTGGCAGCTTCAACAAAAACTCCTCTCTGCTACATTCCTTTCCAATCTTCTTTTTTCCTTAGAAGATAAAACCATTATTCTTGATAACTGCCTTCATTCTTCTCCAAAGCCTAACACATCCTGATGGACACTTTAGGCAGACAACAGGGCCTGTAAAGCAGAGCGTGGAACTAAACTTCACTAGTCAACTTTCCCATGTTTTTCCCCCATTTTTTTACTTCTTGGACCATTTCACGTAAGTATGTAATGCATTTTCGTCATTTCCAATCCCCCATTCCTGTCTCTCAACCCACTCCTTCTCACGGTGAAATCTCCCTTCCAGTCTTTAAGATGTAGACTGTTGTGCTACAGATGTGGCACTGGGCTTCCCTGCCTCCCTCCCACCCTCCATACCTGCCTTCTTGTGTTCTGCAGAGTTTGGAGGCAGGCTGGTTCAGGGCTCTGGAGCTGTGACGGCCAGACCCCACCCAGGAGGGAACCTGGGCCTCCTAAGCAAAGAACCCAGCAGCTGATCCTGTGGGGCCACAGCAGCTGTTATCAAGGGTGTCCTCTCAAGGACTGTCCTGTCGGCACAGGGTCACTCTACAGGTTCGGGAGGGTTGTGATATACACGAATGTCTGTACACAGCTTGCATCTTCTGACATTCCATATAAGTGTCACTCGGTATTCTGTGACCTGCTGTTTGTGGACACTTCCCCATGTTGACTTTCTCCATGGGTCCTGCAAGTGTGGCATGACTTATCTACCCATTTTCTCACCCAGAGGAATTCAAAGACCCCGTTTTTCAGCATCAGGGATGATGCAGCAGTGCATGTTTGGATCTGCGTCTCGACACACTTGGGCATTTGCTTGGAAGCACAGTTTGTGGGCATCTTCCCCTTTACTAGCTCATCCTCAGAAGTGGCTAACTCACATCCCAGGGTCTACACGCATCCTAGGATAGCTCTGACACACGATAGACCAGAGTGCTCTCATGCAATGTCAGACATTTGGAGACCCCTGAATAGGTCAACCCCTGTGTCAGTGTGAAGTCTCTGTTTTCTGGGGAGTGTCCAGAAGGAAGCACAGAGCATACTCATGGTGTGTGGCTGTGTGTGGCTTCTCATCTATTACTGCCCACTTTCCTATTGATTGGGTGACCGTCACCCACCTCTGGCATTGATTGTGCTGCAGTCTCCCTCCATCTGCACCTCCTGCTTCATCTTATGTATTCTATTGTCTATTGTTGGAAACAGAAAACTCAATACAACCACATTTACTGTTCCTTCTGTGAATATATATTTTTTTTAATTTAAGAAATCTCTCCCTACCCTCAGAATCAAAGAAAGTCTTCTAAAATGTATTTTAAACCCTTTAAGAGTCTGTTTCTTTTACTCCTCTTTAAAAAGTCTATTTCTGGCAAGCAGCAATGTTTTGAGGTTATGACGGAGCCACATTGTCCTCTTGGCTTCCTGGCTCTTTATATTGTGCCATTGATTTGCATGGAAAGTCAGCGAGTGGGAGGCGCTGAGTTAATCCTAACAGCCATCTGACTCAGTAGCAGCTCTGATGCTCAGAACCATGGGGCATGTAGGGCTGAGACAGCCACTTTATACGACCAGCATAGAGGGGGAGGACTGCCCTTGGTCTCAGGCAGGCAGTCATAAAGCCGAAAGTGTACTTCCTGACCTCTGTCCCCATTTCTGTGATCCACAGTGCCAGGTGGACTTGCCAAACGCACCACGTCTCTCCTGTGTTCAAGGGTGCCAATGAAATGGCCTTGAGGGGGGTCTCTTTCGGCTAACAGAAGCAGTCAGGAGACAGGATGCACTGAGGTGGTGTCTCTCGCTTGTCTGGAGTCATCCTTCTAAAGGAAGTCCAAAATTCAAATGCGGGTGGGAGTCATCTCGGGTAGGAGGGAGGGGATCTCACCCATGTCCTTTTCTCAGTCCACCATGTTTGTCCTAATGTAATTTTTCAGTCAGAAATCCTTGCTGTGGGCCACTCACAAAGAGCCAGCAATGCCCAACCCTTAGCTACCATCTACCTGCTGTATATTTAAGAAGCTTCAAGAGACACAAGTCTTCTCAGGAGGCCCCCACACAGTGCAAAGCAGGCCCCCACACAGGGCAAAGCAATCATATGTTTTACTAAAAGGGACGGCTATGTTTCTCAAGAAGGGTCCCTAGGGTTCCCCAGATGACTGATCACCCTTTAAGCCACTGGAGTCTAGATGGAGTATGGTCCCTGTCAGGAATGGATGTTGAACCTGTGTCTACCTGCCACCTCCCTTCTGCAATCTTTTTTTCTTGTTAGCACCCTTTCTAGGTTTAAACAGCAATGTGAGCAGCCTCAGAGGAAGGATTAGAATCAGCGCCAATGAGTCGGTCTGCTTCCACTGCACCCAATAGATGTTTGAGATGTGCGTGACCCAGTTTTAGCAAATTAGTAGAGAAGTCACCTGGGTGCTATTTTTATACTTGGATGGCATATATTACTATATTATTTATCTACATTACATATTAATGTGAAAATATTTGTTGGAAATAACTTGAGTCACCACCTCATAAAGTGAGTCACCAGTTTCCATCCCTTACGACAGTATGTTATATAATAAGAATCCACACAGTAAGACAGAGGGAGCAGAAGAAGGCGATCATCAGACCAAGCGTTAGAGTTGATATCTCCGCATTCCTTGTTGAGTAATAACAGATGTCCTCTGTCCTAACGAGCTTTGACGGCCAACTTGGCACAGCCTAAAGTCATCTGAGAGAGGAATTGCCTATCTCCAGTTAGACGATGGGCATGTTTTTGAGGGATTGTTTTGGTTGTTAATTGATGTGGGTGGGTCAAGTCTACTGTGAGCAGCACTGTTCCCTAGGCAATGAGTCCTGGGCTGTATAAAAACGCTGGGTAAGCAGGAGCCGGTAAGCAAGCCAGAAAGCAGCCTTCCTCCATGATTTCTGCTTCAAGTGCTTGCTTGAGTTCCTGCTCTGACTTTGCTCAGTGATGGACTATAACTTGAAAGCTGAAATAGAAGTTGCTTTTGGTAAGAGTGTTTCATCAGAGCACCCATTTTTGGTGGGTTAGCCGCTCCTCCTTTCTGGGGTTGAGGTTAGTGCAGGCTGATGGACGTCCATCATGGCAAAGGCTTGCTTTGAATATGTCAATTTGAGAGTCCACATGTATAAAAGCACGTGTGCAGGAATAAAATACATTTTTCGATATGATTTGTAAAGAGACAGCCAATTTCAGCTGCAGGGAAGAAAGAAAATGTCCAGAGATCACCAATGGCCATACTCCCACACTCAGGAGCTCTTCTCTGTCCTGGCGTGTGGGCATCCAATGTTTAAGGGAGAACTTCTCAGGGAGAAGTGTTAGCACAGAAGACAGATGTTGGGAATGGCCTCCTGCTGCAAAGCAATGGACTCTACCCACCCATCGTCTCTTGGGGATGGTTAGAATCCAGTATGAGCTCTCTTTTCATGTCAGGTCACGAACTCCAGAGATGTGAATCTTGGCTCCTTCTGTGGCTAATTGCAGGTAACAGGAGAGTGGTGGACAGATGCCAATGCTTATGGAAATAGTAAAGCTGTTGGGGAATGTGCCCAGGAGGACTTCAGCTTGCCTGGTCATCATTCAAAGACTGCAGGGACTGTGGTCATGATGCAGTTTGAACACTATAAATCTGAAGAGGAAAAATTTCTAATATTAATGCTAATAGTGTCAAAGGGTCTCAGGCAGACTCTACACTCCTAATTTTAGACCCAGTGGTATATCTGAGAGAAGCACCCTGGGAGGGGCACGCAAACCATTTTGGCAGGAGGTTAATGGCTCAGTATTTATCCCTCCTACACCCAGAGCACCTTATGGGCACTGAAATGTGATTATCTCAGAGGTAACACAGGGCACAACTAATAAACTCTCAGATGTCCAGAGCTTCACAACAACAGGATCACACCCTGTCTAGAAACAGAGCTGGAGAAAAAAAATGTCTTTGTCCCATTGGTGCATAATAGGGGCCATACTGCAGAGATGGGCAAGGTCCAGAGCAGGCTTGCAATGAAAACTGTATGGTAAGGCTGGCTTCATCATAGAACTCCTCAAGGTGGCTGAGGGATGGACAGGTCAGTTGTGACTGGGCTCCAGGCAGCATGCTCTCTAGTTCTGCGTGGTCCATGCCTCCTACCAGGGAGTTTACCAGACCCAGGCGATGCTCTCAAGAACACTAGTGAAGAAGCACAGCTCCTGAGGGTGTAGCTGGCTCTGGACAAGTTGCTTACCTCTCTCTCCCACCAGCTGCTTTAGACAACTCCTCCTTGGCTGATACTTCTCCAGGCCTAAATGGCTTATCTAGTAGGGTCTCCAACTCTATCCATGAAAGCTCCCAGCCTGGTGTTCCCACATTCCCATCAACCTGAATTCATCAGTGTGATGTCATGTAGGGTAGCATGTGCCCTGGGGGTTTACCCAGGTGCCCTGTTCACTTCTTGGTTCCCCTGCAGGCTCTTCAGATGCACTAGGATGAGCAGGACGGCTCTCTCAAGTACAGGGACTGAAGTGCTGTCGTTCCAAGAGCATTCAGGAGGAGGGAGAGGAAACTTGCTTTCGGGGGGGGGGTGTGTTGGAGGGATACGGGGGCTGTTGTTTGTCCCGGCGGCCCTGTTAGCTTACACCCAAAATAATCACACAGAAACTGTATTCATTTAAACACTGCCTGGTCCATTATCTCTACCCTCTTATTGGCTAACTCTCACATCTTGATTTAACCCATTTCTGTTAGTCTGTGTATCACCACGAGATCGTGGCTTACCGGGGAAGATTCAGCATGTCTGATTCTGGCAGCTCCATGGCTTCTCTCACTCTGCTTCCTTTCTCCCAGAATTCAGTTCTGTCTTCTCTGCCTACATAAGTTCTGTCCTATCAGGCCAAGCACTTTCTTTATTGATTAACCAATGAAAGCAACACATAAACAGAAGGACCTCCTATACCAAGGGTGAAGAAGGACAAGGAGGTTGCATGACAGGGAAATCTAGGAGCCATTCCCTGACTTTAAATAAAGAGGTAAGCAGAGGCACAGAGATAGAGTTATCTGGGGCCTTGGAGGAGCACTGACAGTTCCTAGCCCCGAGGACATTGGCTCTGAAGAATCCACTGTCCTCAGTCAGACCTGGCAAACCCTTTCCAATTCAGGAAAGCTTTCAAAGTGGAATCAGTCTCCAATCCTGTCACTTATCTCTGATCCCAATTCAGATGTACTGACATGAGCTGCAGATGGACAGGAGGAGGTGGGAACAGGACAGATGGAAGCAGAAGAAACATGAGCCTCTGATTCAAAGACAGCGCTGCCTTACCTAAGTGAGGGTCTGGTAGGAACGTGGAAAGAAACCACAAGGCCAGGCACAGACACACACCCAGGCACAGGTCCTGGTGGATGGGCCCTCCTAGTGTGTACTGACTACACCCCTTCAGTAACTTTATCATCCTGAGGTCACAGCCTACTTCCTAGCCTTAGCCACACTCCAAGGGCTTTCTGGGAAAGCAATGCATGGGTCTCCATGACGTCTGGGCTCCATTGTAAATCAGACTATTACCCAGGGAGGTAGGAACTTACTCTGCTATCTTGGCTAGGAATAGTGAAGCTATGTGATGGGAAGGAATGGCCTCGTTCCTCCTTAGGAAGGGTAGTGGGTGGGAGGAGTCATGTCAGGCTGCTGGTGGAAACAAGGTTCATTCCTGCTCCACCTCAACACACTTCAAAAGAAGGACAGCACTGGGGACGCCCTAGTCCTCAGGGGTCCTATGGGGTTCCTGAGTCACCATTGCTTATCAGCTTCCATCTCAAAAGCCTATGTCACTGACTGAGCAGTTTGCATGGGAAGCAACAGAGCAGAGCTTCCCCTGCATCCAGCTCACACACATGGGCCCTGTGGTGTTCAGAAAGCTCGGGTGAGAATCCCTGGTGTTCATCCTCTGGAATGGAAGGCATCTCAAGTGGCAAGGAAGGGAGTGACTCGACCTACTCTGTGCCTCTCACCCTGCAGACAGCCAAGACTTCCCAAGCCCAGGTGAGAGCCCATGTGGTCTTATACCTGTCCCATCTCTGCGTGCCAAGGAAGCCTCAGACACGCCCAGGTCACATGGGATACCAGTAAGGCACATCACGATTCTTTCCTTCTGGCCCTGGCTCTTGTCACCATGACAACAGTATATGCCACTCTCTCTCTTCCTTCACTCTGTCAGAGCACCATGTAGGTAAGACTGAACTCTGAGCATCATCAAGCCAGAGCATTGTATGAAGAGAAGCATGGGAGAGAGGTTTAAGGTCAGAGAAGGATAGCTAATATCTGTGGGACCCTTGTTAACCAGGTCACTGCCAGATGCTGTCAATCAAGTGAATAGGTTCCTATAAATCCCCAGCAGGCCAGGTCATTGGCTTGGAGATGGCAATGGGAGTCCTTGCCTCTGGATATGGGCTATTCTAGTCTGAACAATGCTACAAACCTGTGGCAACGCATCTTGCAATTTCCTGGTGCTAGGGAAGACTACAACTTCCTTCCTGAGGATCTCGTTAAAAAGAGCAGGAAGCCTTGAGGTCACAAGGCTGAGAGAGCTGCCCCTGCCTGCCACCAGCTGCAACACGTGGGAGGGCAGGCCCTGAACCTCTCCTGGACAGCACAATAGAGTCAGTCCTGTTGGCGGAGGTGTGGGGTGAGCCAACCCCGAAGTTCTGAGCATGGGAGAGCTGTCCCCATGCCTCAACATCATGTGGTATGGCAGTATGTGGGGGGGCTGACCCAGACGTCATAAGGGTGGGAGAGCCACTCCTGTACCCCACCAGCTTCAACACATGGGAGAGAAGGCCCTATACATCTCCTGGGAAGCACAATGGAGTCAATCCTGTTGGCAGAGGTGTGGGGGAGTCAACCCTGTAGTTGTGAGCATGGGAGAGCTGTCCCCATCACTTGTCTGTCATGTGACATCATGGACCTGGAAGAGATGCCCTTCCCCCTCCTCTACCTATCAATGCCTGAAGCAGGTAGGAGAGCTGGCTCTGAGGTCTTAGGAGCAGGAGAACTGGCTCTGGCCCGCATCAGCTGCAGCATTGGGGAGAGTGGCCCCTATTCCACACTTGGGGAACACAGTAGAGCCGACCTTGAAGGTGTAGGTGTGGGGGATCTGACTCCAAGGACTGGGAAACAGGAGAACTGGCTCCACCCTTTGCTCATCACGTGACGAGGCTGCAGAGTTCATCCTGGTGGTGAGGACAAGGTAGAGATGGAAGTTGACCAACCTTGTAACTACCCAGGACTAGAACAGGGTTCTATGTTGATCCACCCCAGCATTCAGCCCATCTGTGATCTGCTGGAGCATGTGAAGAGACCCAAAGCTGCTGGATTTCTACAACACATGGCAACAACAGGATAACCAAGAGGCGTTCCTATGAGGGCCCAGCATCCATAGTGGATCCATAGAAACCAGAAGCCTCCAATGAGAACCAGACCAATGGCTCTCTGCAATGACACTTGTAAGTGAAGATGTTCATGGATGAAAGGGTTGACTGCAGAAGTCACTGTGTCACACTGCAGCTTCCATGATGAGATTGATTTTTCCTTCTTTCTCTCTCTCTTTTTTCTCTTAAATTTTGTTTTATTTTATTGGTGGTGTGGGGAGGTTGCAAGGGCAGAGGGTGGATACAAAGGGACAGGGGAATGAATGGCGTGGAGATACGTGATGTGAAAGACACAAAGAATAAAGGAAAAGAACAGGAAGGAGGCCAGGTGGTGGGGGGTGGGGGGAGGGCACTGAGGAAGGAATGGGGGAGAGAGGGGAGGACAGACCATACAGAAAAATGGAGGGGGAATTGCTAGAGGCAGGAGGAAGCAGAGAAAGGAGGAAGGGATGAGTGGAAGGAAAGAGAGTGGGGGGGGATGAAAAGAAGAAAGGAGGGAAGCAGGAGAGAGAAGGAGGAGCTATCTTTCTGACTTCACCCTTTGGCTTCCACTTGGGCATTCTGGAGCCATTCCTCAAAGACAGAACTCTTCTCTACTAGGAAAATTCTCCAAAGCAATTGGCAAATGAGAAAAACAGGGAGAATTTATCATTTCACATTGACCCAGAAATAGAGTGGATTCTTTTTAAATTTTTTCTCAGACAGGTACTAGGTCTGCTCCACCTGGTTTGCGAACTGTAGGGTCCAGGGCCCCACTGAGATCCTCTTGCAGCGGGGATTCATCAAGAGCCGATCTAGTGTCAAGCCGGAGCAACAGAACCGAACCATTAGATTCATGTTAAATTAATTAGTAGTCTCATGACATTATGCAAATCAAAGTCCCTCTTTTTCCTTTCATTTTTTTTCCTTCACTCAGTTTATTCCTTTTAAATACCAGAATCAAGCAGAGATCAGTCCCAAGTTATTAGGAAGCCCAAATAAACCTTTGTGGATTTTCTACTTTCTTTAAGGCCCACTTAAGCCTAGTTACACAGCCAAGAAAAGTAAATTTGACTCCAGAATCCTTCCATTGCAAAATGAATGTTTCTCGATGTCTTTCCTAGGGCCTCCGAGACCGCCTCCTGTGACACACAGGGTAATTTCCCCGATAAATCTGCTGTGTCCTCCAAACGCGAGCAACTTCCCTGAAGTCCTGTTCACAAAAATATAATGAAGCAATTAAAAACAGCCTCTAGATAATGGCCCCCTCCCTGGTTTCTTTTTTCATGGCACTAAAGCTCTCTGGCAGGGACTGCAAACACGGAAGGCAGGATAATTCCCTAGAAGGTCTTAAAGAACTTAGGAAAGCACCACGCCCATCACTGTGGTGTCACTGGCAGGAGTACAAATCAAGAGAAGCTGGGGGAGGTGTGAAAGCAAAGGAGGTGGGAGGAGCTCCTGCAACCCCTGCTCAGAGAATCAGGTTGGGACAGCAGTAAGTGAGCCTCAGCTCATAGAGTTTTTATTGAGGTTTGGCTACACAGGCATGACTAATCGAGTCATTCGTTAGTCATCAGCCCTGACTGACTGAACTGAATCCCCAGTCTCTTTCTCCTCACTGGTCAAGTTGACACCGAGAGGTATACACTTATAACCACACAGTTGGTCTTGTTTGCTTTGCCACCCTATTCTGGGGATGGCTGTGGGCTCCCCAAGAGTTACTCATCAGCATGACCTTAGGGAGTAAACCCAAGAGCCAGCCTCAAGAACAATGGTGTGAGACTCTATTAAGGAATCCAAAGGACTTACACAGTCTCTGTAGGGGGCCAGGATAAGGAACAGACTATTTACTCACTATATGGCAGCTAATTGTTCAACCCAAGCAGAAGACTGGCTCCATATCCACTGTCATCTCTAGTACAAGAATTATTAAGTCTTTGGTTCTGTTTAAAATTAGGAAATAAGAGTTGTATACAAGCATACACAATTTCTTGGTTATCGTTAGCAGTGACATTCCCAAGGCCACTCTGGGAGAATATTGTCCAATGAGGTCACAGAAAAAAAGTGATATCACCCCTCTCTCTTCAGGTAAGAATAGGAAAGTGCTGGGATTTGTTCACACCTATGTTAGGAACAGAAAGCAATCTAATACATAGAACTCCGCTAATGAGTATGGGTTTGATCCTAAAGACAACAGGGTTCCAGTTGTTTAAGTCAACATCTGGAGAGTGACCATCCCAACCTCATTCGTCCCTGTCACTGCCTCATTTCACTGTGTCCACGTCACAGTGAAGGGCCATGGTTAGACCATGTCACAATGAAGGGTCATGGTTAGACCACGTCACAATGAAGGGCCATGGTTAGACCATGTCACAATGAAGGGCCATGGTTAGACCATGTCAAAACTTCTGCAGCTTTCCTTCAAAATTCTTCTTTCTGTTAGGGTAGGAAGTTGAAAAAAACCAAACAAATGAACAAATAAAAAAACACTCTATGAGAGCTTCCTGACAGGGAGGGCAGTTTCTATTCTTCTGACCCTGGATAGTTTAATCAAGGTATGGAAGGTCATTCCAAGGTTCTTCTGAGCACCTCCAGCTCAAGCCAGAGTTTCTTGATACTGGTCTTCAAAGTGTGTGCCTCTGCCTTATTTGTGTATAAGTTCAGCTATCAGAAGAGATAAAAATAATTCATTTAATATTTGTTTTATTCTTTAGTGTTATTTATCTGCTCCGCATATATGAACACATACATGCAAGTGTGCACACACTGTGGAGGACACAAATCCACGTCAAATGTCTTCCTCAGTTGCTTTCCTTCTTATTTTTTTCTCCCTGATCCTGATACTCACTGTTAGAAAAAGAAAAATAAGAAGGGTGGCTCCACTGGCGCAAAGAAGTCCAATTAGGTCAGATCAAACCAAATTAAAACACCCATCGTTTTATTCAGTACAGCGCTCTCGGGAGGCCGAGCGCTTGGCAGGAAGCACATGCAAACACAGAACCACGTGTTTCTCCTCTGGGAGCCCACTTAAATATCCTGTGGGAGTGGTCCTGACTCCTCCCTGGCCTGACCCTCCCCCAAGGAGGGGTCAGGACCTAGCATGCTGGGATTTGGAGTGCAGGCTAATACAACTCCCAGGCCAGGGGGAGGCTGGGATGGATGCCAGGGACTGGGCCTATGCTCCAGACTTAACACTCACAGATTTGGATATACTGACTTGCCATTGAATACCCTAACTCTGCTTGTCTCTAGCCCCAACCATGGAGTTACAGGCTCATGCCATCAGGCTCAGTATGATTACCTAGGGATTAGAGATGGAGAACTCAGGTCCTCGTGCTTGTGTGTCAGGTTGATCCATTTCTGCAGCCACCTGAGTTCTATTTCAAAGGCGGATTTTCTTTCATTATGGCTATTACTCAAAACCAAGAAACACTGAACTTTCTTGGACCTTCTGCAAACTTCACGGACCTTGGAATTTTTACATAATGTGAGTTCACATGACATCATGGGACTTGGAATCATTCCTATGCACAGGGTGCTACTGAGTAAACTGTGTGCTGGACTGTTATCCCGTGGCCTCTAGAATGTCCCCCACCAGCCCGTCCCCACCTCCGTCTCCCACCCCGTGACCAGCAGGAGCAATGCAAGAAAACAACGCTGCTGCCATTGTTGCTGCTTTCTGTTGACTTTTCTTTGATTCTAATTGAGGTTAGCAGAGGGAAACACTTCTCCCCCTCCCTGAGTAAGTGGGTGGCCACAGGGCAGCGTGAATTTTTTTGTGAAGGTTGCTAGTAACTCCCACGAAGCATAGCAATTTCCTTCTGTACATCCCCAAAAGTACACAGTAGAAAAAACAAACAAACAAAAAAAAAACCCTCAACTTGGCCTCAAGGCAAAACCCTGTCTTGACAATCCCTGGAAGGCTGTTCATTTCTATAAGCCAAAGAAGCCACGTGAAAGGCAAAGCAGCCCGAGACAGGGGTGCCGGGAGGATGCTGCAGCGGGTGGGAGGTGACCTGGAGCAGAGAGGGTTATGGAACAGGCCTGTCAACGGCTGCAGCCTTTCTCAGAACCGCTGGCATTTCCTGTGATATTTCCAAGCAGGTTCCCGCAGTCATGTGACAGACGAGTACGCTGGTGTCACTTCATGCCACCAGCACCTGGAGCTGGCGATGTCAGTGACACCATCACAGCCTCCCAAGCTTTCTGCCCTCCCCCTTTGGCTTGTGTCTCAAGCTTCAAAGGCCGTACGTAGCTTTGACTCTGGCAAGTTCCATTTCCAACAGTGTCTGCGGCTATGAGCAAATAAGACTTAGTATTCGATACACAAAAAGAAAGACTTCGCGTGCAAACCCATCTGCTTGGGTGCCTGGCTGTCAAAGGAGCTTGTGAAACCAGAGCCTGGAGGAGCCTTGATCTGGCCCCCGGGTATGCCCGAAGCCTGCCAATAACTTGGAACACGCCTCATCTGCGAATGTGGATTTCATCAAATTCACGAGAGACCTTCTTGAATTACTGTTTTTCAAAAGATTTTTGTCAAGAAATGGAAGCAGAATGTTGGGTTTTCTCCACAGAAATCCTTTGGCTTCCTAGAGAATAAGTCCGTAAGCTCTTGCTTGTACTTCATATGTAGACTTTGCCTCGGGGAAAGAGGAGGAGACGCCCCTTGGGAACAATCTGATGGGGGTGATGTAATTCCTGGCTCTGCTCAACTGCAAACTTTGTTGATCCGGGGGTAGAGTGAAGAGAAGGGCAGAAGCAGAGCCTTCCTGCTGCAGGTGTCAAAGGTGTTGTTCTCTGTGCAGCAGGGTCTGTCTGCATCCTATGGCAGCAGCTGCCCAGAGACTACCTTTCTCTTTGCTGTTAATAAGGAATCCGGGGATTGGAGGCTCTGCTTCTTCTTCCAGGAAGGCATAACAGGGCCACACTTTCTTACCATAGCTTACACTACAGTAAGCGCAACAATAGCAAACAAACAAACAAACAAATAAAATAAATAAATAGCTAGATTCACCGTGATGTGCAGAATTCAAAGAAGCAACACACGTAGTTCCTTGAGGTTGGTTTAAGACCTCACGTGTCTTAGATGCGGAACTGAACAAGAATGGCCCCCGAGAAGCATGCGTGAAAAGACTAAACCTAACATGAAAGCCAGCTTCGTCTCTAGTCTAGACCAAGAAAAAGGCATCCTTGCCAGGCACAGAAAGCACCAAGACCTATCTGCTTCTCTCCTGTGCTTTCTCGTTAGCACGTCATTAATGTCTTCCTTTCTTCACGTGAGGTTGGTGTCACTTGTTTTCCATAAATGGGAGTCACTTGATTGCGTGAGAAAATGAGATCTGTGAGATATTGCATATTTGTCACCTGACTTTGCTGGAGGTGTGCGTTACTAGAGCAATTACGGTCCTGCTTCTTTAAAAACTGTATTCAGCTGAGCGGTGGTGGAGTACATTTTTAATCCCAGCACTCGGGAGGCAGAGGCAGGTGGATCCCTGTGAGCTTGAGGCCAGCCTGGGCTATAAGGACTAGTTCCAGGACAGCTAGGGCTGTTACGCAGAGAAACCTCATCTCGAAAAAACAACAAAAAAAAAAAGTTGCATTCATTGTTTGAGAATTTCATTCATCGATATCATGTGTCTTAATCAACCCTAACCCCATTCTCATCACTATACCCCATCACATTTCTCTCCAAACTTAAATCAGGTCTTTTAGGGCAGGTCTTAAATCTAATCAGAAAGCAGTTGGTTACTCTCAAAATGTCCATGTCACGCTTGTACCAATGGTCATCTCTGGCCAGGCCAGTTATTAGCGTAGTTCCTAAGGCTCCCAGCTAAGTAAGACTGGTGACTTTTCCTCCCTGGTCGCATGCACAGCACTTTCCAGGCCTGTGAGAGCTAGCCAGTAGGGATGTAGCTTTCTGGTCAGAAGCTGTTGGATTTCTTCATGGTCTATGATCAAGTATACGATATCTTGAGCAATAAAGTCTTGCCTTCACATTTGGAAGAGAAACCAAGAGTAAAGGCAATAGTCCATAGTGTTTTGAGGATCTGTAGGACCTCACAGATTGACAGTTCAAAGGGAGATAACCCACATCAGGTTCCAGGCTTCTTGTTCTGTCGGCTACGGTATCTGCAGCAACTCCATCCTTCAGTACAGGCTAACTTCATTTAAATGCTTTTTTAAAACAGTAGTTTGTTTCCAAATGGCATTTTCAAACATACTGGGGGTTAGTTAGCACTCTGGCTTCTTAAATTGTGGTTCATAGCCTCACATAAGATCATATGGCTGAATGTATGTTGACAAGTTTGGCAGTAATAATAAAAGGGTTCTGGATGTGTAATGATCAAAAATTCATGCAGAATCAAATAAAGTCATGCTTGTCTGTGCTGTATCACGCAACCTTACTGCAGCTTTGGCTCCACTGACCACACAATCTGTGCACTTTGTGCTGTGCACGCTGTCACACCACACAGCACCAAGAAAAACTATCTGAGACATCTTGGCTCTGCTTCAGGACTATTCCATGTTGTCAGCTGTGGTGCTTTCCTTCTCAGTACATAAAAAGTGCCAAGCTTTCTATGCTTTAAAAAATACTATTGTTTAATTATGGAAAATAAGACAATGTTTTTCTATTACCATTCTTCGGCATGCATCAAATTGCCCTATCATCTTTGGATTGCATCGTGCTAGAATTTTAAAAATACTGCTTGAGCCACTGACTGGAATTTATGAGAAATCACTAAATAAATTTTGGCTTGGGATTCAGACAGGATTTCCAACAGTTCCTGAAATGCCCCAGACATATTTTTACCATTTGTACTACATATTTATGCTAAGCAGGGTTCTCAGTACTGACAATTATAAAATCAAAATATTGATCAGCTCTGAAGAACACTGAAGAAACTCTGTTTGCTGTATCAGAGATACTCAGCCAAGATTGAATTTTTATGTCAAAATAAACAAAAGCATCCATCTCGTTAATATACAAGTTTGCTTTTCTCTTTAACAAATGGCAAAAGTTTATGTAATCAAAACTTTTAAAATAAAATTTGTTATGACTTATAATCAGTGAATGTTTAATTTTTATACCTGAGGTCCCATAAAATTTTTCTTGGTGGGGGGGATCTATGAAAGATGAAAGTTTAAAAATTGCCCCAGGGAAGCACAGCCTTACACAGAGGCTGGGAAATGACTGTGGATGAAGCCTCTCTCAGACAGTTGTCTTAATTCGGATTAGTACTGCTGGGATGAAACACCATGACCAAAAACAAGTTGGGGAGGAAAGTTTATTTTGTTTATGCCTCCACATAGCCTTTGCAGGAAGTTAGGACAGGAATGCAAGCAGGGCAAGAGCCTGGAGGCAGAGATGATGCAGAGGCCATGGAGGGGTGCTGCTTACTGGCTTGCTCTTTGTGGCTTGCTCATCCTGCTTACAGAACCCAGGACCATCAGGCATGGGTGGCACCACCTACCATGGGCTGGTCCCTCACCCATCAATCACTAATTAAGAGAATGCCCTACAGGGTTGCCTACAGCCTGATCTTATGGAGGCATTTTCTCAACTGAGGATCCCTCCTCCTAAAACTGACTGGCGCAGAAATGATTAAAGCAAAGGTGAGGAGCGGCTGGCACCCTAAGCTTCAAGATGTTTTTAACTTTCATTGATGAATTTCCTGAAAGGATTTAATCAAAGGGCATTTTCATATCATCTAAATATCATGTACTTATGAAAACTGATGACCTGGTGGCTGCTATCCTCAGAAGTGAGCCCTGTGCTGTGCCTGTGCTGTTACCTTGCCCAGGGACTAAGCGACCCAGAGCCTATGCTGTCTCCCTCCCAACACACTTCTCAGGAACAACACACCATCTGTCTCCTTGAAAATGGTCAGATATATTTTAAAAGGACAGCTTTACTTCTGGGTTGCACCCTACCTCTGGCAGCATGGACCCTCAAATCGTGGCACTGTGAACATATGGGAGGAGAACATGGGTTCAGCGTGGGAAAGCAGAAGTCCCAGGTTCAATGTATCGATGATGCCTCCACCTTACCAACCAGTCACAGTACTCCTAAATGATCCTGAGGAGGAGCTCCAGGTTTCCCCACTTAGAAGCCTATTCTGATCTCATGCCTGTACTGCCCACCCGCTCAGGGATGAGAATCCCTCAAGGTCAGACTTGCCTGGAATAGCCCTTGTCTTTGCCCCCCATCTGCAAAACTACAGAGAACTTAGAAAATGCAGGGCTGGGCTATAGGGGAAATACAGCGGAACGGGGGGGAGCTTTATCAAAGAAAGGAGAGGATTCAGAATGAGGGATTCAAAGCAGCAAAGCTTTCACCCCTGCTCCCCAAGATGAGCACAGACAGGTGACCTCTTTTCCTTCCATGACCTCTGTCTGACCCCATGCTAGCCTCTTCTGGCTTTACCAGAGCCTATCCTTTTGTGGAGATCCAACTGGCTTAATGGTAAGACCTGAGCCTTGCAGGTGCTGGCACCCTGGGCCTTCCCCTGATAAGTGCCCTCCTTGAGCCAAAGATCCACTGTTCTCTGATAGCAGGACAGGGCTTCCGAACTGTGCACCACCCTCCTTGTGGGAGGTGTGATCTGGGTGGAGTAGATTCAGCTTCTTTTTGCCAAATTCTCTGTTTGACACTGTATTCCCGCAGAAACATCTCCAAGGTTACCAGAGACTAGATAATGCATTAAGTTTTTTTGTTTTTTAAATTATATTCTGTCCATTTTACAGAGGTCTGAGTTGAGGTTACAGTAGGCTGCTGGCCCCAGTGCAACCTCATTACCTGTGACCTATTCCTTCCTTCTGCCCACTTCTGCATCCACAGTGCTTAGGTCTTCCTGCAAGAGGGGGTCTGCTCAGCACAGACATGACTGTCCTCTTTCTGATGATCTCAGGTACCCTCATGTAGACATAAATCACACAACAACCCCACACCAGTTTGGAATTATGATTAATAAAAGGGTTATTTATTTAAGGGGAAAACTTACAGATTTGTCCTATACAACAGCCCTCTGCACAACCAGGAACAGAGTCTAGAGAGAGCTGGGCTACCACTGCTTTTTAAAGCAAAAGAGACCACGCTCAAGTGGGCTGGTATCTTAAAGGCTATTGGCTGAAGGAGCAGAAGAAGCTCTCACAGCACCCTCAGGGTCTGGAGACCACAGCCCAGGCCAGTGGAAGGTCAGGGTTAAAATCCTGGTTGGCACATAGATACATTCCTTTTCTCTAGAGCCATTTAACAGGGCACTTGAAGCCATGGTAGACATACTTCATTTCTAAGAGGAAAAAGAAAGAAATGAAGCTGGGACCCAATGAAGAGAAGAAAATAAGCAAATAACCATAAGGCAAGAAGCAAAAAAGAGACTGTAGAATTAAGACCTATAACTGTGTAATAAGAGTTTAACTATTTGATTTTGGAGAAGCTGGTGGAGGCTGAGCCTTTGGCAGGCGTTGATCCTCAATGTAATGTCAGCATTTGAGAGCAGCTCACAAGCCAACTTGCACCTGGCTCCTTCGGCTCTTCCTCTTCA